>NC_056728.1:1994536407-1994863907 GCF_019279795.1 Protopterus annectens | reverse complement strand
TGGATGCTTCAAGTATATTAATACAGAGATAGTTTCCTATTTTTTGATTTTTTGACTAATAGACCTTGCAAATCTTTATTTGGCTCACCGGAGATTCGAGTTGGTTATATAACTAGCTCTTCTATCTCTGGAGCATAACACAATGCGATCTGTTGTAGTGTAAACGCTTTAACTAATCAGATCGGTGTTAACTCAGATAACGAAAAATGCACAGATCTGATGGATTCCTGTATAAAAAAAGTTGTAAAATTAACACAGCTTACAATTCTATACAATACCTATATGATTCAGGTTAACTTTTATGTAAATTCAGTACAAATTGTTGGTCCATTGGAATATGTTAATGTATAATGTTAATGTATATACATTAATGATACCATTTCCCTATTCCCACCTTCATTACCATGGGCCCAACTGATTTCCAAACAAATTTGTTGTTAATAATAAAAATAAAATAAAAATAAAAATAAGAATGTAAATAATAACCATAAAACAAACATCTATGTTTAAATTATATAAAATCGGTTTCAGAGCATTGGTTGAATCATGCTCATAAATACGTCTATTTAGGCTTCTCTCCATCTTTCCCACATAGAAACTGGGACATTGTCTGCACATCGCTAAGTATATTACCATTTTGGTATTGCAATTACCTTTTAAAAATTTTACTTTATTTCATAAAGTTATGTAACTTAATTTCCTTCTCTTCATTAATGTATTTACATTGGCTACAGCAGCCACATTTTTTGTATGGTTAAACCTTTGTGTGTTGGTAGTCTTGTTACTTTGTATTTGTTGTCCCAATAACCTTTTTAAATTCTTCCCCATCTTATATACTACACCTGGTTTCATTCCCATGATTTCTGATAAGACAGGATCACCTGTGATAAGGTACCAATACTTAAATATTAAATCCTTAATATCTTTTGATATTGGGCTATACACCATAATATAAGCTCTCTGATGGTTACTATTCACTATAGCCCCTTTATTATTATTTTTTCTAGTATCGGTATCACATCGTGTATCACTGCTTAATCCTAATAGGGGTTTATATTTCTTCCCCCATTCCTCTAACACGTATTGGGTGACATTATTCATCATACCTGAGGGATATCCCCTATCCTGGAACATTTTAGTTATAGTGAATATTTCATTGGTTAATATGTTGTAATCAGATGTCATGCGTGAAGCCCTGATACATTGTCCTTTAAAAAAATATTATATTTGAGCTTAGGGGGATGGTAACTACTAAACTCTAAATAATCATTAGAGAATGTATTTTTTCTATGAATTTTGGAATGTATTTTCCCTTACTGTTCATATATATATATATATATATATATATATATATATATATATATATATATATACATATCTAAATAACCTAATCCTACTGTATTGTATGAATAAGCAAATTTCAAAAACTCATTACTACAGTTCAAAAATTGTATAAATTATTCCAACTTATCAATACTGGAATTCCATAAAATATATATGTCATCTAAAAACCTGGAATAATGCATGATATTGGTGTAGTATATGCTGGGGAACAAGGTGTTTAATTCCCAATCCAACATGACCAAGTTGGCAAAAATGGGAGCACAAGCTGCTCCCATTGCTACCCCCTTGGTCTGTTTAAAGTGTTCCCCCTCAAAATAAATAAAATTGTTATCCAAACTAAACTCATGCATGCCATGATGAGACAAACTTCATCCCAATCTAAATCTAAATATTTTAATACACTATTACAGAAGGCTTCAAGTCCCTCATCTTTCGGTATACATGAAAACAAGTCAATAACATCTATCGTGACAAATATCCATCCTTTCCCCCATATATCAATAGAAAATTCCCTCAGAAAAATTCCCAAGAATCCTTTACCATATGCGATATCTTATCATATACATGTTTAAGTCTCACATCAATGTATTTTCCTATAGGAAATGTTTTAGAGTCACGTCCAGAAATGATAAGTCTAAATGGTGGGTCTTCCAAGTTTTTATGTATTTTGGGTATAACTACTAATGTTGCTAATCTAGAATATTTTACAGTCATAAATTTAAGTATGTCTTTACTGATCCTACCATGGATTAAATAATCCTCTAGGTACGAATCTATTCTCCTGTAAGTAATATTAATTTAATTAAGTGAAATAGATTCATAATTACCAGTATCGTATAATATGTCATACATTCTCTTATTGTACTTATTGCTTTCATATATGACAATTCCCCCACATTTATCTGGTTTCATAACTCTTATACTTGAATCCATTTGTAATTCCATTAATGTTTCATTTTCTTTTGCAGTTAAGTTAGTGCTGTACTCATTATTTTTGTATGTTCTATCTAAATTGTAAAGCTCCCGAGTCATAATTTTCTCATACATTTCCATGACTGGATATCCAGGGGGTATGAAAGAACTCCTAACAACCAACTCTGGATTTATGGAATTGGATAACTTGTCCTGATGTTATTGGTTGTTATGGGTCCTGTCTTTGAACATGATAGCCAAATTCATCTTCCTAGTGATTTTTTTTTTAATTCACATATACTATCAACCAAATCATACTGTGGTGTAGGTATATATTCCATCCCCCTTGGCAAGAATATCAAAATGCCCTTCATGTATTTCAAGATTAGAATAATTATAAATATTAAATCCATTCAAACTGTATGTATATTCTCCTTCTTTTCTTATTTTATCTTCCTTGGGGCTTCTTACAAAGTCTTCACCTACCACCCCCTGTTGTTGCTCCTCCCCCTTCCTCTTATATAATTGTTTCGATATGGTTGTCCCTGTACTTCCTGTTCCCTCCAAAAATGTGAATCACTATAATTTTGTTCCCTCTCTACATTCCTCTCATTATATTTGTCAACTAGACTTTGACGCTGATATGCTCTCCCCCATTTGTTTCTCTGTGTGCCAAATATATGCTGTCCCGTTCTTATATTGATTTAAATCCCTAGAAATATTTTATGCTTAGTTTTGCATAAATTATGCATCCACCTTTGGGCTAAATCAAATAGTTTTTTGTACAACCTCTCCCATTCAGGGAACAATAAATCTTTAGTTATATGTTCATTTGATTTCTCAGTCTCATATATTAACTTACCTAACTTCTCATCATTATATTTTAACAGTAGTTGCATGAACTTAGTACCACAATCATCAAAAAATTGATTAAATTCTTCTTTGGCATTAGCAGTCATAGTAATACCCATCGGTACCTTAAAAAATCTTAATCCCTTAGGTATAATTTTCATCTCAATACATTTCTTTATATAAGCATTATCAGTTTTCACACCATTGATATTTTTGAGATTCTTCCCCAAGGAATAAATCCTTTCCTTTAAGGTACCCCCAATGCCCATATTTTTATTATTTACATCTAAGGACTGTCTGTTCTTATCAAAATCACAGTCCTTAGTGAGAAATCGGTTAAATTGGGTCTCATGTGTGTTGTCAACTGTATCTGAGGCCCCAATTTGTTGGTTATTATAATTGACAGTACCTTTAGAATTATACATAGTTCACCCGACCACATTCGAATATGTCTTGGTCGGAATAAATCTCTTGGGTTTGGTACCCAGTCTATTGGCTTCTTCATCGATATCATAGACCGAAAAGTCAAATGTGAAGTCAGTTAAGTTCATCATGATACTATTGAGTGGTTCTGTGGTATTAAATGGTAATTCATTGTCAATAGGGCATCTTCTCTCATTCGGAATCTGTCCATTTGGAATGGGATCATTGTCCTCCAAATCATTAGTGCCCTTATTGTGTTGGCTGGCCTCACGTCTATCCATATGTGGGAAGTTGGTGAGAGATACATGTGTGGCCTTGGGACTGCAACTATCCACACCAGTTCCTTCTTTATTAGAAACCATTGAACTTCCCAAACTGGCTCCTATATTATTGGTGTTCTCATTTGATGCCTTATTAGAATCAACAGTTGCCTGTTTGATAAACTCAAACAGCTTCCTGAATTCTCCCTTTAAGGCACTCAGCTCCAACCGAAGTTGTTGCAATTCGTCAACGCCTTCTCCCTTCTGTTTTGGTGAACCTTCACCGGTTACCTCCATGCCTCAGGTCTACTACTGAATAATTCCTCAAAATAACTGAAAATGCTTACGACACGGAGTCCCCAATAAGTGCTCGCTCACCTCCAAGAACCAAAATAGATAAATGCAACTGTCACCAACCACTTCACATTTCAAACATTTATTGTAAGCATTAGTATTGGACAACAATTTTATTTATTTTGAGGGCGAAAACTTTAAACAGACCAAGGGGGTAGCAATGGGAGCAGCTTGTGCTACCATTTTTGCCAACTTGGTTATGTTGGATTGGGAATTAAACACCTTGTTCCCCAGTATATACTACACCAATATCATGCATTATTCCAGGTTTTTAGACAATATATATATTTTATGGAATTCCAGTATTGATAAGTTGGAAGAATTTATACAGTTTGTGAACTGTAGTAATGAGTTTTTTTAAATTTACTTATTCATACAATACAGTAGGATTAGCTTATTTAGATATGTGTGTATATATATATATATATATATATATATATATATATATATATGAACAGGAAGGGAAATTACATTCCAAAATTCATGGAAAAAATACATTCTCTAATGATTATTTAGAGTTTAGTAGTTACCATCCCCCTAAGCTCAAATATAATATTTTTAAAGGACAATGTATCAGGGCTTCACGCATGACATCTGATTACAACATATTAACCAATTAAATACTCACTATAACTAAAATATTCCAAGATAGGGGATATCCCTCAGGTATGATGAATAATGTCACCCAATACAAGTTAGAGGAATGGGGAAGAAATATAACCCCCTATTAGGATTAAGCAGTGATACACGATGTGATACCAATACTAGAAAAAATAATAATAAAGGGACTATAGTGAATAGTAATCATCAGAGAGCTTATATTATGGTGTATAGCCCAATATCAAAAGATATTAAGGATTTAATATTTAAGTATTGGTACCTTATCATGGGTGATCCTGTCTTATCAGAAATCATGGGAATGAAACCAGGTGTAGTATATAAGATGGGGAAGAATTTAAAAAGGTTATTGGGACAACAAATACAAAGTAACAAGACTACCAACACACAAGGCTTAACCATACAAAAAATGTGGCTGTTGTAGCCAATGTAAATACATTAATGAAGAGAAGGAAATTAAGTTACATAACTTTATGAAATAAAGTAAAATTTTTAAAAGGTAATCGCAATACCAAAATGGTAATATACTTAGCGATGTGCAGACAATGTCCCAGTTTCTATGTGGGAAAGACAGAGAGAAGCCTAAATAGACGTATTTATGAGCATGTATATAATATTAAGAAGAAGGATTCAACCAATGCCCTGTCTCGACACATAGAAACTAAGGGACACACGCAAGGGTTTACATTTGCAATTATAGATATCATTAAAATGGATCCCAGAGGGGGAGACTCTAAAATGTATTTCATTTTAAGGAAGTATGGTGGCAATTATATTTAGATGCAACCACATTACCTGGATTAAATGACAACATATCCCTGAAACCGATTTTATTTCATTAAACATAGATGTTCGTTTTATGGTTATTATTTACATTCTTATTTTTATTTTTATTTTTTTTATTATTAACAACAAATTAGTTTGGAAATCAGTTGGGCCCATGGTAATGAAGATGGGAATAGGGGAATGGTATAATTAATGTATATACATTAGTATTACACATTAACATATTCTAATGGACCAACAATTTGTACTGAATTTACATAAAAGTTAACCTGAATCATATAGGTATTGTATAGAATTGTAAGCTGGGTTAATTTTACAACTTTTTTTTGATACAGGAATCCATCAGATCTGCGCATTTTAAGTTATCTGATTTAACACTGATCTGATTAGTTAAAGCATTTACACAACAGATCGCATTGTATTATGCTCCGGAGATAGTAGAGCTAGTTATATGACCAACGCGAATCTCCGGTGAGCCAAATAAAGATTTGCAACGTCTATTAGTCAAAAAATCAAAAAACTAGAAACTATATCTGTATTAATATACTTGAAGCATCCACCTTGAATACGGCGCAAGACAAGTTATTTATTCAATTTTTTTTGTAAATATATCATCAGCAGATGTAGATAGACATATTGTGCATGGTCCAGTTTGTCATCTCGAGGACAAGCTGAATATATTAGTTAACATGCACTGGACTATGTACCAATTTGAGCTATTTTAAGAGTTTTTAGATGTTTTTTATATATAAAAAAAGAGCAGTCATTGAAATATTGTTGAAGTTCTACTTCAACATATTTTGATGGAATTTATTGTATTGCTAAGACTGAGATAGCATACTAATAGTAATGATCTCTTTATCTCAGCTTGCAGCGATGGTCTATTACTACGATGTATGTATGCGCTTTACAATCTAGCGATAATAGTTTTTATAGAGATGTATTAATGTGTGAAAGTTTGTTGAATGGTTAGGTTAAGTTAACTGTTTTTTATTTTTAAATTCAACATAAAGTTGAGCCAGATTTATGTGCGAACAAGTGAATATATTTGCATGGAATGTTTACATTAGGAAGCAGTAATAGCACAATATCTCTTTAAGAATTTGAATTAATTTTGGCACTAAAAAAAGCTATTTAAGGCTTCCTAAAAATTCATGGAGTGTTCTGAAGAAGCCCATTTCATGGGTGAAAGCGCTTAACAACTGTTTATGTAATTTTGGTTTTATACCAGTTTTTATTTTCAGTCTTGTTTTACAATAAATGTTTGAAACGTGAAGTGGTTGGTGACAGTTGCATTCGTCTATTTTGGTTCCTGGAGGTGAGCGAGCAGTTGTACACATTTGCTATGACTGTACTGGTATGGCAGGTACTCCATTACATTCTGTATTCTTACCTATCATACTGACTAGATGCATAACAGTGTACTACAGATCTTAGATTTGATTTACTTACATATTAGTTTCTGACTTGCTACCCTTCAGAACTAAAGTCCCACTACCTAACCTGCTGTAGTCTGTCTGTGTAATCCTGGGGGGGGGGGGGTTACCCAAAGGCATCATTCAGAGGCCATAGCACAGCCTTTGTTTGTGCTTGTTTACATCTGTCCTGCTGGCTGTGACTGTTGTTGGGTATGTTAACTCCCCTGACTGGCATGTGTGAGTCACTTCCTTGTGGGTGTCTTAGTATTGAGGGTGGTGCTGCAGGGCTGTCTATGTTGGATGCACATAGTACACTCCCTACACATGGTTGAGCACAGGTAGTGTAATGTTTGGCATCCCTTTTACTGTATGTGAGAGGCAGAGAGAGGTGTTATTCCCTGGGTCCCTCCTGTGTCAGTGTATGTGCTATGCATTGCCTCTTTGCTAAGGCCAGGGCATACTGGGCATGCCTCATTCTACCTACAGGGGCAGGATCAGGTTGTTCCTCTTCCGAGTCACTATGTGCCTGTGCAGGCCTTGGCAATGGTGGGAAGCTGTGTGGCCCTGTCCCGTGCTGTTCACACTGCAGCTGTTTCCGCAGGATCATGTTGTGTAGCATGGCACATACGAGTACTATCTGGGTACATGTAGCTGCTGAGTACTGCAAGACTCTACCAGATGTATCCAGGCACCGGAACCATGACTTGAGCATCCTAAACACATGCTCTACTATATTTCTGGTCTGTGTGTATGCCTCATTATGGAGTTCTTGTTCAGGTGTGTGTGCATTTCTGATGGGTGTCATCATATCCAACATCCCCCACTAGGTGATGTGAGGGATGTCACCATTGGCAAATCTCTGGTACAGCTGTGTCAGATTCCAGATGTGGAAATCATGATAACTTCCAGGGCAGCAAGCACACACACATTCATTATTATGCCCTGGGTATTGCACATGACCTGGCAGTTGATGGAGAGGAAGCCCTTGCAGTTGATGTAGACCCTACCCCGCTCACCGGGTGGTGCTTTTATGTGTATGTGCATGTAGTCTATAGCACCCACTACCTCAGGCTATTCTGCTATTTGGTGGAACAATTGCATATTGCTGGCCAACGCCTCACAGGTGTTGGGAAAATATACGTGCTCATTGACATGTGCTGACATGGCATCCAGGAACTGGTGGAGTACCCTGGATGCTGATGCCTGTGAGATCCCCATCATATCCCCAGTTGGCCTTTGGAAGGTACCTGTAGCTACTATTCTTAGGCCTACACATACCTTGGTATCCACTGGGATGGATTCCCCTCTGTTAGTTCTGTGTGAGGCGTGGCTAGCACAGCTCAACAATTTGCTGTAGGAGGTCCCTGTCCACCCTATAGCACTCCACTATCTCCAGCTGATGTAGCCCCTGGTTGGTTACCCTGGGTCTGTACACTCTTCTCCATCTCCTCAATGTGGGTTGGTTGACATCATTTACATCCGCACCACCCTCAGCCTCTTCCACAAGTTGTTGTATGATAGCTATTGCAGCTCCTATCATTTTGCTGTTGTGAGTTTTAAAAAGTTCCCTGTTTGTTTACAACAGTGGTGTAGAGTGTGCGAAAAACAAGAGGGGAAGGTGTTTGCATAGTTTATAGTAGTTTTCTGGGCTGGGCTGGGCTGGACTGCTGCCTGTGTAATTGGCTGATTATGATACATTTCACCTGCCAGTTATGCTAGTTCTCCTAGATTACCTTCCTACTGCTGTTTTCCCTTCCCATTGCCTTCCTGTTTAAGCCCAGGGGAGCGCCGCACAAACAGAGTACTCAAATGTGCACAGAGCTGCTATTTCCTGGTTTAACTTTTTTTAAACCTGTAAAACCTGATGCGTGGCATGCACACACACTTAGGCAATGTACAGAGTGCTAGGCAGAGTCAGACACACCCTCTTGCTTAGCTGTGCTTAGCTAGGAGCAAACCTGAGCCACAGGGCTCCAATCCACTTACAGTATGCCTGACACCCACCCCCCCCCCAGATGTCAGTTAACTCCTAGGCTTGCGCCAAGCTATTCCTACTCTTACACTGTTGGGATCTGACTAGCATGCTGGGGAAACTGGGATTCACTATCATTCCCCTCATTTGCATAGGATTGCCTGCTAATGCATAGTTACATGTCTCACACTGAGCCTCCCCCCATAGCAACCACTACTCACTGGCCATGTTACCATCTGCCTGCCATTGACTTTCATGGCAGAATAGTGATTTTAGTTAGAGTGCTTATTTTAGGTTTATTTTGTTATTTTCCCCCCAATCCCATTTGCGTGCCGCTGCCTTACGCTTAAACAGCCGAGATCAGCTAAAAAAAATAAAAGATTTTTTTTTCATTTTTAATGCTGTTTGGGCTGCCAATGGCCTTATACTTGGCCATTTGCATGCTTTTTAACTGATATGCAGCCTTTAACTGGAGCTGTCATGGCTCCATTTTGGATTTTGTAGAAATGTACTTGGTTACTAACTGAGTACATTTCTGCAGATTGCACTAGTCCTGCATGGCTGGTTGCAAGCGTCCTGGATCACAAATTCACCTCATTTGCATGGATTTCTCTGGCAAATGGGGTGATTTCCATACAGAGGCTTAATCCATGTAGGACTAGTGCAGAAGTGCTTGTGCACGCCCCTGCAGGCTGTTCCTGGATCGCAAGGCAGACATATTGCCTGCAAGCGCTCCTGCACTGATTCTGCACGCCCTGCAAGGCATACAGAATCCTGGGATAAGAGATAAGTCAGAGGAAAGAAAAATACTTCCGCAAGAAAAACTGTCAGAAGCTTCAAATAAAAATTTGTGGTCATTAATACAACAGATTTTTGAAAAAACAGTATATATATCAAGAAACATCAATATATTTGAAAAAAGAAGCATCTTAAAAAGTACAAAATATAAACAAAACCTAGATATTTTTGAAAAGTATAAAAAAGAAATATGGACATGGGAAAGAAAGAGAGGTTTGATATGGTACAATATTTATGCAAAGTCAAAAGCCAAATTAATCAACATAAAGTAGGCAGCCCCAAAGACATTTGAAGATAAATATGGGCAAAGGCATCCAGATATCAAAAATTTCACAATAAAAAAAAATCACAAAGAGGGAATGTAGAAAAGAAGATTAGTAAAGTAGAAGTTAAAAATATATAGAAGTTGAAGTTATGAAATGTCTGCAAAGTGAATGATTTGATGTAGAAGGTATAGCACAGGTTACATCACAACATGATGAAATGAGTCCCCAAAGTAAGGAGAAACAGAAAGATCAAGAGACATCTGAAGAAGAAATATGGACACAGGAAAGAAACAGAGATTTAATATGGTGTAATATCTATGCAAAGGAGAAAGCAAACTAACCAGTACAAAAAGAACACCACCAAGGATATTTGAAGAGACATACAGGCAAAGGAATCTAGACATGGAAAACTTTACAATACAAAAAGAAGACAAAGAGGAAAAGTAGAAAAGGAGATTAGTAATGGAGAAATTAAAGAAATAGAAACTGAGGTTATGGAGTACCTGCAAAGTGAAGGATTCAGTGTATAAAATCTAATTCTGAAAGCACCACAACAGGACAGAGCAATGGAACTTCAAATTAAGGGGAAAACCAGTGGAATGGAAAGAAATTGGTCAGGTGCTATATGAAGATATTTTGGAACCTTCCACAGAAAACCAGTATAAACATTCACTTGAAGCTGGACAGCAAGGGAAAGAGCAGGAAACTGTGGAAACTCTGACACAGTTATTGTTGAGGAGTGATAGGTCAGTGTGTTCTCACATTATAGAGCAACAGATGGCACAGGATGAAATTGAAGAGAATGTGCAAAAGGAAGATGCTGTAGAACCTTCTATAGAATGCCCGCAGGAAATGGAAAGCAAAAAAGTGTGCCCTTAGTTTAGGTGAAACCAAGCTAAGAGAAGAGTTGCTTGACTTAATAGAGCTAGATAGACATATCAAGATCAATGAAAAATAGAATGCAGAAGGTCAATAAAACCCAAAAAGACAGAAGTTTGCTAAAACAAATGAACACAGTAATTAGGACTGTCCATAGAGATTCATGTGATGTAAGAGAAGTAAACAGGATATATTACTGTGCAGCCAAATTACTAACTTATAAAGTTCTACCACAAGAACACAGGGTAGGGAGGGAGAGAAAGGGGAGAACTCGAATACCATCATGGAAGTATCAAACAGAGAAAACCATAAAGCAGCTAAGACAAGAAGTGTCATTATTAGAACAGTATAGAGGAGGGAAGAGATCAACAAAAATACTCAGAAAGAGAGACATGATAAAAGCAATGCACAATATTAGAACAGATCAGGATCTATCATACACTATAGCAAACAATAAACTAAAAATCTCATCACAGGCAAGAAAACTTAGAAGATACATAGCCAAATGTAAAGAAAAAGTATAAAATAAGCAATTTATTGATGACTCAAAAAAAGTTTTTATAGAGAATTGGGAAATAAGGTAAAAGGAATTGAAAGACCACCAAAAAGGAAAAAATGGATTTTGGAGAAATATTTATGAAGATCCCGTGGAACATAACAAAGATGCTAAATGGATAAAAGAAGTAAAAGAAAGAAAGAATAAGAAGTTTAAAGGTACAGGATATGAAATGGGATGAAGTAACAACCAGAGAGATTGAAACAAAGTTAAGAAAATCC
This sequence comes from Protopterus annectens, assembly GCF_019279795.1. Lineage (NCBI taxonomy): Eukaryota > Metazoa > Chordata > Ceratodontiformes > Protopteridae > Protopterus > Protopterus annectens. The sequence goes on along the minus strand of NC_056728.1, from coordinate 1,994,852,248 downwards.
TCTAGCTAGAAAACCCCAGACCCAGATGCAGTACCTAACTTCTGGTTAAAAGCATTAACATCTTTGCACTAAGATTTAGCCATAAGTAAGAATTATTTATATGTGCACCTCAAACAGACAACAACCTGGCTAACAACAGGAAAAACAATGCTCCTACTTAAGAATGAACCTGCAAACTACCCTAAAAAATTATAGATCAATAACTTGCCTTCTGATGACGTATAAACTATACACAGGAATTAATGCCGACAGAGTTTATAGTCATTTAGAAGAAAACTCAATTATGGCAATAGAACAAAAGGGCAATAAAAGAAAGTCATAGGGAACAAAGGATCAATTGTTGTTAATTAAAGTCATAGTGGAGAACTGTAAAAAGGGGAAGAGTTTAAGTATGGCATGGACTGACTACAAAAAAGCATTTGATAGTATCCCACATTCATGGATAAAAAGAGTGCCTAAAAATGTATAAGATACACCCTACACATATCATCTACATTATAGTGACTATGAAACAGTGGCAGACCACTGTGCAATTAAGCCATGATAAAGGACAACTTATTACTCCAGGGATAAAAATCCAAAGGGGGATATTCCAGTGTGACTCTCTATGGCAGTATTCCAGTGTAGGGCAAACATCTTTAAGTTTTAAACAACGTATTGCCTTGCACATCAGTGACATAAACTGTCACCATCACATAAATGTGCTATATAAACACATGTTGCCACACCCAACAGCACTTTTTGTATTTCTGGGGATAGATAAGGTGATAGGTCATAACCTTTCCATGATGCATAAACAAAAAATTTTGGTGAAAAAAGAAAGACAATGGATATTACATTCGGGGGCTCTGTTTAAACCTGGATTAAATGATCATTGGTAAAAACATGCCATGATTAAATGATCAGTGATAAAGTATGCCATGATTTGTTCATAGGTTCATAGGTTCATAGGTTCATACTAGGCTATCTGCCCTAGGGCATTTATAAGCCTAGCCAGAGTGTGTTTGGCTTTCGCCACCCATTTTAAATGAATTTTGCTATGCCTTTTTTTGAGGTTAGTATACTGTGCCTCTGTCTAACAGTGACACAGAAGTGATAGCCGGGGTAAACCTACGATCTCCCATCCACTCATCAAGATTCCTCTTGAAGAGAGTCAATGTGGGACTCTGCCTAACCTGGACTGGGATTTTATTCCAGAGTGAAGGGAGCCTCTGGGTTATGAATCTGTCCCTCCAGCATGTCCTATTTATTTCAGTGCTGAGGTTCAAGTCTCTCGAGCGTAGCTCAATGGGATTTGAATTTTCTGAGGTGCAGCATGTCCATTAATTCCGGGTTGGACATGGCTTTATACGTCAGGCACAGATCGCCTCTGAGCAGGCGGTATGCCACTGAGTAGAGATGGAGTTTCTTTAACCGGGCAGCATATGGCATCTGTTTGAGCCCTTTGATCCTCTTGGTGAGGTACTTTTGGGGTCTTTCCAGTTGCTGCAGGTGTCTGGTAAGGTACATCCCAAAAGGGCATTGCACTCAATTATGGGCCTGATGAGGGATGAGTAAAAAGGTACGATGAACTGCCCTGATCTAGATGTGAATCCCTTCATGATTAGGTGGGCTATATAAAATGTTTTTCTAACCACTTTGGCCACGTGGTTGTCAAATGAGAGATTGCTATCAGCTTGGGTCCCCAGGTCCCTAATGACTTCTTCTGTACTTAATGGATTACCACCTATGTGGTAATTTGTGGGCACTTTGTTTTTGCCAAAGGGGATGACTATACACTTTTTGGCGTTTAGCTTGAGGCCATGGCTCTGGCACCAGTTGTCTGTTTCTATGAGGCCCTTTTGGAGGATGCTTGTGTCAGCTGGAGAGTTGATTATGGCGCCCAGTTTGCAGTCATCTGCGAACTTGGTCAGCCACAGTCCTTCCGTGTTGGCCTGTACCGCTGAGAAATATATACCGAACAAGAGAGGTCCCAGGACTGAGCCTTGTGGGACGCCACTTGTTACTGGTTTGGAGTCTGACATGGGTCCAGCAATTCTAACCATGTGAGTTCTGTCCTTGAGCCAGTTTGCAACCCATCTAGTGACATAGGGGTTTATATTTAAGCTGGTGAGCTTATCTATAATGCCTGAGTGGGGTATTGTATCGAAGGCTTTTGTGAGGACCAGGTAGGCTGTGTGGACCACCTTCCCCTCGTCAATGGCCTTGGTGACTGTTTCAAAGAAATCGACCAGGTTTAAGAGGCAGGTTCTGCCCTTAACAAAGCCAAACTGGGTAGGATCCAGTGTCTGTAGGTCCCCAATATCTTTATTTATGAGGTCCATGATGATCCTTTCCATAGCTTTGCAGACCAAGCTAGTCAGGCTTATGGGGCGATAGTTTCCAGGATCCGTTGAGGCACCACCTTTGTGGAGAGGGACTCTGTTGCTGTACACCACTCTTTGGGTACATATCCTGTAGTAAGGCTAAGATTGAACAGTAGTTTTATGTTTGGGTTTAGCTCTTCTTGGAGTTCATGTAGGATGCAGCCCGGGACACCATCTGGTCCCATTGATGCTGTGTTATTTGCTTTGGAGAGGGCGGCTCTTATCTGAGCATCTGAGATGTCAGGGGGGCAGCACTCTGTTGGGATAGATATTTGCCCTTTTGGTGGGGAGAGGGGGGAGAAGTTTGCACTGAATCTGTCAGCTAGGATGTTGGCAATGTCTGTGGGCTTGGTCTATTTTTTGTCATTTTGGACTAATTCTGAGCATATCTGGGAATTCCCACCCAGGTTCCTAACATAACTAAAGAAAGCCTTGTGATTATCCTTAGTGTTCTGTGCAATTTTTCTCTCGAAGCTGGCCTTAGACGATTTTATGAGTGCCCGTAGTTTTTTGCTAATACTGATCAGAGATGCCTTCCCTTTTTGGGATTTTGCTCTATCATGTAGTAGCTTCCTCCTTCTGTTGTATAGTTTGTTTATGGCTGGGGTCTACCAGACAGGACGTCTGCCTTTGGAGGATTGGATCTTGGTTTTATTTGGGATTGCATGATCCATGCATTCCTGAAGGTGTTCATAGAATGCGTTTATAAAAGATTCTGCAGTCTGGGCCATATTTTCCACAGGCCCGGGGGCTTTGAAGGATTTTGCCTCGGTTTTGAGGCATGTGAAATTTGCTTTAGAGAAGTTTTTCACTGTGGTTTTGTGGGCAGGGGGTGGGGTCGGGATGTGAATATCCAGTGAGATTAGTTTATGGTCTGATCTTACCAGTGAGGGATACACTTCTGGTCTGGAGCATAGTGTCCCCATGTTGGTGATGATCAGGTCCAGTATGTTTTCCCCTCTTTTGGGAGTGGTAACAAGTTGTTCCATAGCTTTTGAGTTTATAAATTCTAGGAACCTTTGGGCTAGGGTGTTGGAGCTAGAGTAATGCTCCTAGTCTATGTTTGGGTAGTTGAAGTCGCCCAATATAATGGTGTTTGGAGAGACCTTCATATTTCCCAGTATTCTCAGGAAGGCCAAGTGGGGTTCCTGTGTTTGGGAGGGTGGTCTGTAGCAGGCTATAAACTGGGAGGCAGTTTTACCCACAGTTAGTTGCACATGGATAGTCTCTGATGCTTCGTGCTGTGCCACCAACCTGGAGGTGTGGGTATCTTTGACGAATATTGATACTCCCCCTCCTTTTGTGGTTTGGTCCAAGTTTTGGGGCCGAAAAGCATGGTATGAGGTATAACCTGGTAGTGCTGGGGTGCTCTTGGGAGCCTTGAGCCAGGTTTCTGTTACTGCACAGATATCGATGTTCTCCATGCTAAGGAGAGTTTCGAGTGCGTGCATCTTGAGGTTTAGACTTCTGGCATTGAGTAGCATTACTCTTAGTTTCTTATCCCATGTGATACCTATGGAGGTGGGTTTGTCTTTTGAGACTTGCCTAAAAAAGGCACTATGGGGGTAGCAAGAGCCTTTGCCAATATCCGAAAGCCCAGGGCTGACAGGTGCAAGCCGTCCCTAGCGAAGCATCATGGCTTGTCGAGCATGTCATCCCAGGCTGACAGGCATTGGATCCCCTTTGAATGACACCAACACTTAAGCCAGTTGTTGAAAGTGATCATCTTGTCTTCATATTGTGGCATCATTCTTGGTGAGGATAAGATGCTACTCAAGGTCAGGGTCATACCGGCCTGGGCTACATGCTCAGAGAGCTCCTCTATGTCTCTTTACATGTAGTCTAGGGAGGTACGTCTCAGGTCATTCACACCAGCATGGACAATGACTGAGTCATATTTGTACTTGCCTTGGAGTGACCTGAGTGCTTGTGTTATGTGGCGGATCCTAGCACCCGAAAGGCAGCTCACCGTGACCTTCTCCTTGTTCAGCCTGGTGAGCGGGACATCAGTGTGCCTGACGATAGAGTCACCTATTACAAGTGTATCAGGTGTGTTGTTTGGCCTTAAGGGCTGTGACTGTTTGGCACACTGGCTTTGTGAGCTATGTGTTGCATGTGTTTTGTTTTGGGGTAGCGGTTGCTTGGGTGTCTGCTTTGGAGATCTCTGCTGCTTAGGCAGATTTTTATTTAGAGCCTCCAAGTATGTTTTTGTGTGTTTATGTGTTTGGTTTGTTGTCGTGGCAGGTCTATGTGCGACTGGAATTGTAGTGAGTGTGGTTTCCTTCTCCTCCTGACTGGTTACGTCAGTACTGAGTTGAGAGAGCTTAGCCTCCAGTTTGGCTATATGGTTGCATCTCTCACATGTGTTGGAATTTGTTGGGAGGAGGAGAGGGTTGTCTGTGTACATGAGGCAGTTATAACATTGCCTCAAGATTCCCAGATTCACCAGCTGGACCGGAGAGGAGATTGACAACTGACCTTTGGACATGCTAGAATAGTATTGGGTATTCCTTTATAATTGAAAAAAGGGCCAATGGGGAACAATGTACTCAAGGGGAGTTTGTGAGGGTGTAGTGCTTTTAATTTTTTAGAGTTGACTTATATAATTGCTTTAGTGAGCAAGTGCCAGGTAACTTAAATGCAATGTGTTACAGGTACCTTATATGCAAAAACGACAAACAGTAACTTTCTTTCAAGTGAAACAAGGAAATAAGTACAGTAAGCAATGCAGATATCACTAGGGATCCACAGAAGTGCTAAAAGGCCACGTTTTAGGTGGAATTAGCGTTTCAGGGAAATAAACAAACAACAAGCATACAAATAAAGCTAGATTCAGCAGGCCTGGATCTAGTCTATGCTACAGCAAACAAGGTGTACCAATTTCAGTAAGAAACAGTTAGAATATGCAGGCACTATAAACCTCTAACCAGAAATTCCCTGCTCAGAAGGGCAGAGTCCAGCCTCTCCTCCCACAAGAGTGCAGACTGCAATCCTTCTTAACGTAAAATAACTGGCCTGAAGCCCAAGTGCTTAAACCAGAACTAATACACTTTTAGAATAACAGACACTGAGCTCTCAGTCAGCAGTTCCCAACTTAGAACGATGTAAGCTACCTGTCCTGCCACCACAGTGCATGCCACAAACCTTCCTAATGTAAAACAACTGGTCTGAAGCCCAAGTGCTTAATCCAAAAGACTTAGAAATGATAGCTGCACTTTAATCAAGTTACTACCAGCAGTAATAAATACAACTGAATACTTTAAAGAATGCCTGGTGCTCAAGTTATACAAACAAAGCTAGATTCAGCAGGCCTGGATCTAGTCTACGCTACAGCAAACAAGGTGTACCAATTTCAGTAAGAAGCAGCTCAAATATGCAGGCACTATAAGCTTTAACCAGAAATTCCCAGCTCAGAAGGACAGAGTCCAGCCTCTCCTCCCACAAGAGTGCAGAACAGAAACCCTCTTAATGTAAAATAACTGGCCTCAAGCCCAAGTGCTTAAACCAGAATGAATACACTTTTAGAATAACAGACACTGAGCCCTCAATCAGCAGTTCCCAACTTAGAAGGATGTAAGCTACCTGTTCTGCCACTACAGTGCAGACCACAAACCTTCCTAATGTAAAACTGGTCTGAAGCCCAGGTGCTTAAACTAAAAGGCTTACAATGAGTTACACCAAGCAGTAATAAATACAACTGAGTACTTTTAAGATGACGCAAAAGCAAAATAAAGTAGGAAAAAACACAAATACAGTAAAAGCAGATACATTTTTTTTTTGTGATAACTGTATTATGATGTATGTAAAATATTTGGTTTGTAGCAAGTAAGGAACAACAACTATTATTGGATATGTATTTTAACAATGTAAATAATGTTCAGTTTATTTTCTTCCATGTGAGATTGATGTTATAAAGGGATATAGCATACTGTTGCTTTAAATGAGTATGTATAAAAGGAGGGGGTGGGCACTCCCTAACACATGCACTGATGATGCTAAGGTGAAACTTGGTTTGCTGGTGAGGTGACTTGTCCTGTTAGCCATTAAAGTTGGCTAAGCATCTATTTCTGGAAAAAAAGTTACAAGAAAGAAAAACTAAGAAATACCAGAGAGACCTCAATGACTATAAAAGTCAAATTATATATTCATGGAAGAAAATTAAGAGAACAGTTAGGTTTAGAGAAAATTCAAGAAGTAATAACAGACCAAAAAGAAAGAGACCTAAATCCATACGTAGAAAAAATGTTGATTTTTCCAGTAACTCTGAACAGTCATCAGGGTATTTGAATACGGAAACAGAAACTGAAGGACTGGAATCACATACAGTGATGTCCCCTATACCAAACAGGTCCAGGGGCCCTTTAGAAGGGGTGGCAGAAAACACAGGCATAGAGGTGATGGAAAAAATATTTCACGAGATGACAACGTAGCTGAAGGCTTGAATGTTTCTATTTCAAGTAGAGAAATTGAAAATCAGTTAGTGGTTAACCTAACTGATTATGACTTTACTGAGTTAGAAATGAAGGTTCTGAATAAAGGGATGGGATTTGTACCAAGTATCTATGTGTCACACTTTGATGTAGTTCAAGATTTAAAAACATTTTGTAGATGTTTGAATTTAAAATATTGTTTTGCACATAGACCTCAAGATATGTCACATAGTGAAGTTGAAACTTTTAGATTTAAGAAATCTAACTTCCAACCACCATATTATGGAGTGGTTAAAGTATTTGAACAACAGATAATAAATGAGTTACAAATAAATGAAACCAAAGTATTTAAACAGGATACATATGATATGACAAAAGGGGAAAAAAACTGCTTTGAAAATTTTACAACAAAATACAGATCTGGTTATCACCAGATCTGATAAAGGTGGTGCCACAGTGGTGTGGAACAAAATTGATTATAATAAAGAAGTAGAAAAACATTTAAGTGATGCTACATCTTACTGCAGACTTCTAAGGGACCCCATGAGGAGTTTTAAGGAAAAGATAGATGAAGTGTTAAAACAGGCGGTTAGGGGTAGGACCATTACTCTATCTATACAACTGAGGGTTGAGGATCCAAGCTCTCAATATTTTTACCTGGTGCCAAAAATCCATAAACGGGTGAATCCAGCACCAGGGCATCCTATAGTAGCCGGACGGGGTTCTTTGATAGAACCGCTGTTGGAATATCTGGAATACAAGTTAAACCACTATCAGTGCATGTCACAGCTCATATAAAAGATACCAACCAATTTTTGGTACTCATGAATGACATACAGCTCTCTAAAGCTACTTATATGGGCACACTAGATGTGCGTGCTTTGTATACGAGCATCCCCCATGAAGCAGGTATCAAAGCAGTCAAACACTGGATGGAAATGTCAGGCACATATGATGATGATGTAGAAATGGAATTCTTGTTAATTTTTTTAAGAATGATTTTGGAGCATAATTCCTTCACATACAACAATTTCAACTGTTTGCACAATAAATTCTAGTGAGGTGGTTTACTAAAGTATGGACATACTGAATGTTGTCAACTGATATAATTAGTAGAAACTGTTCATTCATTATTTAACAAGAGTTCATACTCTGCATTTGAATGAAAAAATATCATATTGTTTTTATAGCATGCAATTTTTTTCTCTGTTTAAAATATGTTATCTGTTGAGGTACTAGGCATCATATTATTTTATTTTGTGATACACAATGATTTGTGGCCTTAGAAACAAAAAACATCATCATTTGCGCAGTGATGAGGGTAAAGTGACAGTAACATTTGCTTACATGGCAGGATACTCATTTTACCCTGCAATTTTCTCAATTAGTTTTTTCCATGAAAACTTGAGTATTGCTACTTTGAAGTTGTAAGTAACTGCCTGGTATAAAAATGGCAATGCACAGTATGTTGGTGTAAATAACTGCAATCTTATGTTGTGTCATACAGATTTCTTTCCATAGTTCTCTGAGGTTTTAAGCAGTACTGTGGCAGGAATGAAATGCGAACAGTTGCAAAGTGCCCACCCCTTTAAACGTATTACCTTTCAAGTAAAACAGTGACCAGTGTTTGTAAAGGAGAAATAGTAAGTAAAAGAAAAGTCACAACAGAATTACAGTAGGTCATTACTAAATGTATCATACACATCTGATAAAGATAGGGTGGGTGGTAGTGGAAGTGATTTTGATGAGGGGCTTTCATAACAGCTGCATGGTGAGTTCTTCTAATGTCATGACCTAGTAGATGCAGGTGATTGTGCAAACACCATTCTGACAATGCTGCTGGAATGTAATTGAGACCTCGGATGAGAGGTTGGACTAGATATAAATGAATGCTGACATGGCCTGCAAAGAATCTGTTGTGCTTCTTCCCCTTGACTAATTATGGTACTTTCTTGTGAAGTACTTGCAGTCTTATATGATCTGCCACCACATATCCAGACAATACTCCATCATTATCCCCTTCCAAGACTGACTCCTGATTGAGTCTAATAAGAACTAATTAGTGTACGAATGGAGGTGCCCATTAATGCCTGGTGTGCCACCATCACTACACATCACAGTGATCACAGCTTATCCCTACTCTGTGCCATTTCCAAGTAGTGCTGAAAATCTTCATGTATACCTTGGAGAACTCTGGTCATTTCCAGCTGACTCTCCGTGGCAGTGCTCTGTGACCTAACAATGTCACGGCTCATTTGCTGATGGGCAGCCAATGCTTTTCATGCTTCCTGGGGAAGCTGTAACAAATTCCTTCATCTGGCTCCCCCTTTGTAAAGGTGTTACTGTGGACACTGTCACGATTGAATGCCATTATCTGGATTTGGAGATACTGGTGTACAGGTGCATGTTTTTTTATCACTGTACAAGCTATAGTGTAATGTCAGCATGTGACTGACTTTGTGATCCAGTGTCACTTTCTACAGAGTTACTAGCATGTTGTGGGGTGTAAAATTCTGCCAATAAACTTGGGGGGCAATTGTCACTTTCCTCAGTCTACTTCATAAATATAAATATGAAAAAACCTTCCGGATGGATACTGCTGTCGTATAAAAGTTATTTATTAAAACCAAAAGCAAGAATAAAATCCAAAGACACAAGTATAGAAGGTGTTAGCGCTTTCGGGTGTTACCCTTCATCAGACAAAGCATAATCATCTTGAGACATTATTTAAAACAAACCTGAGCCAATCATAAATGAATAAAAGACCCGCCTATTTCTCAGGGCGGGCTTCATGGGTATGACATCATTAAGGCCGGGCCATCTATGAGCCATGAGTTCAATGATCCACCTTGACTCAATCAGTTCTGTCTGTTGTTTTATGTCCCCCCCTCTCTTGTTTAATGTGACGTTCACTATAGCCCTAAAAGTAAAAGCATGTGTGGGAAACTCACTAACATGCCTACATAGGGCATTATGAACATCACCATTCCTTATGGCTGATAGGTGCTGTAACAGTCTCACTTTGAACATATTGTTGGTCTTGCCCACATAAAAACATGGGCAAGACCTACACTCGGCCAGGTAAACAATGTTCTTCATCCTACAAGTTGCTCTGGCTTTCAATTCTATAATTCTACCTGTAATGTGATGCACAAAGGTCGTATCCCTGTTGAGATAAGGACAGGCCTTACAGGCTCCACAGGGTGTACTGCCAGCTTGTTTAATAAATGCCCTTTTAGGCATAGTATGCTCTCTGCAAAGGATATCCTTCAAATTTTTGTTGTTCCTATATCCAAACACGGGACCAGAACCTACCACCTTCTTGACCTTATCATCACTGATCAGGATGTTCCAATTCCTCTTTACTATATCAGTGATGTCCTGAATGTTACTACTATAGGTGAACGTCATTTTTAAAGGGCGTTCCTCTTTGTTACCCACCTTAACTGCTGGTGTACTGGAGTATAACCATGGTTTGTAGTCTGTTCCCCTCTTGGCTTTACTACTCAAAATAGTCCTATCTACCATCCCTCCTTTATATCCCCTATCCAATAGGAAACTTTTTAACCTGTTTGTTTCCCCTTCAAAAACTGATTCGTCAGTACAAATCCTGGATATTCTGCTGACCTGTCCCTTGATGACACCAGGGAAGGTAAAGCGTGGATGCATGCTGTCATATGTTAACAGCGTATTCTTCCAGCAATCCTTCCTATGTAAACCTGTGGTAAATCCTGTACTGGTTTGTGTAATCATGACATCAAGAAAGTCTAGTCGAACACGGGAAACAACCTTGGTAAATCTAAAAAAGGGGGTGGTTGAATGGAGATACTCCACAAAACAATCCATGGACGGTTCATCCCCTGCCCACAAGATAAAAACATCGTCCACGTAACGTTTATACAATCTGACATAGGGCCACCAATGGGGGTGATTATAAATATACTGATTCTCCCAATGTGAGAGTACTAGGTTGGCATAGGTGTTAGCACAGGGTGTGCCCATCGCTACACCCTGTGCTTGTTGGTAAAGTTGTTCAGGACCCAGAAAGACATTATGATCTAATACTAAACGTAACATGGTTATAATCAAATCAATCTTAGAATGCTCAACCTTTTTTGTCTGTAGAACTTCACCTATGGCTGTAGTGCCTTAGTCGTTATTTATAACAGTAAAAAGGCTGGCCACATCCAAGGTCACCATGAGGTATGGATCATCATGAACCCCCCTCTGTACCTCTCCCAGTGCTCTCAAAAAGCCCCCTGTATCCGATAAATACACAAATCCCTAAATGATCCACCCATTAGACCCATTGTTTCAGGCAGGAAATGGGTGACAGAAAATGTTTCTATTTGGCTTGAAACTATACTACGACCCATAGTCGATGGCATTGAGAATATTCTATCGGATACATGAACCGTCCATGGATTGTTTTGTGGAGTATCTCCATTCAACCACCCCCTTTTTTAGATTTACCAAGGTTGTTTCCCGTGTTCGACTAGACTTTCTTGATGTCATGATTACACAAACCAGTACAGGATTTACCACAGGTTTACATAGGAAGGATTGCTGGAAGAATACGCTGTTAACATATGACAGCATGCATCCACGCTTTACCTTCCCTGGTGTCATCAAGGGACAGGTCAGCAGAATATCCAGGATTTGTACTGACGAATCAGTTTTTGAAGGGGAAACAAACAGGTTAAAAAGTTTCCTATTGGATAGGGGATATAAAGGAGGGATGGTAGATAGGACTATTTTGAGTAGTAAAGCCAAGAGGGGAACAGACTATAAACCATGGTTATACTCCAGTACACCAGCAGTTAAGGTGGGTAACAAAGAGGAACGCCCTTTATAAATGACGTTCACCTATAGTAGTAACATTCAGGACATCACTGATATAGTAAAGAGGAATTGGAACATCCTGATCAGTGATGATAAGGTCAAGAAGGTGGTAGGTTCTGGTCCCGTGTTTGGATATAGGAAAAATAAAAATTTGAAGGATATCCTTTGCAGAGAGCATACTATGCCTAAAAGGGTATTTATTAAACAAGCTGGCAGTACACCCTGTGGAGCCTGTAAGGCCTGTCCTTATCTCAACAGGGATACGACCTTTGTGCATCACATCACAGGTAGAATTATAGAATTGAAAGCCAGAGCAACTTGCAGGACGAAGAATATTGTCTACCTGGCTGAGTGTAGGTCTTGCCCATGTTTTTATGTGGGCAAGACCAACAGTATGTTCAAAGTGAGACTGTTACAGCATTTATCAGCCATAAGGAATGGTGATGTTCATAATGCCCTATGTAGGCATGTTAGTGAGTTTCCCACACATGCTTTTACTTTTAGGGCTATAGTGAACGTCACATTAAACAAGAGAGGGGGGGACATAAAACAACAGACAGAACTGATTGAGTCAAGGTGGATCATTGAACTCATGGCTCATAGATGGCCCGGCCTTAATGATGTCATACCCATGAAGCCCGCCCTGAGGAAATAGGCGGGTCTTTTATTGATTTATGATTGGCTCAGGTTTGTTTTAAATAATGTCTCAAGATGATTATGCTTTGTCTGATGAAGGGTAACACCCGAAAGCGCTAACACCTTCTATACTTGTGTCTTTGGATTTTATTCTTGCTTTTGGTTTTAATAAAGAACTTTTATACGACAGCAGTATCCATCCGGAAGGTTTTTTCATATTTGATTGCCTGGACTGTCTTCCTTTGGTTGGATTTTAGTCAGCACCGAGCATTTTGGATCTTCTACTTCATAAATATAAATGTGTTATCATCATCATCATTTTCAACAGCCATTCCGCTGTTGATTTCTTCCACATGTATTGTTATAGTAGAACTGTTTATTTCTGCTGCTGACCCTTTAAAAAATGTTTGAAAACATTACCAATAAAGAAATAACATACACTACTGTATGCTTATTAAGGAGGTATGGGGGAAAATTCCCATGCTCACAGCTTTCATTGTCATATTGTGCAGATCTATAATGTACACCTATTAATAGTAATTGTCATGTTTTTAGTGCAATAATTCCTTGTCAACATTAAATTCTCTATATAAATATATGTTACTGTATTAGACCATTCTTCCTGAGCAGATGCTTGGCTGCTACAGACACTGGTAATAGTGTGTCCACACCAAACTTAATTATTCTAGCATCATCATCATCTGTGTCATAGTCATCCCCATGGCTGAAGAGTTGTTTTTCCTCATGTGATATTAATGGGGTAATTGCTGGAGGCCCCTTCCAATACTCATGTGGGCAAATGCATTCTGCCTCATCTTGCTTCTACCATGCTCTACTATATTATTTGCCCTCTTCTTGCACTGTGTTAATATGCATTTTCTTCCACCCACTACATTAATATCCAGGACCATTTGATTCCAGGCTTTTGTCATCTTAGCTTGTTTGCCCCATTACCAAACATATGTTTCCCATATGTCCTATGGGCTGCCATCAAGATGTTATTTTCCTCATGGCTAAAGTTGTCCTTTCTATGCCTTGATTCCTTGTTTTGTATCATTACCGCACATGAAAAAAGGCCACAGTCATACACAAAAAAATGTTGATACCATTATCAGTCAAACTACATAATAAAGACCATGTGTGCCTTCCATCCTCCTATAAAAAAGTTAACACAAACTTCATATTTATATACACATGCAAAATTTAATTTCAACAAAATATAGTTGTGCTTTTTTACTGTCAGGAACCTCATAAATGCATTCACAATAGTACAGCATTCACTTTGTTAACAGAGTCAGGCTTCTCCTAGCCACTACCAGTCTCATGTATTCATAATACGGTCATTTCACTCTTCAGTGACCCTCAGAAATATTCAAGTAAGGACACATATGTTCAGCCAACAACATATCCATACTACTGCAATACTTCGCAGTTAAAACACACATGCATGCACAATCACTACAGGATGCCAAACTAAACAATTTCCTCAGTGATCACTAATCATTTCCCAAAGCTGCTGTAATGATTGTCTGCATTACAGCTTTACACACTTCAATAAAGCCATGATTATATGACTCTCATATCCATAAAATAAGTATTTTTTAAGGTAACTCATTAATTTTACACCCTTTGAAGTATTTCATGTTAAATTTTAGTTATTTAATATTTTTCCTTACTTTAAGAAGTCTGTGGTTTCCTAAGACATTTGCCATCTAACTTGAGGAATCACAACATAATATGACAGTGTTTAATGATTTCACATAAAGTTAGGTCCATTTACATGCTTTGTATGCATATTAGGCCCTTTCACTTTTATTTCTATGAAATGCATTAACACGCAAATGTATACAGTTACTTATGCACATAAGTCACGCTTGGCTGCACTTGATTGTGTTCTCTGGGTTCACTTGAATGTGCCATGGACAGCATCAGAGGCCACAGTTGTCCTCAGCAGTACCGAGCATATCTGGGAATGCAGGGACTGCATCAGATATGCTCAAAGCTGAATATATTTTAGAAACAAAAACAAAAAAGGTGTCATATGAATGAGAGTTTGAACAAGCATGAAGTGTAATCTTTGCCCATCTAATGTCATCAGACACACCTTCTCACCTCAAACCACTCAATATTTAATAAAGGTTGTATACACAGAAGTATTTATTTCTGTACCCCCAAAAGCAGGAGTGGCCTTGTCAACTGGTGCCCTAGGCAAAAGGGCTCCACAGTGCCCCCACCACCACCACCTGGTGCCCCCATCCTGGTCTACATATACCAAATAAATACTAGAAAAGTGCTCCTGATAGAGCGGTGCCCTAGGCAGCCACCTAGTTGGCCTATGCCTAAGGTCAGCTATGCCCAATAGTAAATAAAAATGCTGCTCTACTGCATGAATAAATGATAGTCTCTCTCCATCTAACAGTATCTGACATACCCTCTCACCTCAGATCACATCCATAGGAATATGTATTAATACAACCCCCCCCCCCCATAAAAAAGTATTACTGCTGCTCTACTGCTGGAATAAATTACATTTGTGTGAAATACTTAAAAGAAAGTTAGCTAAAGCAATGCACAGGAGCAACACAAGCAATTGTAAGTAATAGAAAGAAAAATAATGATTGCATACTGTTTTTTTTTTTGCACATTATAAATGAAATGCTAATGTATTCCTTTAAAAAAGACATATGTGACAAAGCATTTTGGTTAAATGGTGTAATGCCCCCTGCTTGCTTTTGGTCTTTTGTTAAGGTGGGGATACACCCTAGAGGGAGTCATTCTTCACCTGCAAACCACAGCTCTGTTCAAACTTTCTTCATTCTGGTTCTGGCATTTCAAATGTTGATAGCAACTGTGAGGACATGGGGCCACTCTCCAAACTTGACAGACAAGGAGAGCCTGATAATAGTCCACCTTCTTAGAGAGCCATATCTGGATAAAATACAGGTGTGCACAACAGAAAGTGAATGGAATAAAATGGACATCTGGCAGGAGTTGGGTGAGAACCTATCATAAGTGATAAGGATCACCCACTCTGGTTAACAGTGCAGGTATGATGAACTAGAGAAGCGTTGATCCAACTAGCTGGCTGAGGGGGATGACCAGATAGTGGCAAGAATGCCAGAGTTCTATATAAAGTTTTTTTTTAGTTATATTAAACATAATTTTAAAATAATACATATATAAGAAAGTTGCATAATTTAAGATATTTGCTAGAAGAAACGTGCACCTGCAAAAATGGATCTGTAATATCATGACAAAGAATAAGAAAGTATAAACATATTATATATAGAACTGCATCTATATACAAATATATGGAATGCTTATGTGCTAACATAATTCTCTGTATAAATTCAAATGTAATATATATGTGAGTAAAATAATAATCTTCATATATACATCTGTGAATCGCAGACATACATCTGCTGTGCACACTTTACAACTACTTGTTCATGTTTACAGAAAGCAAACAAAAAGTTTGCATTTCCACATATTTTCATTGAGCATTGCATTAACGTACGCAGTAGTTAAGTTAATGCAGACAATTTGTGCAGAACATAACATATTAGTATAATTACAGTGGTGGCTGGTGACTTTAAATCAAAGGGGGGCTGCAGGAGACAGCTGAATGGGTGGGGCCAATGAGAAGGGGTGTGTCCAACTAGAAAGGGGAGGAGCCATACTCAAAACCACAAAAACTGGAACTTTAATTAAATACGTTGCCCTGGATGCCAAACCATCATTATGAAAGTCCAATCAAGACAAAATTAACTGTAGAAGAAAAAAAATATTTCAATGCATTGGCTGCATGACAGCTTACTTAATATCTAGATGGAAATAAAAAGGTTGTGCGGTATGAAAAAATAAATTACTTTTTAAATATATTACTGGAATGCCAGTCAAAGTCAAGTATAAAAAAAACAAGCAGCACTCAACTCAAATCACTGCTCCTTGCACTGCAGTTCTAATTATAATTTATATTCAGCTTTATAAAAGTACTAAGTGACATGCTGAAAGTAGCAATCTCTGTGATACCCCCACTTGTAAAAATGTTTCTTATCCAAAAAAAGACATGCTACCTGACAACAACTATCTACTTGTTTCATGGGGAAAACATGATCAAAGTAAAACATGAACAGCAAACAAAAAACAAGCTCAAGATAAATTGCTTAAAGGATTACTGCACAGGTTATGGACCACACATGATAGATTGCATTTTGTTTAGTTTACGGGTAAAGCTTGTAAAGATGACTGCAAGTCTCCAACAAATGTAATGAGCTTCTTAAAATACTATAATCCTGTCCTTTATTACAAATACTGTCATATGCATTTCAATTCTTTAACGGTATGCTTATTAAAGCTTACTTGCATCTTACAATTTCAGATAAGCTTACCTGATGGTCATGAAAGTATTGCTACTTAAACACAGAGCAACGGGTACTTTCTGAATAATAAGAAGCATAAATCAACACTATAAAAATATGACAGAAAACCAACATTCTGCAAAATCAAGCAAGGACAGATGAAAGGGCACTGTAGTACTTGTGTCTACCTTGGATGGGGGGATACTCTGCACACTTACACTGCATAACTGCTCCTTGCCTTGCTTGGACACATCCAGAACATGGGGGAGTGGGGTGCAACAAGTATGTCACAATTTGAAATGTCTCTGGCTGACTGTGATGGCCCTGACACATTTGTCATACCTCTCAGCCTCAGAGCAAGAAATCTGGACAAAGCAATACATAGAAGTGGGACAAAGGCCCAAAGATAAGGACAATATTTAAATATTGTTCTTATAAACTTTCTAATAGAATAGTAGGTCTTGCATTAGTATGAATTTTCTGAAGGGTATGAAATATGAAACTCAAATGTCTGTCATTATTTTTTAACTTCGATCTTTAATGATTTGCCACTAATTTGCCAGAAACTAAACTTTTATGAAAAATGGACCAAAAATGTGATGCAAAAATATAAAATAGTCACACAATACAGCTGGGAACCTCAAAGAAAGGACACTTTAATATTAGTACTGTTAACTCGAGCAGCTGACAAAATAAACAAATCTACACACATTTCTGAAATGGGCGGCCACGGTGGTGCAGTGGTTAGCATTGCCGCCTCACAGCAAGAGGTTCTCCGGTTCGATCCTCGGCTGGGGTGACTTCTGTGCGGAGTCTGCATGTCCTCCCTGTGGTTGCGTGGGTTTCCTCCGGGTGCTCCGGTTTCCTCCCACATCCTAAAGACATGCTGCAGGTGGATTGGACACTCTAAATTGGCCCTAGGTGTGCGTGTGAGTGTTCCTTCTGTGGAAGGTTGGGCGCCGGGCTGGCAACTCAACACCATAAAACTCCACTGCCATTCAATGTGCGGACAGGTGATCCGCTGTGGTGACCCCTAACCGGGATAAAGCCGAAAGAAGACGACGACGACACACATTTCTGAAATAAAAGTAATCTATAACTCTGATTATTACAGTTATTTATTAATTGTAAACCCTCAACATTTTCTTCCAAAAGTGACATTTTGCGGAGGAATTATTAGAGGGAGAGTAACATTTTGAGACAAAATCGGGGACAGTTGAGAGGTTTGGATATGCCTAATTCTATAAAGCAATTTATTTGCACGTACCTTTCAACCTGTTAATGCATGAAATCTGGTCAAGGCCAAATATATTGGGGGGGACACAGTACTAAAAATTGCTCTTGTATAAGCTTAGTTGATAGAATAACAGGTCTTGCTTTAGCATGCATTTTCTGAAGGTTAGGAAGTCTAAAACTCAATGTCTGTCATTATTTAGTGACTTAATTCCTAAGCAATTTGCCAGAAAACCACAAATTTTATGAGGAACAAACCAAAAATAAGAAGCAAAAATCTATTCATTCTCTGAAAATCTGGACAGTTGAGAGGTATACTTCAGCCGGGGCTGTCTGAGTTTGCCGCCCTTCCCCCTCACAAAATCATGGTCGAATGGACCCTCCCCCCTGCAGCCATTCCAATGTCCCATTACTTGGCTATTTCGCCCCATTTACCATAAACATTGCAATGTGCATACTGCTTTACTTCTTTGATTATTTGGATTTCATTTGAAAGTTTTATTTTGCATTTTACAGCACAAACACTAAGACATCTGATAAACAATGCAATGCAGTCTCACAATGAAAATAGACTTAGCATTAAAACTTCTCTGCCCTTGAAACTCACATTCATTGAAGCAGCATTGAAATCCAGATTCAAAGAAATTACATTTGGCTAGTATAAAGATTAACTTTGGGCTGTTTTCAAATGATAGGCCCCTTGCACACAATACATGTGCTGTGTGATACACCTTCCTGATTGTATTAAATTATATTCCTTGTATAATACAGTACAGTTGTTAGGGGGGGTGCTTTAATTTTTTTTTGAACATTTTTCTCATAAACAAAGCAAAAATGCATGCACCAATAATGACAAAACTGCCCAGTTGAGAACATTTCCATCACAAAAGTCTACTCAAACTTCTACAGTCCACCAGTATCAGTAAATATGCACAATCTCTGCAGAAGTAAAAGTCATCTAAATAATTTCACATTAAATAGATCTGTAACTAATAAAGAGGTTGCTGCTAGCAAACAACTTTATATTACATTGTTTCATCTACAAATAAAGTGCCTGTATCTTTGCCAAAAAGAACATTCTCAGTACGGCAGCATCCAACCCCTGTGGGAGTAGAACCCACAGCCTTTTGCATCAAAAACAAGTACACTACCTGTTGTGCTATTAATAATACAAGCAAATTTAGTATAAGCAGCACTAAACTTCTCTTCCCCTGCAGCTCTCAGCTCCTTGTAAAATGTACTCAGCACTCAACTGTATCTCTCAACTTCACAGCACAAGAAATCTGGAAAAGCTAAACTTTATTGGAGGGCAGGACAAAAGCCCAAAAACCAGGGACACATTTTAAACACTGCTTGTATAATCTTGGAAAGTTGCTAATATAAAATGTTGTGTTACCACCATATATTTTACTGCCAACTTGAACCCAGGACCCTGTGCAAAACAGTCAGAGTAACATACCACTATGCCAAAGTAGC
This sequence comes from Protopterus annectens, assembly GCF_019279795.1. NCBI lineage: Eukaryota > Metazoa > Chordata > Ceratodontiformes > Protopteridae > Protopterus > Protopterus annectens. The sequence goes on along the minus strand of NC_056728.1, from coordinate 1,994,832,904 downwards.
TGCTTTATGAAAGAGAGGAAGACTGAAACTTAAATGGCTACCATTTAGTGAATTCAGTTCTCACCATATCTGTCAACCTCCTAGCATAAAACACCTGGACAAAGCCAATAATGGGGGAATACAGCCTTCAAACATATTCAATGAATTCAGTTCTCTTCATAGCTCTCAATCTTAGCACAAAAAACCTGAACAAACCCAATAATGGGGGAATACAGTCCCAAAAATAGGGATACATTTCAAACATTCATCTTATAAACATAACAAATTGCTAGAATAAAAGGTTTTGTGTTACTATGTACTTTCTGAAGAATATGAAGTCTGAAATGCAAATGCCTGTCAATTTTATTTGTTTGACATTTGTTAACCAAGAAAGACTGACTTGGAACAAAGGCCAATTTTCAGCAGAGGCCCAGGGAGAAATACTGCAGACACATGTCTGTAACATGGGATGGCACCAGAGGAAACCCACACACAAACACAGGGAGGACATGCAGACTCCTTACAGAAAGCACTCCAGCCAATAATTAAACCAGAGAACCTCTAGCTGTGAAGCAACAATGCTACCACTGCACAATCAACTATTTAAGGAATTAAAAATTCAGAAACCACAGATTTTATGAGGAGCAGAACAGAACAAAATATGAAGCAAAAATCAGGAAAAGTTTCAGAAAGGGTGGTGGGTAGAGAATTCAGACTCTTGTTACCTGAACCCAGGATACAGGTTTCAAGCCTGAAGTATTCTCTAACCACCACCAGCAGGTATCCTGAGTTCTTTTTATAGCCACCAGTATACATCACCTGGGGCATTACACACACACACACACACACACACACACACACACACACACACACACACACACACACACACACACACACACATGTTAAAAATTGTTAACAACAAATGGGTGACAGATCCTTTCAATGTGGAACTTCGAAGAACATGGATATTATGAGGAACATTCCTCTTAATGGGGTACACTTGAGAGGTATGACAGAGTAATAAGTGAAATCTCAAAATTATAGGACTGCACTGATATATCTTATGAGAAATGTGTGTGTTATGACTTGAAATAATCAGTTAAATGCATTAGAAATAAAAATGTTTTATGAACATCATTGAAATATGACAAAAATGACGGACGATATACTATAACTATAAACAAACTTTTGTTGCATCCTGATGACATTTTTGGCCCATGAATATGTTAGGTATTATAAATTTAAAAGAAAACATTCTAGCCTTTTCTGTGTTAATGTAGGAAATACAGCTACCTCCTGTACCTCTTTTTATATGCAGTCCAGATTTATGATCTGGCACCTAATTTGGAGGAGGAGGAAGCATAAAAACTGACTACTGTCTTCTAAATATTGATCAAATCTATTATTGCAATCCATTTACTTTAATCTGGTACAGGACAACACAAACAAACGTGAAAACATTTTTTAACTAGCGAGTGTAACAATCGGAAGACTTTTGGTTCAGTTAGCACCTTTCCATATATTACAGGGTGGCCACCCAAATGTTGTAACTACAAATGTCATGTATTCTGATGTAAAACGTGTATGCTGTAGCATCTATTAGGTAATATGGGGCTCATACACACTGACTGGGAGGCCAGAAATGTCTTTTTTGTAATCACAGCCTCAAAATTCAAAGTGCTACCACTGCCTTGCACCCACAATTCGCATTTAAAATGTACACGTCACACACACACACACACACACACACACACACACACACACACACACACACACACACACACACACACATACATACACACACACACACACACACACACACACACACACACACACACACACACACACACACACACACACACACACACACACACACACACACACACACACACACACACACCAGTACTTGCAGTGATAATCCACAGCTGCCATTCTGTAACTCCAAAGTTGCGAACGTAATCAAAGCTGCCATTGTGTTCTGCGTTCGTGCTGGCACTTGATAATCCAAAGCTGGCTCTGCAAATAAACTCAAAGTTGCTGCAAATACACTCCTGCTCTGCAAATAAAGTCCAAAGCTCCTTCAGCTCATCTGCATTCACACCGGAATGCACACTTCTGGTTTTCTGTTTGCGAACATTCCAACGTCCAAGACTGCTAACCTTGCAGTCCGATCCCCTTCCAGTCTATGTGGTTAGCAGTGCATAGACTTCTGGGGCATTAGCAGTCTGCTGCCTTCTTCCTGAATCTGGACTGGTAAGGTAGCAGTCTGGATTTACTTTCAAGTGAGAAGTTATTGGATTGTTGGATTGTACCATTCTGGTTCACAGCTGTGAAGGATGCAGTACTGCAGTCCGATATCATAAGCCACCACTGTATAATTATTGTAAATGATAGAAATTTATGCCACAGTGTTAATTTCATGTACAAGATGGATGAACTCTATTAGGCACTTTACATTAGTCAGAGTGGGGGTTGGGGAAAGGGGTGGGGATTGCAGTGTCTAGTGATTATCCAGCATATACTTTACTGAGAAATTACCAGTTTTATCACTTCTGTAGTACTTTAGTATACATTATTATGTTACCCTCTTATATGCTTGAAATTCTTAAGGAAGAAAACTATCAAGGCACATACTTTTGAATGGCTAAGAAAATGAAAACTTCCATGACTTGCCACATTTTTTTGTGCGCATGCACGTGTGTGTGTGTGTGTGTGTGTGTGTGTGTGTGTGTGTGTGTGTGTGTGTGTGTGTGTGTGTGTGTGTGTGTGTGTGTGCGCACCTTCTGGCTGAAGACAAGTCACAGACTGTTACATAATATAAAAAAAAATATTCCACCAATAGTGCATCAATGTGTTTATGGCTTGCCTTAAAGGGAAGATTGTCAACACAGGATAATTCAGATAGTAATACATATCTCAGCAAATGCATTCTAAGGAAATACAGCAGCATGTAATGCCTTCCAAATAAATACCAGTCATGTAAGTAACATTAAGGGGAAAAAAGGTGAAATACAGATAAACAAGAATTATCTTATCTCTTCACTCATTAACCGAAGAAGAAATCTCATATAACAGACAGGTCATATCGCCATACTGGTTGAAGAAGCTGTGATGCATGAATGCGGTAGTATTGTGTGTTTAATGGATTTCATTGCTATATATATATATATATATATATATATATATATGAAGAAATTCTTAATACTGCATAATAACTGAATCACTAAAGTGCATTTGATACATTACTGCAAGCAAGAGTGAAAGATTTCTCAGTAAACCCCAAGTCACCATAACCCTTTCTACCCCTAGTCACATAACACCTCTATGACCTAAAATACATTCCTCACTAAAAAGCTACAAAATGTACATTTTCTGCTTTTTGACTCTTGATGATTGCACTTCTGTTTTTATTTTTATTTTTTCCATTATCATTTTCATTTTTATCAGCATCATTATTATACTGTGACTATTTTATTGTATTCACTAGAATTATTACTATGAAGCATCTTTCAATATGTTGTAAATATATGTACTTCTTCTGACAATCATACGTTATCATGTTCTGTAATATATATGTATGTTTTTCTTGTGTTAAACACTGTTTTGTGGAGCTTTTCTCCTCAGGCCTCCACTGAAAATGGGTTGCTTGGCCCAGTGGACTTTCCAGGTTAACAAATGTCAATAAATAAATAAATAAATACATATACATTCAGTATTTTTGTCTTTAACTCATTTTATTATTATATATAAAGAAATAATTATTATAACATAGTTGAAGCAGTGCAGTGCATTCAGTATGTTACTGCAAACAAATGTGAGAGTTATGTCAGTATATAGCTGCAGTATTCTGTCTTTTACTGATTTTATAAGATGCAAGCATTTATAAAGGCTGCTTTCAGTGCAAATATTGAAAACAAATGCATATTAGGCACAGACATGATCATTATGTTTCTGTAGAAGATTGCAACGTCAACCCCCACCATAACTTAATAGCAAACACTGTCCTGCCAAGTAAGCATAAGCTCTTATACATATATTTCATTCAAAAGTCTGCATAAGAACTTCCCATGCATTTTATTTTACTTGAGTAATGTTTTTTATAAAATAGAAATACTTTAAAGTAAGAAATTGAATGCTGCATAGCATGATATTAAAATTTATTGCGTGTATTTTCTCTTTTGTGCCCTCCCTTTTTTCTTTGTTTTTCTCATTTTAATTATGCATTGGTTTATCCTTTATTATTTTCTTTCTCTCCCAGTTATGTTCATTGTTTTACAGATCCAAAATCCTCTTTAGTGACCCAGGCATGTACCTCCCCAATTAGAGACTGCTCAACTTCTGCCCATCCGGGGATGCCTTCACAGAGTTGTGGTTGTGGAACTAGTCCTACAGGCACCCTGGCATGTGGCAGCCTGGCAGGTCTCTGAATGGGGGCTTTAGGAATTGGCTCAGCATGTGTTGGATCAGGTCATGGACAAATGGATTCAGCCACTCGAATCTCTTCAACATGTTAAAGACAGACTGTCCCATTTGGTGCTGACCACCCACCATCACATGCCTCTACCCCCTCAACATAGGGGTCCTCATGTGGATCACCATTCGGCACTGGAAATATTTGAGGCTCTGTGGAGTGGGACTCCTGCTGGCTTTTTCTCAGTACTTCTGCCCTTTTCATTTCTCCTCCACCCGCTTACCTATTTCTTACCCAAACTACCTATATATATATATATATATATATATATATATATGTATATAAACTTAAAACATGGAGAGGGTCTATCCACTGTACTGATCGAAGGAAGGACACTGAGGAAACTCAGAGCTATAATATATAACATTAAGTATCCTGTTTTTTGTTTATTTTGTTCTTTATTTCTTTGTTATTTATAGCACTTTGTGTATTGTGTATTTTTCTAGCTAGTTTCACTGTGTGTGAGGTATTAACTGGAAATTGTTCACCTTTATTAAGCATCTGTTGGGTTGTTTGTTTCTGATAACTGGTTACAGTAAACTCTTTTTTTCTAGAGGCTCCTTTAGCTGTTTAAAACTTTCATTTAAAGGCTCACTGCTGCTTTTCAGCTGTGAAACATTTCTGCAGTTTGTTCTAAGCAGTGGGGATATTTGTAGCATTTCCATATTCAGGCTTATATTTGGGCCTAGTGTTTGTGGAGGCTGTGTGTCTGAGCACATATTCAGAGACATTGGTTTGGCCAAAGCCATCAGGCATTTCTGCGAGAGAGAGTTGTTTGAGGTCATTGGCTGACTGAGGTCACCTGGACTACAGCTTAGACTAAGCACCTCATTGGTTCTTTTGAGATTTCTTTCTTAAAAGCTGTCTCAGGTTTCAACTTTCTGTTACCTAAGAAGTTCAGTTGTGAATGCTCTGCCATTTCACAGTGAACTGACCGAAGGAAGGACACTGAGGAAACTCGGAGCTATAATATATAACATTAAGTTTCCTCTTTTTTGTTTATTTTGTTCTTTATTTCTTTGTTATTTATAGCATTTTGTGTACCATGTATTTTTCTAGCTAGTTTCACTGTGTGTGAGGTATTAACTGGAAATTGTCCACCTTTATTAAGCATCTGTTGGGTTGTTTGTTTCTGATAACTGGTTACAGTAAACTCTTTTTTTCTAGAGGCTTCTTTAGCTGTTTAAAACTTTCATTTAAAGGCTCATTGCTGCTTTTCAGCTGTGAAACATTTCTGCAGTTTGTTTCCCTCCCTTCCTCCCTGCTGGTATAGTGTTTTTATAGTTGGTGGCTTTGCAGTTGCCCGCCCCTAGTGTAAATTTGATCTGGGACCCTCCTCCCAGTCTAGTGTCATTACCTCATTCTACCCAGTACAGGGAGAACATTTGAGAAGGCCAATCAGCTTAGTTTTGGCTACTCCTTTCTCTCTTTCCACTAAAAAAAAAAAAAAAAAATTATCTGCTTTTACTGTATTTGTGTTTTTTCCTACTTTATTTTGCTTTTGCATCATCATAAAAGTACTCAATTGTATTTATTACTGCTTGGTGTAACTTATTCTAAGCCTTTTAGTTTAAGCACTTGTGCTTTAGACCAGTTGTTTTACATTAGGAAGGTTTGTGGGCTGCACTGTGGTGGCAGGACAGGTAGCTTACATCCTTCTAAGTTGGGAACTGCTGATTGAGGGCTCAGTGTCTGTTATTCTAAAAGTGTATTGGTTCTGGTTTAAGCACCAGGGCTTCAGGCCAGTTATTTTATATTAAGAAGGTTCATGGTCTGCACTCTTGTGGGAGAAGTGGCTGGACTCTGCCCTTCTGAGCTGGGAATTTCTGGTTAAAGGCTTATAGTGCCTGCATATTTGAACTATTTCTTACTGTAATTGGTACACCTTGTTTGCTGAAGCATAGACTAGATCCAGGCCTGCTGAATCTAATTTTGTTTGTATGCTTGTTATTTCCCTGAAAAGCTAATTCCACCTAAAACACGTTTTTTCAGCACTTCTGTGGATCCCTAGTGATATCTGCATTGCTTACTGTACTTATTTCCTTGTTTCACTTGAAAGAAAGTTACTGTTTGTCATTTTTGCATTTAAGTTACCTGGCACTTGCTCACTAAAGCAATTATATAAGTCAGCACTAAAAAATTAAAAGCACTACACCCTCACAAACTCCCCTTGGAGTACCTTGCTCCCCATTGGCCATTTTTTTCAATTATAAAGAAATTCCCAATACTATTCTAGCATGTCCAATGGTCAGTTGTCAATCTCCTCTCCTGTCCAGCTGGTGAATCTGGGAATCTTGAGGCAATGTTACAACTGCCTCATGTACACAGACAGCCCTCTCCTCCTCCCAACAAATTCCAACACATGTGAGAGATGCAACCATATAGCCAAACTGGAGGCTAAGCTCTCTCAACTCAGTACTGGCGTAACCAGTCAGGAGGAGAAGGAAACCACACTCACTACAATTCCAGTCTCACATAGACCTACCACGACAGCAAGCCAAACACATAAACACACAAAAACATACTTGGAGGCTCTAAATAAAAATCTGCCTAAGCAGCAGAGACCTCCAAAGCAGACACCCAAGCAACCTCTACCCCAAAACAAAACACGTGCGATACATAGCTCACAAAGCCAGTGTGCCGAACAGTCACAACCCTTAAGGCTAAACAACACACCTGATACACTTGTAATAGGTGACTCTATCATCAGGCACACTGACGTCCCACTCACCAGGCTGAACAAGGAGAAGGTCACGGTGAGCTGCCTGTCGGGCGCTAGGATCCGCCACATAACACAAGCACTCATGTCACTCCAAGGCAAGTACAAATATGACTCAGTCATTGTCCATGCTGGTGTGAATGACCTGAGATGTACCTCCCTGGACTACATGAAAAGAGACATAGAGGAGCTCTCTGAGCATGTAGCCCAGGCCGGTATGACCCTGACCTTGAGTAGCATCTTACCTTCACCAAGAATGATGCCACCATATGAAGACAAGAATATCAATTTCAACAATTGGCTTAAGTATTGGTGTCATTCAAAGGGGATCCAATGCCTGTCAGCCTGGGATGACATGCTCAACAAGCCACGATGCTTCGCTAGGGACGGCTTGCACCTGTCACCCCAGGGCTTTCGGATATTGGCAAAGGCTCTTGCTACCCCCATGGCGCCTTATTTAGGCAAGGCTCAAAAGACAAACCCACCTCCATAGGTATCACAAGGGATAAGAAACTAAGAGTAATGCTACTCAACGCCAGAAGTCTAAACCTCAAGATGCACGCACTCGAAACTCTCCTTAGCATGGAGAACATTGATATCTGTGCAGTAACAGAAACCTGGTTCAAGGCTCTCGAGAGCACCCCAGCACTACCAGGTTATACCTCATACCATGCTTTTCGGCCGCAAAACTTGGACCAAACCACAAAAGGAGGGGGAGTATCAATATTCGTCAAAGATACCCACACCTCCAGGTTGGTGGCACAGCACGAAGCATCAGAGACTATCCATGTGCAACTAACAGTGGGTAAAACTGCCTTCCAGTTTATAGCCTGCTACAGACCACCCTCCCAAACCCAGGAACCCCACTCGGCCTTCCTGAGAACACTGGAAAATATGAAGGTCTCTCCAAACACCATTATATTGGGTGACTTCAACTACCCAACCATAGACTGGAAGCATTACTCTAGCTCCAACACCCTAGCCCAAAGGTTCCTAGAATTTATAAACTCAAATGCTATGGAACAACTTGTTACCACTCCCACATGAGGGGAAAACATACTGGACCTGATCATCACCAACATGGGGACTCTATGCTCCAGACCAGAAGTGTATCCCTCACTGGTAAGATCAGACCATAAACTAATCTCACTGGATATTCACATCCCGACCCCAACCCATGCCCAGAAAACCGCAGCAAAAAACTTCTCTAAAGCAAATTTCACATTCCTCAAAACCAAGGTGGAATACTTCAAAGCCCCCGGGCCTGTGGATAATACGGCCCAGACCGCAAAATTCTTTATAAACGCATTCTATGAACACCTTCAGGAATGCATGGATCATGCAATCCCAAATAAAACCAAGACCCAATCCTCCAAAGGCAGATGTCCTGTCTGGTGGACCCCAGCCATAAACAAACTATACAATAGAAGGAGGAAGCTACTACATGATAGAGCAAAATCCCAAAAAGGGAAGGCATCTCTGATCAGTATTAGCAAAAAACTACGGGCACTCATAAAATCGTCTAAGGCCAGCTTCGAGAGAAAAATTGCACAGGACACTAAGGATAATCAGAAGGCTTTCTTTAGTTATGTTTGGAACCTGGGTGGGAATTCCCAGATATGCACAGAATTAGTCCAAAATGACAAAAAATACACCGAACCCACAGACATTGCCAACATCCTAGCTGACAGGTTCAGTGCAAACTTCTCCCCCCCTTCCCCACCAAAAGGGCTAATATCTATCCCAGCAGAGTGCTGCCCCCCTGACATCTCAGATGCTCAGGTAAGAGCTGCCCTCTCCAAAGCAAGAAACACAGCATCAATGGGACCAGACAGTGTCCTGGGCTGCGTCCTACATGAACTCCAAGAAGAGCTAAACCCAAACCTAAAACCACTGTTCAACCTCAGCCTTACTACAGGATATGTACCCAAAGAGTGGTGTGCAGCAACAGTGGTCCCTCTCCACAAAGGTGGTGCCTCAACGGATCCTGGAAACTATCGCCCCATAAGTCTCACTAGCTTGGTCTGCAAAGCTATGGAAAGGATCATCATGGACCTTATAAATAAAGATATTGGGGACCTACAGACACTGGATCCTACCCAGTTTGGCTTTGTTAAGGGCAGATCCTGCCTCTTGAACCTGGTCGATTTCTTTGAAACAGTCACCATGGCCATTGACAAGGGGAAGGCGGTCCACACAGCCTACCTGAACCTCGCAAAAGCCTTTGATACAATACCACACTCGGGCATTATAGATAAGCTCACCAGCTTAAATATAAACCCCTATGTCACTAGATGGGTTGCAAACTGGCTCAAGGACAGAACCCACACGGTTAGATTAGCTGGAGCCATGTCAGACTCCAAACCAGTTACAAGTGGCATCCCACAAGGCTCAGTCCTGGGACCACTCTTGTTCGGTATATATTTCTCAGAGGTACAGGCCAACATTTAAGGACTGTGGCTGACCAAGTTCGCAGATGACTGCCAACTGGGCGCCATAATACACTCTCCAGCCGACACAAGCATCCTCCAAAAGGGCCTCATAGAAACTGACAACTGGTGCCAGAGCCATGGCCTCAAGCTAAATGCCAAAAAGTGTATAGTCTTCCCCTTTCGCAAAAACAAAGTGCCCACAAATTACCACATAGGTGGTAATCTATTAAGTACAGAAGAAGTAATTAGGGACCTGGGGACCCAAGTTGATAGCAATCTCTCATTTGACAACCACGTGGCCAAAGTGGTTAGAAAAACATTTTATATAGCCCACCTAATCATGAAGGGATTCACATCTAGATCAGGGGAGGTCATCGTGCCTCTTTACTCATCCCTCATCAGGCCCATAATTGAGTACAATGCACCTTTTGGGATGTACCTTACCAGACACCTGCAGCAACTGGAAAGACCCCAAAAGTACCTCACCAAGATGATCAAGGGGCTCAAACAGATGCCGTATGCTGCCCGGTTAAAGAAACTCCAGCTCTACTCAGTGGCATACCGCCTGCTCAGAGGCGATCTGTGCCTGACGTATAAAGCCATGTCCAACCCGGAATAAATGGACATGCTGCACCTCAGAAAATCCAAATCCCATCGAGCTACGCGCTTGAGGGACTTGAACCTCAGCACTGAAATAAATAGGACATGCTGGAGGGACAGATTCATAACCCAGAGGCTCCCTTCACTCTGGAATAAAATCCCAGTCCAGGTTAGGCAGAGTCCCTCATTGACTCTCTTCAAGAGGAATCTTGATGAGTGGATGGGGGATTGTAGGTTTTCCCCGGGTATCACTTCTGTGTCACTGTTAGACAGAGGCACAGTATACTAACCTTGAAAAAGGGCATAGCAAAATTAATTTAATATGGGTGGCGAAAGCCATACGCACTCTGGCTAGGCTTATAAATGCCCTAGGGCAGATAGCCTAGTATGAACCTATGAACCTATGAAACACATTGTGCCTCTCCTCCCCCACTTCCTCCAACACAGCACTCTTGAAGTGTTTCTTCTGTGCCTCACTCTTTGCTGTGTATACCCTTTATCAATCTTTCGTATGTCCCTCCTTCCACTCTTTAATGAAGACATCAAGGGGTCCAAATAAGGACACCGCTGTATAAAACATATTACAACTCTTTATTATTACAAAATATTAATAATAAAAGTTGTGGAGTTCACTGTTTGCCTTAATTCTTTCAAGAGTAACTGCTCAACATTGTATCCGTCCCCAGTATGTGACTACATACAAAGTTATACAAAGCCTATAGCTTTCATGTTGTACATCATATGTGCATAATACTTGACTTTACGTACTTTATGCTTTTTCCCTAAGTGGGTGTGTTTTTCAAAATGCCTTTGATTTTTCTTATTTAGTACAAATAACATGAGCTTAAAATATCTGCATTTATGTATAGTGATGCTCCTCATGAATAACTGCTACACAGCTGAGAAGTCCTGGACTGTGAATGCCACCCATTTATTCATTACAGTAATTTGTAAAGAATTTCAGTTACTGCCACATTATATTTATATATATATATATATATATATATATATATATATATATATATATATTTATTTATACACACACACACACACACACACACACACACACACACACACACACACACACACACACACACACACACACACACACACACACACACACACACACACACATCTTGCATAAAAATTAAAATAAAATAAAAAGCCAGTATATGTAATAAGGTGAATTTCGGTTAGCTGTACCGACTTTTTTTCTGCTCGACAGTGTGAATTGTTGACCACTTGTCTGTATCTAATATATATAATATATATATTAGATACAGACAAGTGGTCAACAATTCAAATATATATATATATATATATATGTATATATATATATATATATATATATATATATATATATATATATATATATATATATATATATATATATGGTTTCACTTCAAAATCCTGAAATATCACAATCCTAAATTTTAGAAAACTTCATAATCTGGAAGCCCAAAATCCTGAAAATTCAAAATTCTGAAAACCCAAAATCCTGAATCTCAAAAGATTGAAAACATACAGGATACATATACTGATTAGAGAGAACACAAACCAGATTAAATTCCATTAAATATAAGCAGGAAAGCACCCCCTGCACACCCCCTGCCACTTAAATATATCATCTCCAAGATTGCACTTCACTACACTATCATGAGTTATGTTATAGTATAGCAAGTTAAAAGGGAATGTTACTAAGGTTACAACAGGCAGTCATGAACACATGTGATGGTATGTTTGCCATTTTTTTTCTGAGGAGTGCAATCTTGGAGTTTATATATTTAATTAGCAGGGGGTGAGGATGGTGCAGGCCACCACATGGGGGGAGTGCAGGGGGGCTGGCACCCCTGCCCATACTTGGTGAAAAGTGTTATCCTTTGTCTTGTATGTGTTTTTCTGTATCCTTGTACTGGAATATTGTCATTCTTTGTGTCCTTACTGAGAACTCATTTCACTTAAGTGAACTACTGGCATTGGGTAGAGTACTGTAAGGCAAGTAAAAGGTATATGCCCTTTTCCCCACTGTAATGTGATCCTGGAGGGTGTAGCCCCCCACATTTGGGATGTGGTGGGTGTAGCCCTCCATCTAGTTTGCTTTTTATATTTCACCAAAAGCTTCACAACAATACATTTTAAACCACAGACATACATACTTGCAACACCAATGACTAACTCTTTGCAGAAGACCATATAAACCCAAACTAAGTGAGGGGCTATGCCCCCCACACTTCCTTAACACTATATACTAACTCCAGGATTGCACTACAGTGGGGAAAAGGGCATATAACTTTTACTTGCCTTTACAGTAGTCTACACAGTTCCAGTACTTCACTTCAATGAAATGAGATTGGTGAAATGAGTTTTCAGTAAATTGAGCTTTCAGCGATTTGGTTACAGTGAATTGAAATTCAGTGAAATGAGCTTTCAGTGAAACAATGTCGACCCATATAGTAAAGTAATGGCTTTCAGCTTTTCCCGGTTAGGGGTTGCCACAGTGGAACTCCGGTCTGCTAATGATTTGCAGTGGATTTTTACAGTGCCGAGTTGCCAGTCCAACGCCCAACCTTCAAAGAAGACACACCCATTCATGCACACACCTACCTGCATGTCTTTAAACTTCACTTGACCATGGGGAGGACATGCAGACTCCATACAGAAGGCGCTCCAGCCAAGAATCGAACGAGAGAACCTCTTGCTGTGAGATGACAACGCTAACCACTGCACCACCTCGACCCATATATATAAATATATACAAATACATACACACACACACACACACACACACACACATATATATATATATATATATATATATATATATATATATATATATATATATATATATATATATATATAGAGTCAGTTATAGTTTGCATGCATCAAGTTAAAATAATGGAAAACAGTGATCTTAGAACTTTCTTGTTTTATACATTTACCTTTTGTGAAATAGAAATAAATAATTTCTCTTTTACTTACACTGGAAACAAGAATGGCATTTTGACACCCTTGTTGAGTAACTGATTTAAGGAAGTGACAAAGCTATGTTTCATATGCTAGGCATTTCTAAGGCAGGGATGCTCTTTTCTTTTATTGTTCTTTTAAGTATATTAAAGGTATAAATAAGTGGTTCTACTAAATGTTGCTCATTTCTAATGAAATCACCACCCTCTAGTGACCAGTCATGCAACAATGTTAAGTCTTGGCTTATGATAACACAATATGTGGTCATCTGTCTGGTGATGCCCTACAGCATTTATTAAGTGCATACAACTTTAATGTGGAATGTTCCAAACTAGGACAGTTAACTACATCCATATGAATTATCATTTATCATCAGATATCCTGTCAGGTTTGTATCATGCTGTTGGTGTTACCTAAATGTATGCAGAAATTATGATAATTCATTATTCTCTTTATAACTTTATCCTTCTGTACAGAATTAAGTGTACGTTGCTTTGTATCAGCAGAACTGCTCTATACTTTACATGCTCACACACATAACAAATTAATTATCTGCCTGGGAGAAGTGGTTTCATTGCACAAGAACAACAGATTTCCTGTCAGTAACTTAAAACTGCTATGTCTTTGTACTCAGAGTGGAATCGGAGTTGAGATGTTTAATTTAACTAACAACAATAATGAGAAATGAAGCGAAAAGTAGCTAATTTCCTTCCATTAAACAAAAGCTACTTGAAGGCAACTGCTGTTACAGTCCTCAAACAGTTCTGGTAACACGTGTCATTATTCATATGATAACAAAAGAAATTGTTTTTTTTTTTTTTTCATTCACAGATCCGTGTACATTATTTCATGTACATGTCATCATGTAAAGTAGTGTTTTAAAGACTTGCATAAATAATGCAGGCATGCACAATGTTTAATATTCCTTGTGCCGCCTGAAGAATGCAGTAGTAATTGTAAATATAGTATGATTGTAAAAAAAACTGATTATGTTTGAAATATTCTGTAGTTGTATCTACTATAGGTGAGCTATAAATGGCTAAAGATCCAGAAAATCCTTTATTCCCTAGTAAAACTGTCACCTCTTCTTAGACTGAGTTCAGTTTTATAACTTTGTGATAGGTGCAGCTTGATGTGTTGAAGAAAATATTTTATTAATGACAAATATTTTCTCCCACATACTGCATGTTAATGATACCGTGCTTATTACTGGAAGCATTCTAAACATAACTAGAGTGTGTGCCTTAATCTCCCCCTCATACAAAAATTACAACGTAAGGAAGAGAAAAGACTTATTATACCATGACCCCCCCAAAACGTGCACGCTGATTGGCCAGCGTGCACATTGTAAATCGAGTTATACTAATGGAAAAGGTCCGGTCGCCCGGACTTTTTTCCATTAGTATAACTCTACTTTTAAAACACTGTCTCACTATGTTAAATGGGTTTAACACAGCGAGACAGCTTTAAAATAAGCAACGGAGATCTCCTTTGCTTATTTTAAAGCTGTCTCGCTATGCTAAACCCATTTAACATAGCGAGACAGGTTTTAAAAAAAAAGCAATGGAGAAAGCAAGATCTCCGTTGCTTATTTTACTGTTTCCCTATGTTAAATGGGTTTAACATAGCGAGACAGTTTTAAAATAAGCAACGGACATCTCCGTTGCTTATTTTAAAACTGTCTCGCTATGTTAAATCCATTTAACATAGCAAAAACAGTACAAAAGCAACGGAGATCTTGCTTTCTCCGTTGCTTTTTCAACTCTGATGTACCGCGCAGGCACGCAGTACATCAGAACTGCCGCGGATGCCAGACATCTGCGGAAGGGCAGTAAACAGGCATTATACTATGTCATTATTTAAGAAAAGTAATAGTTTCTTTTCTTAAATAATGTCATGGTATAATAGCAATAACCCACTTCTGGGTGCGGGTAATGCTGTATTTACCCATGGTTGGCTTCGCCCTCGGGACCAAACCACGCCAACTGTGGGTAAATCCAGCATTACCCACACCCAGGCGTGGGTTATTCCTATAAGATACTCTGCTCTGTGCTAAAACATTTTGTTTTCTCCATTTCCATTACATGCACAAAAGGTATATTTGCCTTGGCCAGTGTAATACCAGTTCCTACAAGACATAATAACCCAAAATGAACTCATTACATCCGAGTGATGCCTCCAGGTGCATCTGCAGTTAACTCCTACTGCTCCTCTAGGCGTCAAATATTACTTATGCATATTTGCATTAATATTTCCAAAACCATGCTACATACAAGGTTTAAAAATATTTTATCTTGAAGCATACATGATGGCAAACACAATTGTATTGATATTTGACCTCTGTCAATGAGTATTTGTTAGAATTGTAAGGTGATAATTAAATTTTTAAAGGCTCAGGCCACATCCACTAGGAGTTAAAGGTACATACTCAAAATAGTTGCACTGGAGTGAATGAGTTCACACTATACCCTGATAAAGAGAGTGTAACCCAAATATGGCATCTTCTTTTCTTTTTCTCAAGACCATGACTGTAGGTGACAGAGCAAACATAAAACATTATACATGTAGTCTCCTAAAGTATTTACGTTTCTGTATCACTTTAGATGTTTTTGTAGTGCACAGACATTATTATAGTTGGTGCTTTATTAACAATGTTCATGGAACTAAAGAAAAAGGTCATAGTTTCAATACCATTCAATTACAGGCTGCACTCATTATGACTCATTTGTTGCCAGGAAGGCTAAGAGAAGCGGGTTTCTTTAAGTTCAGATATTAGATGATGATGATGTATGAGAAGAAAGTAATAAGATGAACTATTTGTGCTGCACAATATCAGAGAGAATACTGAAATCATACAGGATTGTGTTTTAAACTGGAGTTAAAATCTAAGGGATAAAAAATAATGTATCTGCTTCAAAATACCCCCACCCATTCCATATGATTTTCTTACGCAAGGAAATCGCAAATGAAATCAAAATGCTGGACCTATACCTACTAACATGTAGGCCTTAAAGATACAGTCTGTCACTATTAATGAAATCCCACATAACCCTAAATCATACTACAGGCAAATGCATGACATTATCATGGCTAATAACCAGTAATCTTATTAATTTTCATCATTTTCATATGACAGCACCAATCACCAAAACTCAGAGACCATAACATAATATCATCACGTTCTCTATGCACATTGAAATATCTTCAAGAAAATAATAAACTTCTGTGCCTTCCAGAAATATAAAATGCTTCTCCTCTTAACTGAACATGTTAATATTGACTGGGTAGTGTTTCATAGGTTCATAGGTGTATACTAGGCTAACAACCACTAGGGGCCTGAAAAGCCAAGCTGAACAAGCCAAATGTAACCCACCAGTTTGATTTATAGTTGATTTATAGGTACTGATTTACTGACTGCCTCTGTCCAGCAGAGTAATAGGAACCAGACCAGGGGTGAATTTCTGATTACCCATCCATCGGTCCAAGTTTCCCTTAAATAGGGATAGGGAGGAAATGTGCTTCTCATGGATGGGGACCCTGTCCCAGAGAATTGGGATGTCCTTTTTATGTTGCAAGCAAAATATAGGTGTTTTAGTCTAGTAGTTCTGATGCTGTTTGTTTTGTGAATGTGCAAAAGATTCATTAAGACAGGGTCCAGGGATAGCTTGTATGCCAGGTAAAGATCATCTCTCAGAAGTATGTATGCTACTGAGTAAAGAAAACAAAAAACGCTGACCAGAAACGTCACAGCACACGCAGAGTTGAATAGTTTGAGGTCTTTATTTCCAGTAAAGCAGTAGCTTCCTCAGAAACAATGTAGCAACTTCCTACATTCCTTAAAAAGCTTAAAGGAGCCAAACATTGCAAAAAATAAACACACATAAACTGTTATTTTAAAATGAAGAAATGATGCTTCATCCCATGTGCCTTCAGTTTTGCATTCCATTCCTCTATCCTTTGCTGAAGTTCTTACTCAACAGTCTGCCTGTAATGCCACGTTGTCTGCATACATCTTTGTTGATCTGTCCCCTCCACCCTGTTTACTAATATATTCCCTCACCAGTATGAACAGCAGTGGGCTCAGAGCTGAACTCTGGTGCACACACACACACTCCCACCAGGAACCCCTCTGTGAGACCAAACACAGTTTGTACTTGTTTTTAGGTCCTTGTACATACCCTTCACTAATTCTACCAATGTTTCTGGGACTTCAAACCACTGCAGTACTACCCAGATCAGCTTTATCGGGACCTTGTCCTATGCATTCTCCAGGTCTAGGAATGCCTAGTTGGACTGTTTCTTCATCTCTATCTTCTTCTGAACTACTTTGTCTCACTGCAAGCATTAGGTCAGTTGCTATGCATCTTGATCTGAATCCAAACTGCTCATCTTCCATCTTACTCTCTACTACTCTGCATATCCATTTATCAATTACCCTCTAGAACTTTCATGCAGTGTGACAGGAGCTTGATACCTCTGCACTACCCACATTTGTGGATGTCCCCTTTGTTTGTATACATTGGCATGCGTATGCTTATTCTCCAATCATCTGGGATACACCTTTGTTTCTGCACTGCTATGAGTACCTCAGGAGCCATTTCTTCTCATCTCATGCAGCATCTTTATCATATCTGTTGTGACCTCATCTGAGCCTGTTGCATTCCCTGGCTTCATTTTCCTTATTGCTATTCTTACTTCTTCTAGGGTGGGCTCCACTTCCTCTCTCATCTTAGGTTGTGTCTGGGCAGTACAGGGAGTACTCCTTCCATCTGCCTTTATCCTGTGGACTGGTGGGCAGATTGTTGCTGGCATCCCTTATGAAGGGTACCTGAATGTCATCTTTATCTTTCTGTCTTTGCCTAGCAACCTGATACAGTTTTTTTGTGCCACCTACTGAGTCACTTTCCAGATGCTGGTAGAGTTCCTCCAATACCCTGTTCTCTTTCTTAGCTTCCTTGTTAGCCAACCAGTATTCCTTCATAAACTGGTCTATTCTTTTTCCTGCACTCCTTCTTTCTTTTGTTTACTTCCTGGACTTCTGCTTCCCTTGTGTATCTTATATCCATACATGGCTTGGCCACATATCTGTTCTGTAGTTCTCACACATACTGTTTGAGGCACTGCCATTCTCCTTAAACTCTACATATGGGCTGCTAGAAACCTTACAGGGTGCTAGAGCCCTGAGTAATTCCTTAAACTGTTGTATCAACCATCCAGGCCTTCAGCCTGGTCTGTCTCTGTTGACCTTAGAGCCTTCTCTGACCATTGCTGGCAGCTGAATGTGGCAACCATGACTTTGCTGTCACTGATTCTACCCCAGTGCCCTTTCCTTACTCAGAGGAAGTCTAGCAGAGTTGCATGTTGGCTCCTCTTGTATGTGATCTTGTGTTGGCTAAAATCAAGCCACTGTTATTCCTGTTGCCCCTCCCATACATACCCAGGCAGTCTTCATATCCTGCTCTGTCTGTCCCGCTATGCGCATTCAAGTCACCCATTACCAACACCAATTAATGCTGTCCTGCTTGTAGGTCCTACTGTTGCTGTCTGAAAGCACTTTTTTTCTGCTGTGGGATTGACGAGTCTATCACTAATTCTGATGACATTCCCTCACTTCCTTCTAAAGCCTCTCTCCCTCACCACAACAAGCTTTTCTACCCTGTCCTCCTCCTGAGTACCAAAATCTGGATCCCAAGCCAACTGTCTTTGCTGCATTACTCTTCCATCTTGTCTACTGGATAAATAGGATGGCCAGCCTTCTCCTTACCATCATGTCATCCACTTCTAAGCTGCACCTTATCAAAGAACCCACATCAAATGTAGCAATTCTTGATTGGTTTTACATCTAGTTCCACTAAACAGAGCTATCCCAGATAACCTAAGCTGAGCAGCTGGACACCGGCTAGCTAGTAGCTGATAAAGGGCTGCTGAGCTTTATGGCAGGCACACACTAGCCAATAAGGGCACATATGTCATCCACCTCCAAGCTGTGTCTTGTCAGTGAACCTACATTGAGTATAGTAATTCTCGGTTCATCTTTGGCAGGTTGATTAGTTTTACTTCCAGTCACTCAACAGAGTTATTAGCATAGGCTGGGAACTGGACACAGACCAAGCTTTATGGCGGGCACACACTGGCCAAAACGGGCATGTGCAACTCTCTCATCACTAGCATGGATCCCTGGCATAGGTCAGATTCTCAACCCACTTATCACCAGCAAATGCCCATGCTTATTTGTCAACATTAATCAACACGCAGAATCAACTGGAGCCATAATTACACCATCAAGTGGCTATCCCTGCCATGGCTTGCAGTCTGTGATCCATAGAAGTCTAAATCTCAAAATGTACTCACTCGAGGCACTCCTTAAAATGGAGAACATCAATACCTGTGCAGTGACTGAGACCTGGTTCAAGGCACTAGAGAGCACCCCTGCATTACTAGGCTATAACTCATACCACAATTTTCGGCCATCTAATCTGGACCAGAACACCAAAGGTGGAGGTGTGTCCATATTCATTAAGAATATCCACACCTCCAGGCTAGTTGTGCAGCATAATGCATCTGACGTTATCCAAATGCAACTAACTCTGGGCAAAACTGCAATCCAAATTGTAGCTTGCTACAGTTCCCCAACAATACCCCAGGATTCCCACTCCTGTTTTCTTGATATACTGGAAAATATCAGGGATCAACCAAACACCCTAATAATGTGCGATTTCAACTACCCCACCATTAACTTGGAAAACTACTCATGTACTAACTCCTTCACTCAACGCTTTCTGGAATTCATAAATTCTAATGCCCTGGAACAACTTATCTACACCCCCACCAAGGGCAAAAATATCCTAGACTTAGTCATTACCAACATGAGTGACTGGTGCTTCACACCTGAAGTCAACTCCTCATTGGTCAGATCTGACCATAAGCTAATCACCCTACATATCCAAATCCCACCCCCACCCACCATTAAGGAAACCATGGTAAAAAATTTCTCCAAAACCAACTTCAAGCTTCTTAAGACAGAAGTGGTGAACTTCATGACACCCATGCAGATGCAAATACAGTTACAACTGCTGAATCCTACCCAAATGCACTCTATAAGCATTTACACGAGTGCGTGGATCGTGCTATCCCAAACAGAACCAAAATGCTATCCTCCAAAAAATGGAAGCCAATCTGGTGGTCCCCTGCCATAAATAAACTCTACAACAGAAGGAAGAGACTGTTGCAAAAGAGAGTAAAATCCCATGAGTGGAGGAGCTCCCTGATCAGCCTCAATAAGAAGCTGAGATCCCTTATAAGATCCTCCAAAGCTATCTATGAAAACAAAACCACCACTGATTCTAAGGGCAACCTCAAAGCATTCTATAGCTATGCTAAGAATCTCAATGGCAACACCCAGATCTGCTCTGAGTTACAGCACAACGGCACAAAAATTATAGAACCAACTGATATTGCCAACATCCTGGCATATAGATTCAGTGCTAACTTTACCCCCCCCCCTCACCCCCCCTAAAGGGCCCCTATCTATACAGGAAGAATGCAGAGTCCCTGTAATCACATCTATGCAGGTAAAAGCTGCACTCTCTAAAACCAAAAACACAGCATCCATGGGACCAGACAACATCCCAGGCTGCATTTTACATGGACTTCAGAACGAACTGGCTCCCCACCTAAGCACCATGTTCAATCATAGTCTGACATCAGGCTTTATACCCACTGAATGCCGCAGAGCAACAGTTATCCCACTCCACAAAGAGGGAGCCACCACTGATCCTAGGAACTATCACCCTATTAGACTGACAAGCCTGGTCTGCAAGGCCATGGAACGTATCATCATGGAACTCATAAACAAAGACATTGGTAACCTCCAAACTCTGGACACCACCCAGTTCGGGTTTGTGAAAGCCGGATCATACCTTCTGAACCTGATAGACTTCTCTGATGCAGTCACCAAAGCCATAGACGAGGGTAAGGTGGATCACACAGCCTATCTTGACCTTGCCAAGGCTTTTGACACCATCCCCCATTCTGAAATTATAGCTAAACTCACTAAACTAGGTATAAATTCCTATGTCACAAGATGGGTTGCCAAATGGCTCACTGACAGAACCCATACTGTAAAAGTTGCAGACTCCAAATCTGACTTCAAACCAGTGACAAGTGGAATACCACAGGGTTCAGTCCCAGGACCTCTCCTGTTTGGTATCTACTTCTCTGAAGTACAGGCTGACAAAGAAGGCCTCTGGCTAATGAAGTTCGCAGATGACTGCAAACTAGGAGCCATAGCTGAGTCCCCAAATGATGTGGACATCCTAAAGAAGGGCCTCACTGAGACAAATGCCTGGTGTCAGAGGCATGGCCTCAAGCGCAATGCCAAAAAGTGCATTGTCATCCCCTTTAGTAAAAACTCTGTACCCATGTAAATGTAAACCCATATGTCACAAGATGGGTTGCAAACTGGCTTAAGGACAGAACCCACAGGGTTAGAGTTACTGGCGCTATGTCAGACTCCAAGCCGGTCACAAGTGGTGTCCCACAGGGCTCGGTCCTTGGCCCCCTATTGTTCGGCATCTACTTCTCAGAAGTACAGGCCAACATGGGAGGACTTTGGCTGACAAAGTTTGCAGACGACTGCAAACTGGGCGCCATAGTGGAAAGTGCTTCGGACACGGCTATCCTTCAGAAGGGACTCACGGAAACAGATAGCTGGTGCCAGAGCCATGGCCTGAAGTTAAACTCCAAAAAATGTATAGTCATACCCTTCGGGAAAAACAAGGTAACCCCAAGCTACCATATAGGTGGCAATCCACTAAGCACAGAAGAGGTTGTCAGGGACCTGGGGACCCAGGTTGACAGTGGCCTTTCTTTTGACACTCACATTGCTAAAGTGGTTAGAAAGACCTTCTACATTGCCCACCTGATCATGAAGGGATTCACATCCAGATCTAGTGAGGTCATTGTTCCCCTGTACTCTTCACTTATCAGACCAATGATCGAGTACAATGCCCCATTTGGGATTTATCTCACCCGACATCTGCAGCAATTGGAGAGACCCCAAAAGTTCCTCACCAAAAGGATAAAGGGACTCCAAAATCTGTCATATGCTGCAAGATTGAAGAAACTCCAGCTCTATTCAGTCGCATACCATCTGCTCAGAGGTGACATGTGCCTGACATACAAGGCCATGTCCAACCCGGAATTAATGGACATGCTCCACCTCAAAAAATCCAAATCCACCAAAACCACTAGAGCAAGCGACTTAAACCTTAGCACGGATATAAATAGGATGTGCTGGAGGGATAGATTTATCATTCAGAGACTCCCTATGCTGTGGAATAAAATCCCAGTCCATGTGAGGCAGAGCACCTCGCTGGCTCTGTTCAAGAGAAATCTTGACCTGTGGATGGGAGATCGTAGGTTTACCCCGGGAATCATCTCTGTGTCACTGCTCGACAGAGGCACAACAAACTAATGGGCACAGTATTTTTTCATATAAGGGGTGGCGTAAGCCACAAAAATTTGGGCTAGGCTTAAAAATGCCTTAGGGCAGATAGCCTAGTATAAACCTATGAACCTATGAACTACCACATAAATGGCAGTCTACTTAATGCCAAATGTGTGATAAGAGACCTTGGGACTCAGGTGGACAGTAGTCTCTCCTTTGATAATCACATCACCACAGTAGTCAGGACATCCTTCTATGTGGCACACCTCATCACAAAAGGGTTCTCATCCAGGAAAAAAAGGGATCATTGTTCCCCTCTACTCAGCACTCATAGACCCATTATAGAGTACAACGCCCCTTTTGGAATGTACCTCACAAGACATCTGCAGCAGCTGGAAAGGCCACAGAAGTACCTCACAAAGAGGATTACTGGCCTCAAACAGATGCCCTACACTGACCATCTCAAAACACTCCAGCTTTACTCTGTAGCATATTGCTTACTCCGAGGAGATCTCTGCCTATCATATAAAGCTATGTTAAACCCAGAGCTGTTAGACATGCTACAATTAAAGAAATCCCAATCCCTCTGAGCTACATACTCTAGGGACCTAAACCTTGTCACCACAATAAACAGGACATGCTGGAGGGATGGCTTCATGTCCTAGAGACTTCCTATACTCTGGAACAAGCTACCTATCGGTGTCAAGCAAAGATCCTCATTAGCACTCTTCAAGAAAAATATTGATGAGTGGATGGGAAATAGGAAATACACCCTGGGGATCACTGCTGTGGCTCTGCTCAACAAGGTCACAGGAAATTAACTTTCTTGGGTGGCGTAAGCCAGAGAACCTTGTTGGTTAGTCTTACTTAGGCCCTTGGGCTGATAGCCTAGTACCTACCTATGAAGCTATGAAGCTATGTACAATTATACTATGCACCACAGTGGATGCTCCAGATGGAAATACTCAGCATCGTTTTCAGAGATGGGAGGGACTCCACAGAGACAGCATGCAAACTCCAAACAGGCATTGGCCATAAATCAGAATCAAACTTTGTACCTTGTGCATGAGAGATATGGATCTTCCATTATGACAACAGTTTTTTTTCCCAAAATGTCTATAATGATTAATATATTTGGCCTGCTTACCTTAGTTTTCTGGCAAACTTTTGGCTTGTAAGCTAGTCACCAAATGACACTAAGTTTAAAATCTGTGACAATATCACTGTTAAAGGGAAAAAATGCAGCCTGAATACTACATTATATGGCCAGACCTACTAGGATGTCCTTAGGCTCCACAATAACCTCAGCCCTTATGGAGAAATTCCAGGGAATGTAGAAGGCTGGTAGACCCAGCAATGGATGTGGATCACTGATGTAGAGTGACATAGGTTATAGCAGTGGAAAAAATATCATATAATCTGATGGATGCTTGATATCAAGACATGTTTTGTCAAATAACTCTGGCAATTTGAACTGTGCTTCTCATTTAACTCCTTCACTGGGTTATAATTATTGTGATTTACTGAATGAAAATGCATTCAATTGCTACTATTTATTTCCCTTTCCTGTTACTCCATTGTTTAAACTGATACTGTGTCAGGATTTTGTTAACATGTAGTTTCTAATAAAATGCACAAACTGCCATCTGACACTGTTTAATTGCTATAAGTTTTGCTTTTTGGTAACAAGATTATAACATTAGGAAAATTAGGAAGAAAAAAAGTGCAGAAGCTGCCATGTGATGTAGATTGTAATGCAATGTTATTTACCTGAATGTCTTTTTGACTGAATTTGCCACTTGTCTGGAACAACAAGGCTGTAAAAAGGAACTACATCCATCAGTCTTTTTGTTAAAATTAATTGCTTTTTGCAAGCTCTATAAATAATCATGAGGATTTCTATCACTATAAAGGATTTTAAAGGTCTCTGTTCAATGCTTTATGAGCAAGTTTATTACAGGTGTCCTGGAACACTAAGCAGCTCTGCACTTTGCACATGACTTTGCTTTAATGCTGTATTAATCAGTTTCTAATTCTTGTGCAGAAGTAGAAACAAGAGCATTGTCAGTGTCCTTAAACATGAGTGAAAGAGTGTATATATATAATGTAACCCATGGTGCACAAATATTTCTTGCCCCTTCTTACCCCCATTGCCAGTTCAACATTATCCCCCTGGCCATTTTTCCCATTTATACCACCACGCCAGGGTGAGAATCAACTGGAAGGCATTCATTTAGCTTGCCATTAGGGGCAATTTGTAATTTTACTTTTTGTCTGAGCCATTGCTGTGCAAACTTGGTTAGATGTCAGAGTGGGACATTCAGTGGGCTATCTGCAGAGGACACCACCTCACTACTACAAGAGGTATTCCTTCCACATGACCATCCACTTCCTTACATAGCATGATTAGCTGGATTTCTGATCTCCACTAGTGAGACTGCACCACCCAGTTTGCTTCTGAGTATACATGAACCCCTCCCTCCCCCTACCCCCAAACCTGGAGAAGTGAATGTGACATACCCATTCATTCCTCTCCCTCCATACCTGGCTACTGCAGTGCTGGGGCTGCTATTCAGTCTCTCATCACCTGGATTGCGGGAAGGGCTCAGTCCATCTGCACCATGGTGCCAGGCCATTGATATTCAAATATTCTCGAAGTGGCAGGATTGTTTATCTCATGGGAAGTAAATATTAGTAAAGGTGATACATTTGGCCATTGTGAGGCATGCATATTGTAATACTATGAAGTAAATGTGCATGTTCAGTTGTTTTTTGTGGAAAGTATAATGCAAATAAATGTACTGCATACCTCAAGAAAGGGCTACACCCACAAGGGGAACAAGAGCCTCAAAGTCTGTATACAATTCCAAAATTACAGTTATACCTCTAGTCTTAATTTTAATCACTGCAATCATATTCCTAATGAAGGCTACTGCCCCTCATGATGTAATTAACATTATGAGCAGATTACAGATCTGACTCTTGTCACTTACCTGTGGCACTAACCTTAGGTTGTCATGGACATGTTAGCAACATCAACAGCTGTGAACACTTACGTGGAATCTGCCATCTTCCACAAGAAGCAGGTAAATCTGTACAGTGTAAGGCAGGCATTACAACTGCTCTGTGAAGATGAAAGAAAATGTGTGACTGCATAAATCTGTCATTTGATCAGCTAAAAACTCTGTTGTTGAAATGCTGGTGTGAATACAAGGTGTGCTGCAGCAAGAAGAGATCCCCATTATCACTTAAACAATGACCCACCCTATCCACTTCCACCTTGAAATCACTAGTATGCCGGACAGTCGCATACAACTTACTTTATGAGTCTGTAAGCTGCATTTCCAGTTTATAGCAACATTTTCCACAGCACATTAAGAGGAATGTGATTAGGGGAGGTGAAGTCTGTGATTGGGTTTATTTAAAGTAAATAAAAGCTAAGAAAACTGAGGCACTGTCTTCACAATGCAAATACAACTGTCTCTACTTACTGTTACTGATCGCCGTGCTACATGAATGATAGTAACATAGTAAATGAAATATAAAGAACATAGTAACAAGGGATGAAATGGAATGGGGTAGATAAGAGTAATGTATATTAATAAGCTATTCATTAAATTTGGCTTGGACATAAATGTATCTGGCTGCCAAGAGCAGATAATCATGCCTGCATGGTATTGTTAACTATAAGCATGGGCAGTTTGAAAGATACCTAACATTTCCAAATACAAGCACTTTCTAGGTTTTACTGCCTAGTTTTTGCTTTACTGGAAAATCCGTCAGTCCGTAATTTGCAACTACACTTCTGATCAGATGGGCTTGAATGAATCTTTCGATTCTGTTGCTGAAGTTTGAAAAGGAGTCCATGCCATAAACCAGCCTGGCTGTAAGAACTGAGTAAGTGTTAGATTTTAAAGCAATTCCTAATTAGTGACACTGCATCCATGATGACATAGTTGTACAATCAGTCCATCTGTGACCTCAGCAGCTGGGCAGTAAACTAGGTAAAGAGTCCTTTGTTGAGGATGATTGTTTTAGCATATTAAATCTTAACTTACTAATCTGAAACATAGAGGTTAGGATTGATTTGCTACAAACCAGCTCCATGGTATAGAAGGAAAAAGCCCTGGCTATGTTGCAGACAATCCAAGTTCGAGTATCAACTGTGGTGCTGAACAAGTTGACAAGAGTTGATGGCAGTGAGTGGCTGTTGTCATCTCAACAATATCAGGGAGAGGGAGGTTGTTTTGGCTTGCCTCATGGGTGACATCTAGGAGGAACACTGGGTGTTTCACTCTGTGCAGCAAATTGCACAGTAACCTGTGGGGAATTCAACATGCAATATTATGCTTCTTCTCAGAGGGCAGGGCATAGTGGCAATTAGTTCTTCTGCAGTGTGTTGAGGATAGGCCATCCTGCAAGACCAAGAAGCTGGCCCACTTCCTGCCACCTGAGTTTTAGTACAGAGCAGAGGAGCTGATAAGGAATCTCAGGTATGAAGGAATGGACAATAGGGCTCTTGCCCAGCCCAAAAATTAATGGCTCCTTTTTCCATGGAGCAAACAGGCCAGCTGAGAGCAGGCAGAGGAACCCCTGGCTTTGTCCTGCGGAGAGGATAAAAATTATTTATTTGATGCCATGATTAGATAAGAAAATAGCAAAGTAGTATTAGATAGTTAATTTTGAAAGGAAATCAAATCAGTAATGCTCAACTTCATATTTCTTTTTATAGATTCAGTATCCATAATAAACCAAATGTTGTCTAATTGTCCTAGATTGATTTACATCCCATTAACTCATTACAGCTGAGTGCACCTCAAGGCATTTCTGCAGTTACCTCCTACTGTGGCTCTAGGCATCAAAAATTGCTTATTCATATTTGTATTAATAATTCTAAAAACATGCTACATACAAGGTATCAAAATATTTTATCTTGAAGCATACATGATGGCAAACACAACTGTATTGATATTTGACCTCTGTCAATGTGTATTTGTTAGAACTATAAGATGATAATTTTACTTTTTAAAGGCTAAAGCCACACCCACTGGGAGTTAAAGGTACACATTCAAAAAAAATGTACTAGAGAGAATGAGTTAAGTAATTGATAGATAGACACACCGACACACAGACTCACACACACACTCACACACACACACACACACACACACACACACACACACACACACACACACACACACATACAGAGCCTGTTTTCCAGAGCTTTCTCTGGGGCCAGTAAACAAGATTATTGCAAAGATACTTTTCCAAGACAGTTTAACACATTTCCTCAATATTGAATTGTATGTTTGCAGGATATACCTCATGTGTAAAGAACTCTTACAGCTATTACATATAGTTTGTATATGTCCTTTTACTAAACTTACCAATAGACTGCTGCACCTGGTCCAAGGAAAAAAAATGACAAGAGACATTTCTACTTGTCACATTTATTTTCTTACTGAAGATTTTCCATCTTAAGGAAAGCTGCCATGCATTACTTGAGCGGTGAGCTCTGTGTTCCTACATGGTACTGATTAGAAGCTGACAAACTGCTTTGCATAGCTGTCATTAGAATGGCAGAGAGCACCAAGCTTTCAACAAGGCTGGAAGAAGACACCATATAAGAATGGTACTTGATACTGGCAGTGTGAGGAAGGTAAAACTGGCTGGAAAAAAAAAACATGAGAGGGGAGGGGGACAAGGAAGTACCATCTGCTGATAAGGCATGACTATCATTACCCCGTTCCAAGGAAGTGGCATATTCTTGGCTAGGGAGGTCCATGTCCTAGTGAATCATTGCAAAGACATGACAAAAAGTGAGTTAGGGACTATAAACTGCCTATAGATAGAATTGCATGCATGTGTGATGCAGTTGTTCAGTTTCTCAGTTTGCCTTTAAAGCTCAGCAGGTAGCAGTGGCTAGCCATAGGGTCACTTTAGGAGTCAGACGTGACTCATAAGAGCACAAGTGAGTGAGGTTAAATGTTTTGTCACTTCCCAAAGTGCTCTGAATTGTTGTTGAAGTAAATGGCTGAACAATCACACATGTAAGTACTTTAACAGGAAATGAATAGTAAAAGAAAACTTGAGTCAGAATACAAATTCTTTAAGAAGTGTCAAAACCACTGTCCCAAGGTAATGGTTTCTCAGCTGAATACAATCCAAACAGAAGTATATAACAATATATCTGCACAGTCTGGTGACTAACTTTAATGTCATGTTGATCTAGTGCCTATACAGATGTACTAATCCAGTGGCACAGTTCTCTTATACAGCATGGTCATTTGCATTGCAGGAGTCTTCCAATCTGTTACCCTCAAAAGAGAATGTGCACTGCAATTTCCTTGTAAGGGCTCATGTCACGATTTACATCTGTTGTCGTCAAACTGTTTTAAGACTTACATTTTTTCTCCATAAAACTTTCTTTTCTCCCATCTAATCTCCACTTAGAGGAATATGCAACATTTTGTCATAGGCTTATAGCTGAATACTAGGCTAGCTAACCTGAAGGGTCATTTTAAGCCTAGCCAATAACCCAGCATCAGAATCAAGCCTTGTACTTATGAGGCAATGACTGTAAACATTTTGGTAACCCTTCAAAAACATTTGTTGATTGGATTCAAACCCTGCATTGCCTGTCCTCTTTCTCTAAACTCACTTCACTTACAGGTTGTGCCACAGATGTAGTTATATGAAAGAAATGACGAGTGCTCAAATGTTTTATGAAAAAATATTTTCTAATCTTTTTGATATCCAGAAAATTAATCTCAAGCATTATAATAATATGATATGCAGCTCATTTATCTTGCCAGTGAAATCAAAAGAAGTCATTTGCATTACCTGAAAGTCTGCTTTGTCCTACCAAAGTCTTTTTTCCTTGAAAAGAAATGTAGCATTATCTCTCTGAATAAGTGAAAAAAAATGTTCAAAATACAAGGGATACAGATGATAGACTTTCAAATTTTGTAGAAAGCCAATGAAACTGGAAGCCTGAACAAGTGCCATACATAGGGAGCACTACCATTCTGTAACATGAAACTATAGCAGTACAGCAATATAGCATCATTCAACATGGCAGCTTTGTTGCTATCTGAACAGCACAAACTTATAAATATGTGATGCTTACACTGCAGACCAGATTACAAAAGTCTTGTTTTCTGAGTAAGTCACTTAATCAGAGAATCTGGTCCCATGTAACCTAACTCAGCAACCTCAAAGAGACACGAGCCTTCTACTTTAGATTAGCACAGTCAAGAAGTAAGAGTTTAGTTTCATGTTTTATTTTTTTTTTTTTAACTTTAATGTATGCCCACAGTAGCAAATGCACAGCTGCATATTTTACACATTTTGGTTTAAATATTGCAACACACTGAAAAAAAGCAACAAGCACACTGCTTTTTATACTTTTACCCCAATTCAGTACAGTTTTATTACAACTTCATGCACATTTTGAAAGAGCAGAAACATGTCCTAATACTATTATACTATTTATCACAAATTAAATAGCAGCTGGATCTGTGGACTTTTCAGCTCTGGC
The DNA here is from genome assembly GCF_019279795.1 of Protopterus annectens. Taxonomy (NCBI): domain Eukaryota; kingdom Metazoa; phylum Chordata; order Ceratodontiformes; family Protopteridae; genus Protopterus; species Protopterus annectens. The sequence goes on along the minus strand of NC_056728.1, from coordinate 1,994,802,751 downwards.
AGTTTCCATGTATGCTGGTCTGCCCAAGTAGAATCTAACTCCACCACATTATCCTGAAATGTTTTGAAATTGTAGATAGTTATAACATATATTTCTGCTGAATATCAGACTCAGCCCTGAGCTCCTTAAATAATGTTAAACTATCTTTCCTTTCCTCCAGAACTGACAATCGCAGATCAAGCCACTCTGTGCACACAATTTCAGTATGCTAGCCAGCTCTGGGTCAGTAATTTCAAAAAAAAAAACTTACCACTTCCATTCTTGGAAACATTATGTGTGAGGGTGTGCAGCAATAATTTTGGTCAAAGTTTGAATATTGTTATAAGATTGTGCTGAAATACACTGGGCTCATGCTGGATTCCTGGCGAGCTAGTGATTACACCTGGGAGCTGTAGTTGTGCAATGTGGAGCTTAGGTGGATCTTGGAAGTTTTGGCTATTATCCAAACCATAAGTGCTCATTTGCCATATACACTTCAGGACAACTACCCTTCATATATTATATGATGAGAAGTGGGAGTCATACTCCATATGTATTGCAATGCACTAGTCAATTAAAGTCTGGTTATTCCTCATTATTACATGCTGTTTGATGGAAGCAGGTGGGAAAATACACCTGGTTATAACATATTAATTTGCAATCAGTGGGTGAGTGTTGTAACTTGGGCTTATACAGCCTGTAAAACAGTTTTGTTCAATAAATAGTGTGTATACACTTGCAAACAGCCTTAGACAACAGTTATTTTAATTTTTAGTCAGAGTGATTACGAAGCAGGCAAATTTGTGGAGTATGAGAAAATGTGATTGTCATAAATGACTAACCAGTATAAAGGCAAGTGAATTTTGTATGCCTACATTTCCAAGGAGGACAGTATAGCAGACTTTGTGCACTTGAAACTCAGTTCATGGAAACAGGATGTAGCCACACTGTGACTGATGTATAGATTTTGTGTATACCCAGATGATCTAAACTCCTTGATGGAATTAAAGAGACTAGGGCTGCATCCAGAGCCATTTAAGCTAAGGTAAGAATATTTTAATGATTTATCACACTTGTACTTGCTTTATACAGTAATCACTGCTGTTTTTGAGCATTTATAAATCATCAATTTTATTTTGTGACAAAAATAGTAATTTCTCTGTTTGTTGGCTTTTCTTTTTCTGTTTTGCCTTTCAGAAGGCTGGATTAGCAAAGACTTAATTGCTTGGTAGTTGTTTGATATTTAATCTGCACTTCAGGACTGTTTTTACCATGCTTTTATATAATGACATTCCAGGATCATCCATTTTGTGGCAGAATGTGTTTGCCTGGTCTCTTTGAGTTGGGATGCACACCAGGAAGGTCAAAGTGTGGTTGTTTGGTTATTTATTGGCTAGAAGGTATAAGGAGTCAGCTGTCATGCTTTCATTTTCACTACTATAAATGCAAGACTCTTCATTTATTTACAGAGAACTCTGCAGCACTTTACAGTTGTTTCAACTGCATCTAGAGCTATCCAAGCTAGGTAAGAATATTTTCTTGTTTTATCTCACTTGTTCTTGCTTTAAATAGTAATTATTACTGGTTTTGAGCATTTGTAAAAACATCTATTTTATTTTGTGGCAAAAATAGCAATGTCACTGTTTGCTGGATTTTCTAGTCCTGTTTGTCTCCTAATCACCTTGCAGAAGGGAGAATTAGCCAGGGACTTAGTTGTTTGTAGTTTAATCTGCATTTGAGGTCTGCTTTTACTGTGCTTTTACATTAAGAAATTCCAGAATCATCCATTTTGTGGCAGAATGTGTTTACTTGGTCACGCTAAGTTGGGAAGGAGACCAGAAAGCTTAAAGTGCAGTTGCTTCTTGGCTAGAAGGTGTAGGAGTCAGCTTTCAAGTGTTTTATTCTCTCTACTGTAAATTAGGCATGCTTGCATGGAGCTGCCCACTGAGCAACAGCAGTTAGGAGTGCCCTGTATAGAAGCCAATGGCTATATAGTAAAATCGCCCTATAAAGTTATGATTAGGTCCGAAACCTGTTAAATAGTGTGGCATTGTGTGGAACTGAGCTTAGAGAAGCAAGCTTGTGCATCAAATAGTACTACTATATCATAGCACTATAGAACATCTTGCCATTAACTTCAGATCTAAAGTAGGAGAACTCACTTAAAACCCAATCCTTAATCCAAACAGCCCACCCAGTCCAGGTCTGGATAACATGGAGATCCAATTTCCAATTGCCTCTGTGACAAGTTTGGTAGATTTGAGCATCCTAAGGTAATGTAGAAATTCTCTCATGTTCTTGACAACCAGTCAATCATTAAAGAAAATAATACAGTGTGTAAGATATGTAAATATGCTACTTCCTCTGAGCCAATTTTTTGCATACAACCAAGGTTACCAGGAATACCGACACTACATCCCTCACACACTCTACTCACTATACACAGAGATTGTCTTATGCTGAGGTGCTTAGAAAAAACCTTCCCAAATCTCAAACATCTCCTAAACCACATAATGACAGCACTGCTCCTCAGCAATCACTAAACACACACCAAAAGCAACAACAAACATCTCACATAAGCCTACACTAAATGGTCCTAGTAGAGCAAAGCCCATAAGGCAAGCATATCCTTTAAGTCTTTTTACTGGGGACTCCATTGTGCATTACACAGATGCCTCACTCTCCAGGTTAAACAAGGAGAACATAATAGTTAATTGTCTAAATGGAACCAGGATCCAGAATATCATGCACTCAAATCACTGCACACAGGTGCAAATATGATTCCATCATAGTACATGTGGGTGCAAATGACCTGCTGAGAAGTACCTTACTGGACTACATGAAAACAGATATAATGGATGACTTGGAATATGTGTCACAGACAGGTAGGAGCCTTGCAGTGAGCAGCATTCTACCTGCACCCAGGATGATGCCACAGTACAAACATACAATGACTGATTTTAACAATTGGATTAGTTTCTGGTGTCACTCTGGGGTAATCCAATATCTGTCAGCATGTGAGGAAATGGTAAAATGAACATGTTGCTTTGTCAAAGATGGGCTGCACCTGACCCCACCTAGGCATTTGCATACTGACCAAAACATTTCCATTCCCTTAGAGTCTTTTTTTTAGGCAATGCCAAAAAGGCAAAACTACCGACATAGTGAAAAATTTTGCAAACAACCTTAAATTGTCACTGCTCAATGCAAGTAGCCTAAATCAAAAACTCCACACCCTTTAAGATCTCATCACTCTGGCAAATGTAGACATCTGTGCCATGACCAAGACTTAGTTTAAAGCCATAGAAAGTACTCCGGCAGTGCAAAGCTACAGTGCCTTCCACACATTTAGACCAAGAACAGTGTAGACTGGGGTACAAATGGAAAGATGGTAAGTCAGCAAAAAAAGGAGAGTAGTATTGCTGGAACTGACTTCATTATCAAGTCTTGGTAAGTATGAGGTGGACCCTGTTTTTCACAAAATCTTACCAAGATGGCAGTGATGTATACTGTATTTTATATTGCATATATCATTGACAGAAGTAGGTTAAAAATAAAAAAAAAGATAGTTGGGTGCAAAAGACCAATGATAAGAAAGTGCCCAACCTTTGTAGGTGCACTGGTGCCAAGCCTGGAAAAAATGACAGTGTAGAATCCTTAAGACATGGAAACATTGCTACAGTGAAGATCCTATGGAACATAACAAAGATGCTAAATGGATAGAAGAAGTAAAAGAAAAAAAATAAGAAGGTCATATGTACAAGATATGAAATGGGATGAAGACTGAAATAAAGTTAAGAAAAGCTCCTAATTGGAAAACACCAGGCCCAGATGCAGCACCTAACTTCTGGCTAAAAGTATTAACATCTTTGCATGAAGATTTGGTGATGAATAAGAACAATTTATATGTACAACCTGACCAGACACCAGCCTGGTTAACAATAGGAAAAAGAGCACTCCTACTAAAGAGCAAACCTGCAAGCTGTCCTAAAAACTATAGACCAATATTTTGTCTTGCAATGATATACAAACTGAAATTGAAATTGATGCCGACAAAGTTTATAGTAATTTAGAAGAAAACTCAATCATGGCAATAGAACAAAAGGGTAATAAACGAAAGTCTTATGAAACAAAGGATCATCTGTTGGTAAATTAAAGTCATAACTGTAAAAAGGAGAAGAAAGAATCTAAGTATGGCATGTATAGAGTACAAAAAAGCTTTTGACAGTATCCCGCATTTATGGTAAAAGTGTGCTTAAAAATGTATATGATACATCCTACACTGATCGATTACATTACAGAGGCCATGAAACAGAGGCAAACTACATTGCAGTTTAGCCACGATAAAGGACAAATTATTATTTCAGGGAAAAAATTAAAAGGGTAATATTTGAGGGTGACTGTCAGCACTGCTATTTTGAAATGCCCGTAACCCATTAAGCTGTCTACTTAACAAATAAGGTCATAGCTACAATCTGGTGCCCAGAAACAACAAAGTGTAAAGACTTCTCATTTTCTTTGTAGATGATTTAAAACTGTATAGTTAATCTGACGAGTAATTGAAAGCACAACTGCAAATGATCGAACTTTTTCAGATTATATAAGAATGGCATTTGGTCTTGATAAATGTACAAAGCAACCTTTAAAGCAGGAAAACTGCAGCACCAAGAACACATCATGGTCAGCAGAGATGCTCTAGGTAATGTTTCCACAAAAATGTATAGGAAGCCTTGTAGGAAGTATAATATTGTACATAGAGCTAGTATACATCCTTGACATGTAACCAAGAATGTGGTCAAGGGGCAGCTAGTTAGAATATCTAGGTTACACAGTAATGACAGCCGTGCAACTGAAGCACTGAAAATGGCTGCAGCTGAGTTTGTTACTTGTGGCTACTCCAGTAAAGATGTATATGAAACCATGGAGGAGGTTTGCTCTATGAGATAAAGTGTTGCTACCTCTTTTTTTGGTGATCATCGTATTAGTAATATGCAAAATGAACATGCTGCTCCTGGCCCTAAAATAGTGTTAACGTATTCCAGCAATATTGGAACAGTCTGTGACATAATAAAAAAGAACTGGCCCATCCTATTGACTCATACGACACTGAAAGAACTGTTAGGTCCTGTGCTCAAATTTTCTTTTTGCAACAATGTTTCATTGAAATGACAACTATGCTATAGGCATTTTGACTCTGAAGTAGCCCGATCTGTTCATGAAGGCATGCTCCTTGTAGAACTTGCAGTGCATGCAGCCACATTTCGGTCAGTAGTTCCTTTCTACATACACTAATGAATTACAAGTTTTTTTTTTTTTAATTTTTACACTGACTGTAGGGTGATGGATGTTGTTTTACTATGCAAAGTGTCAGGCTTGTGAATGTCTCTATGTAGGGAAGCTGAATCACCCTTTTAAAGACAGAATTCTGGAACACATTAATGATATACATAAAAGTTATAGCAAGAATCCTTTGGCAAGGCATGTGAACGACTATGGGGCTGGCCATATTTTTAGATTTATAGTTTTAGAAGTTGTTCACTTAAATTTGAGGGGCAGTGACATAAGTAATAGAACTGAGTGGGTTGAACTTAAATGGATTGTGTGTCTAAATGCTGACAGCTTTCCTAGTTTAAATGAAGCTTTATCTGTTACAGCTGTACTAAAGGGTCATGGTTTGAGACACTGAGTTTGCTGTAAGTGCTAGGGATTGAACCTGGGACTTCATGTATACAAAGAATATCATACTACCACTGACCTACATCCCTTGACCAGCTTCATAGTTATAGTTTGGTATGCATGAATGCAATTCTTCCTGTTGTACTTGATTAGTTGTTACAGTCTAGATCTGTACTTTGATTTGTGTTTATAGATAGCTATTTGTTTAGCTTACTATGAATGAGAGCAATACTTCATGCTTTAGGTTGATTGGCCATTATGACTGAACTTGAACTGTGATTTGTGCACATAGCTAATGATTCCGATTGGCTATGTGGCACACCTCTGTAGTTTGACTTGTGCCCTTTTTAAGTGTTTTGATTGGATGAGAATGAGGTTGTTTCTGATTTTAAAAGCAAGTGTGTTACACTTTTGTAATTTTACTGGTCTGAAGAAGTTGCGTGTTGTGCTGTGAAAATGCTCACCATATAAATTTTATTATTTTTATTAAAGTTGTTATTTTGTTATTTCAGCCATGGTGTGTTAAATACATTGTGAAATTCTAACACAAAAGTTTGGGATAAGAATGTGATATAAAAGAACTTGAGCAACAGGGCATGTATAAATATTTGGTAATTGATGAAGGATCAACAACAAAACATGAACAAATATGAATAAAACTTAGAAAGAAATATTTTAGCAGACTTAATTAATACTGCAAATGGCATTGACATATAGGAACTAAGTCCAAGCTATTAACCAATTCGCTCTTCCTGTCCTAACTTACAGTTTTGGAGTGATTGACTGGCCTCAAAATGTGTTGCATAGGTTGGACAGGAAAACAAGAAGGATGCTTCATGCTCATCAAATTATTTATAGAAATTAGTGTATATCAAGATTGTATATTCCCCATTCAGAAGGAGGTATGGGCCTCCTTGAAATTTAAGGGCTGTAGACAATAAAGATGCTTTGAAATTTAAGGGCTGTAGACAAGAAAGATGCTAACAATAGCTTAGCTAAGCATGTAATACAAAAGCATAGTGCTGAAGTGAATAAGGTTTCTTTTAGATTTTCTGTAATAGATCAGGTATTATACGATAATGTAAGGCTAGAGGTGGAAGATGAGTTATTGCTGGCAGATATGATTGAATGCATGTAGTTTCCCGAGAATAAATGAAAAGGAAAACTACAAAGTGGTCCTGAAAAGGAAAGGGTTAACTTATTGATTTTTGTGAAGTCATGTGATATTAAAAAAATGTATTCAATGGGTTTTAAAATGAATGTAGCTTGGTCTGAAGAAGTTCCATAAGTGGGACAAAAGTGCTTACCAGTTACTTGTTGTATTTTGTTGTTTTTATTTGAGTAATGCATTAAAGTAGTGTATACAGCTGAACAGTTTATTTGAGACCATTAGTGCATTTTGTTGCTGCAAGTATAGAAAACTCTTGGAACAACCTCATATTGATAAGGATCAAATGCAGGATTAATTAATGAGAATTGAATTTAAACCAAAAGATTAAAGGTTAATACTGTTTGCCCAAGATTGTAAGTTCATTGAACATGTGGGAACAACAGACAAATATATTTTTTGTAAAACAGAATTGGAAGCAGTTGCAAAACTTTTTGCTGGTTGTGATATAGTAATGGCAGAAAGACTGTATACTGAAAGGCATAATAATGTGGGAAGACTGTTGGGGATTGTAGCTGAAAAGCACTGGAAACATGAGCCACAAAGCATAACAGAAAATGGTGAAGTTTATATCACATGGGATCATCCATTACCAACAGTTAAAAAAATAGATGCGAGAAAACCAGATATAGTAGTCCATGACAAAAGTAGCATTGATCATTGAAATTGCTACACCCAGTGACTACAGTGTCTTACCTACAGAGAGACACAAAGTCATAAAATACCAGGATTTACAGGCAGAAATGAGGGCAATGTGGAAGACAAATACCTAGACACTTCCAGTGGTAGTAGAAGAAATGGGTCTTACAATCATACTTAGATATGTTACCGACACATGTAACTCCAGACAAGTTATAGGAGGAGTCATTACTGGGCACGATGCAAGTGCTGTGAGGAGCACTTCTGGCTAACAACAGAGATTGAAACAATACTAATTTCATGAACTTTAATCATGCTTTGACTTAGGAATAGGGTCCATTCCCGCCATGGTATTAGAAACCCAAAACACTTGGAAAAATTAAAAAAATATATATTGCAGCCAAAGCAGGTGGTGTCTTGATCCACGTTAGCAACAAACATACCTCCTGGTTGGTTAAACAGGATGATACTATGGAGCTCATCCATGTGCAAGTCACCATAGTTAAGTTCCATCGCCACATCATGGCTAGCTCCAGGTCGCCATCTACTGTATCTCCCTTGAGTCTCATGACTCTTACCTATACCTACTAGAATTGCTCACCATACAAACAAACACCCTATTCATGGGTGACTTTAACTACCCCTCTATAGACTGGGAAATGTACACTGCCTCAAACATAGGCACAGTGCTTCCTGGACTTTATTAGTACAAAGACCCTGGACAGATAGCCATGCTCCAACCAGAGGATCAAGCATACTGAATGTGGTACTTCTCAAATGCCACTCCCCCATGTCACATCCTCACTAGTGAGGTCAGATCATAAAGCTGTCTGATTTGAAGTAAAAGTCACCCAGAAACTCAGTTAAACCAGTAATAGTTAGCAACTATTTTAAGGCAAACTGCATTCTATTAAGTGACAATTTTTCAAAATTCAAGGCTCCCCTTAACCCTGAGACCACAGCTACTTATGCAGAATTATTCACAGAGTTCATATGCAACCATGTGAATGGCTGCATACAGGCTACTATACCTACCAGAAATATACCCAAAACAAACACTAAAAAAAAAAAAAAACCTCTATTGGTGGAATCCTCACCTAAAGAGGATATACAAAGGGGTGCTGAAAAGTTCTAAGCCTGTCCAAGAAGGGAATGACATGGAGCCATGAAATTACAAGTTATTCAACATATTTACATTGAAATTCAACGCATTTGGCACATTGTGCCTGAAATTTCTGTAACCCTGCTAAAAAAAATCAGATATTTAGTCACTGAAATACTGCTCCACTGCTGCAGTCACCTTTAAAGCACTCAAAAATTGCTGCCTTTTCAAACTCTTTTTAAGGTTTGGAAACAGGAAATAGTCAGATGGAGCAAGATATGGTGAATAGAGTGTATGGTCTATGCACTTAAACCTCATTTTCTTCAAAACATCCATTGGTTTACCAGCCTTGTGAACAGGTGCATGGTCTTGATAAAGAGAACTCCTTTCTGCAGCTTCCATCTCCTTTTTTCTTTCTATGCCTCATTTAATTGGCACAGCAAGTTACAGTAGTATTCTGCACTAACTGTTTGGTCCCTTGGAAGATAGTCAGTCATCACAACACCTTCCTGATTGCAAAACACTGTGGCCATAACCTTTCCTGCTGACTTTTGGGTCTTGAACTTCTTTGGCCTTGGTGCACCTGAGTGCCGTCATTGCATTGGCTTTTGTTTTGTCTCAGGATCATAGGGGTGTAAACATGTTTTATCAGCAGTAACTAGTCATTCCACAAATTTGGCACCAGCTTGATGAAAATGCAACAAAATCAACTTGGAAGTGTCCACTCAATGCCTTTTCTCATTGGCATGAAAACATTTAGGAACCCACTTGGTTGACAGCTTTGGCATTCCCAGTTTCTCATGGATTATAAACCCAACGCATTCCATGAATATCTGTAGTGTCTCAGCAATTGTTTTAGTTGATAGTCGCTGATCTGCTAAAATCAGGTCATGGACATGGCCAACAATTTCAGGAGTTAACACCGTATGAGGCCTCGTACACCTTGCTGCATTTCCAATCTCGAAATCTCCACACTGAAAGTTTGCACACCACTTCTTCACAGTTGAGTAAGAAGGGCACTTGTCACTCATTGTTTGCATCATACATTCATGGATTTCTTTGCAGTTTTCTTCTGCAGAAATAGGATCTACATGACAGCTTGAGTTCCACACTTGAAAATTCCACACTTTTCTTTGACATGGATCAATTAATGATCTGAAACAATGTCAAAACATAGCATTATGATTCTCCAAATTGTCACTTACCAAGAGAAAATAACCTTTTCAGCTACAGAGGCAAAATAATGCACAGAATTTAGAAAGTTGGCAGGGCTTAGAACTTTTCAGCTCCCCCTTGTATAAAACAAGAAGGAAACTTATGGCCAAAATCAGGAAGAACAACTCTCTGAAAGACAAGTGCTCTCTTATACAACTAAACAATAAACTAAGAGGTCTAATTAAGTTCAACAAAATACTGGATACCTAGGTCAGTACCAAACTGCTTCTACAGAATAATGAAGGGATGCCTTTGACAATTTTTATTAGAGGACTTGATAGGGTGCGTAGCCAATACAAATTGACTAGCAACACTGGGTTAGGGTTTCTCATGGGTAAGACAATATATGCTATATGAAAAATTAATGATGTGGCGTATTTATTTAACATTTGTTGACTGGGAAAGTCCAACTAGGTTCCACAGAGCCTGTTTTCAGTGGAGGCCTGGGGAGAGATGCTCCAGATGCATGTTTTTAGAATTTGGGAGGAAACCAGAGTACCTGGAGAAAACCCACACGAACACAGGGAGAACATGTAAACTCTGCACAGAAGGCACCCCAGACGAGAATCGAACCAGAGAACCTCTTGCTGTGAGGCGACAATGATAACTGCTGCACCACTGCGCCGCCCAGTATTTAAAATAAGATAAAGTTAAGCAGTGCTTATACGTATATTTTAAACTGACTCCTAAAGCTTATAAAAATGCAGAGGGTAGGGAAGAAAGGCAGTGACAGTGTGAGTGAAATAGTCAGTTACATTCAGAAGTGGGTGAGAGAATGTCAAATCGCTATGTTTCAAGTGCAAGGCCTTAACATGGTGGAGCATGTACTAGGAATATTGTCCGATGACATGATAATCTGGGTTTGAGATTAGATTGGGAACATAACAGAGTTTTGAGAATTGTTAAAAGAAGTTTAATATCTATCTGTGCAGTAGGGCACACCTGCTTATTATGGTGCTAGCCAATTCATATATGTGTATAAGTCTCATCTGTGGAAAGAAGTAATAACCTACAAAACAAGCTGTGTAGACAAAAGGGGAAAGTACTGTCTGCAGTTTCTGATAAGATCTTTGAGTAAAATTGTTTTATTGTAAACAGGTGGTCATCTAAATTTCAAATGACTAAAATGACAAGTGGGAAAACAAAACCTACAATGAGGAGGTAATCAGTGTTGCAATACCATGGTTATAAGTTCTCTTTAAATTGCATCTGCTTCTGAGTGTTACAAAGTCTTCTGCACTCCATTGACAGAAGGTAGATAAAATGTCGATAACAGTGATACCACATAAGATGTAACTATTCCTTTACCTGTAAACACTGGAAACAAACAGAACCAGTACCATTCTAGTCAGGGCCCTGGATAACAGTGATACCACATAAGATGTAACTATTCCTTTACCTGTAAACACTGGAAACAAACAGAACCAGTACCATTCTAGTCAGGGCCCTGGAAGGGCATCTCCTGAAGTGACATTTGCTAGGGATTATTTAGACTGAGAAAACAGACAGGCAAAGAGGTGGCAGTCTTTGTTGCTATCTTAGCAGATGATTTAACAGGTAATAATGTTGATAGTACAGTATTTTTTGTAGACCTGGCTATACACAGACAAGCATGGGTACAATCACAAGGGAAAGTTTGCAGTGGCAACTTCTACCTAGTGTGGACATGTCCAATAGAGGGTAGTAATGCAGTCAATAAAGAAAAATGACTAACTGATAAAAAAAAAAACTGAATTTGAGCCACACCCATCACAATGTACTGGACATTTTGTAAAAGGAGTTGCATGAGGGGAAAAATTCGCCACAGCAACTATATCTGAAATAGAGTTGTGAAAAAAGTGCTGGCCTTCTATCTAAAAGGTAAACCGAGGAGTACAGCAAAGTGAGTTTAAAGCATGCACAACCCTAAGGCACATGCATTTCTCATACTACACTTGGAAAATTTAAAGGCAGGTAATCTAAGCAGCTGTTGCTTCTCTAGGGATGAAACAATCCATGCGCATCGGAACAAAGGATTAGTGTACAAAGAGAGGATTCCTGATCACGGGCCAAAGATAGAAATGATACAGCAGACAATAGTCCTAACACCTAGCATAGTGCATCTCTTGCCATAGCACTTGACATTGCTTTTATATGCCATTCAGGTATAAAACATGAAAATGACATTTTAGTAACATGTTAGCTAACTAGGCATTGAAATAAATGCAAAAAGACTGTAGCAATATGTGTGAGTGTCAACTAGTATCAGTTTGACCAAAATTTTCTGTAAAGTTATAAAGAGGGTGCTCACTGAGCTGAAGTTGTTTACATCATCATCAACAGTTTGCTTCCCATTTTTCATGGAGTTTAGCTAGCAGATCTAAGTGACCTTCCCTCTCACTGATACCCACCCATGGGAGCAATAAAGACACCTTGTTGAAGTTTCCAGTGGCTTATTCAGTTAAGCAGGTAGATGGGCAAGTGTTCTTGTTCTAATACATTACATTCAACAGGTCAGTTATTTAAAGGCAGTTACAGACAATGGTGGGAGGTTAAAAGGGAGCTGATTGGAGGAAAATCTGGGAGTTGGAAAAACAAGGAGCCTATCCCAAAGCATAGAGTTAAGTCCCTTATTGAAATATTCCTGAAAGACCTGTGAGTGTTTGCAAGCTCAGCAGCCTGTGGAACCTCATTCTTCATTAAAAGGTTGTATTTTTATTTTTATTTTAACTACTAACAAACAAAGCTTGACAATACACTACAAGTACAACTATAAAACTATATTTAAGAAAACACTTTTGCCTGATCTTCATCAGGTGCATCTAATAGAGAGGTTTCCACATTGAACATAGAGAATGCCTGCTTTTACGAGGCTGTCACCAGACAATGTATGAAAATAAGAGGCTGTGTCTGCATCAGTGAGGGTCATATTCCTGGAGCCAAGTATGAAAGCTTTAGTCTATAACATGTACTATGAGAGGCCGTGCCCAATTTTACAGGGCTCATCATCTCCTGACATGTAATATGAAAGGCTAATATTCTCTTGTGTAACAACAAAGGTTTACAGTGCCTGCTTATAAGAGGCTCATATACATAATTAATGTGGCCAGTCCCCATTCTTCTTCCTCCTCATGATGAAGACAGCCCTTTTTATATGCAGGGAAGGTAGTCACTTAAAGCTACCCTAGGTGATTCCCATTTTTGAACAATACATGCATCCAGAGAAATAACATGTAGTGGAGAACAAGTCACGGTGCTCGTTTGTTACAGAGGTCATGGAAGTGCACAAATAGGAGGAAACAAGTACACAATAAGTAACATTTGAGACCTCAGGACCTTACTCTATTTCTTGTTAGTCCTGTCACCCTCTGGGTACAGTTAGGATAGCAGATTTCACTCGAGCTGTCTGGATTTCCTCTATTTTTCATGTGGTTGGGATGTCATACCAGCATTAGTCAACATGACTAAATTATTTTGACCCTGTGTTTACATGCTGTGTAGCTAACCCTGATGCAAATTCTGGGAATTTCCGGGAATTTCCCTACTACACACCAGTCATCCATATCGTTTTGCAAATGTAAGATTGTACAGGATGAATTTTAAGTTCTTATTTTTGAGAAGACTGAATCATCTTTATCACATTTTGCTATTGCTTAGCCCCAACTTTTTGACCATATTGTCTAGTTAGCTGAGTATGAATGCACTAAAGACCTATGATTTCACAGAAGAAATATGACAGCAATCCCTTTCAGAACTTCCTCCTGATTGCATCAGATGTTTTTTTCCAGGCTAGATCTGATGATTAAACTCGAAATACACAGAGTTGAGTCACACTCAAGAATCTCTAGAAGCTTTAAAACTTAACTCACCATGATAGCATATAATACAGAGAAATGCCCTTTGAGCAATTTTTACTAATGTTCAGCTTTTATTTGCACTCTGTACACAAACAACCCGTAACCATAAAAGATCCATGGTTTGGGTTCCACCAGTGACAACATTTTCAGCTACCTTACTTTAAACAACCATTAAAGTAAAGACTACATAGGAGGACATCTTGAAAGTAACTTCTATACAGCTAACATGCAAGTCTCTGAGTAAGTCATTTGATTTGACAACTTTCCCTGTCTCTCCTTAATATTAAGAACTTCTGCCTCATGGCTTCGTCTGGCTAACAAACAGGAAGTAGGCATGGCAATTCTCTTGAACATAATTATTCTCCTTGAAAATATTCTTATACCTGCAGTTGTAGGAAAGAAACAGTATATAGTCATTCATCTCCAGTTAAGTTAATGGAAGGGCATCCTATCAAGTGACATTTACCAGGGATTATTTGGACTGAATTTGATAAAAGACACCAGAAGACCGCAGATGCATTTATATGATGCTCATCTTTTATGAAAATCATCAAGAAAATTCTCTGATTGACATATCGGGATTCTCGAACAGCAACTTGGAAGACTTTAGAGATAAAAAAGTATCTAGTTTTCCAGAAAACTGAGGAATTTGATGATGCATTGTCTCAGTGCTTCCCCTTGTACAGACTTCAGATGTAAAGCACAGAGCAGTCACTCATTTTTGTACTACACTCTATGCTTAGATGGGATCAATGCCTTGAGAAGGAACCTCCATAAGCATTAAAGATATTCAGCATTTCTTACCTTTCTTGTACCTCACAAATGGATTTGAACTCTTTGCATGGATATTTGTTTTGTGTAAGTATCAATTCTTTGTGTCAGGTCTTTAAAAATCCTGCTCAGGTATCCCTACAGACATCACAAAAAAGTGTGTGTGTGTGTGGGGGGGGGGGGCATGATATTACAGATGTAGTTGCGTTGATTTGTTTCCGTTTTTCTTTTCATAGGTTCATAGGTTCATAGGTTGGTACTAGGCTATTGGCCCTAGGGCCTATACAAGCCTAGCCATAACAATTCCCTGGCTATTTCTTCTCAGAATATTTACTTCCCAGGTCCCCTGTCTAGCAAGGTGACTGACGTGATCCCTGGGGATGAATTTCCTATCTCCCATCCAGTCATCAAGGTTCCTTTTGAAGAGGGCCAAAGAGGCATTCAGCTTGACATGTATGGGCAGTCTATTCCAGAGTATGGGGAGTCTCTGGGTCAGGAACCTATCCCTCCAGCATGTTTTGTTCATTGTGATGACCAAGTTTAGTTCCCTGGAGCATGTGGCTCTGAGGGATTGGGATTTCTTTAAGTGTAACATGTCCAACAGCACTGGGTTTGACATGGCCTTGTATGTTAAGCACAGATCGCCTCTGAGTAGGCGATATGCGACAGATTATAGGTGGAGTTTTTTAGACGGTCAGCATAGGGCATCTGCTTTAGGCCTATGATACTTTTAGTGAGGTATTTCTCTGGCCTTTCCAGTTGTTTAAGAGACAATATGGCATGGTTCTTTTTGAGATGTGGAACATGTATCTACCAATATCAACAATGGTAACTCTTGAGATATCATTATGGAACGTGTTCTTTCAATTTGATATCCTTATTCTGGTGTTCTTTAAAAAAGAACAGACAGTGCTTAAGTAGGCTTTTTCACAGAAATGATTCAGTAGAAGAGAGGGTTGACAGGAAAGGATAAGTTATTGTTTCTAACTGCATGTATAAAATAAATACTAGTGCAATCAATGAACCACACTTACATTGCAGTCTTTGCTTGTTTTAATTTTTCATTTTTGAAAAATGTAATAAATAACTGTGTCCTTCCAAGACAATTTAATCTTGTAATGCAATTCAGATCTTAAATGTTTTGAATAACCTTTTTTCTATCATGCTTACTGCATTGCTTATAAAGTGGTAAAAAGGTGACTTTATTAGGTATTCAAGTAGTCTGTTGTTTGCAGTCTGTTCCATTGTCAGCCAAATATCACCACACATTACAACTTTTCTACTATCTGTTCACCTCATAGACGGCCACTGTGTGAACCGTGGACTCCTGGATCAAAAGACCATATCGACCTACCTGGTGAATACCTTAAGATGGCTTCAGAAGCAATGAACTACCCCATCTCATGTCCAATTAATCACTCCTCCAGTGAAATATATTTTAGTACCCTCTGGAAAAATGTCACATTCTTCCCCTCTACAAATTAGATCATTCAACTGAACTCTTAGACTACAGGCCCACTGCCATACATCCAGTCACATTTCTTACATTACCTCAAGCAAAAAAAAACTCCTCTCGTCATCTCAGAATAGCTTCCATCCCCACCATATTATCGCTAATACTTTGCTTAATTTCACCAATACAATAAACATAAATAGACAAGATGGAAATGCAATGTCTGCCATCTTCCTTGAATTATCCAAGGCCTTTAAAATGAACTCTCACTCCATTCTCCTACACAAACTTCATAACCTAGAACCCGATATTACTGCTATATCATGGTTCCATACCTACTGCCAAAATAGAGCTCAGGCTGTCAAGTGGCAAAAAGACATCTTATCCTTTCTCCCCATCCCAGCTGGTGTTCCATGAGGATCAATCTTGGCAGCCATTTTCTTTAATATCTCAATCAATGACCTACATAAAGCCCACAAAACTGCATTCCTAGAACAGCATGCAGATGAAACCACAGTTATCTGTATAAAAAAAAAAATGCGTCTATATCATAACATCGAAGATGCAAAATGTTGAACGCTCACAAGAGCAAAAATGCCAAAACTCGAATTCCGTAATGAGGGGGCGCAGCCCACTTACCCCCGCTACATATATATTCTAACTCTGAGATTGCACTACAGTGAAGAAAGGGCAAATATCCCAATGTTCACTGTACTGCGATCTCAAAAACAGACCTTCGACATTTCTGCACTTTCGCTGTTGTGGCATTCAACATTTTGATTTTTCTACAACATGATATAGATCCAAAACAACAAACTGTTAAGAACTTACCTAGGAGTCCTTCTCATCTATAGAAACATGGCTGACATATGTCCAACTATTTCTAATTCTGAATAAATCCAAATTAATCATGTTTACTCCCAAACAGCTTATAAACAAGAACATCTCCTTCTTAGTTACCTCATCCACAAAAAAAAAAAAAAAATTGAACTTGTCATACATAATAAATTGATAGACATATGTGTAGCTGAGAACCTAAAATGTGACCCACACATCCAAAATATAGTCAGAAATTACTCCAAAACTACATTCTGTTTAAAGATACAAACCCTTCCTCTCAGACAATATAAGAAAGCACAATGTCTCTTTTATCCTCTTGTCTACTTGAACACCCATACTTAACAACTTCCAAGTGACCTTGCTAAACAAACTTAAGCAATATTACTACAAAATAACATTCTTCACTCCCTAACTTCCAAACAGAACCCATTACTGTGCCACCCCAAGGAAATTACAGTGTCTGGAATTCCCACATTATCTAACCTGCACATAACATACACAATTCTATAACATTATGTTTAAACCTAAAAACAGTCTATCCATCTCTAACCTCATACAAATATATAACCCTTCCAAGGCACTATGTCCATTGAACAAATACCTATTACTTGTATCCAAACCCAAGAATTCTGCTGATAAATCACTACTGTCCCACCACCATGCCAAATCCAGGAACTCCATCCCACTACCAATATGGCAAGAACACTCCCTAAAATCATTTAAAGCTTAATTAATGTCCTACATACTCAGTTACTGGCTCTGTACATGTGATGTTCCTGGTTAATCTCCAAACCCTTACTGTTACCACTCTTTATGTAACTGGTCATAATACAGCTACTTCTTCACAATCTCTAACTATTTGACTATCATCTACCCCTCTCCACTACTATCTCTGTCTCCCTTTTACCTGGACCTCCTCAATACTCCTTCATAATTTGTAACCATATTCATCCTAGAATTAACTGCGGTGGTGGTGTTGCGGTAGCGTTGTCGCCTCATAGCAAGACGTTGTCCCTTTCGATTCTCAGCTAGAGTGTCTTCTGTGTGGAGGCATACGTGAATGGGGCGTGCCTTCGTTGAAGGTTGTGTGTCAGGGCTGGTAACCCGGTACGTAAAAATCCACTACCAATCATTAGTGGACCGGAGTTCCGCTGTGGCGACCCTTAACCGGGAAAAGCCGAAAGACACAACATTCATCCTAGAATTACTTCACTGTCTGCTACTTAATATCTATTTACTACGGATTCCATTTGAAAATATCTAGATTTGTAAGCTTGATATTAACTAATATTTTAATGTATTCTTGTTTTAACTGTCATGTTTTCATTAACTGTCATATCATTATTATTCTGTGTATGCACACTTACTATTCTAGGTATGTACGTTTATTATTTTTGATTAACTGTCATATTATTTCCATTGTATATATTGTTGTACATCTCTTATGTAAATCTTGAATAACTGCCTTCTGATCATTCTGTAAAACGGACCATTTCTCGTAGGCCTCTGCTGAAAATCAGACCTGTGCCCAGTCTGACTTTCCTGGAAAACAAAAACAATAAATAAATAAATACCTCTAGCTTTATCAATCCATGTTTATAACACATTTTTTAAAATTCATTTCCATTGGGTAACTTGGTTGGTTGGCTGATATTTAGATAATTCTCAGCTGCAAAATGGGTGCCTAAACACTAATACAATGTTAATTACATTGACATGCAAATACATAAATTACAATGAAACATAATTTACATAGAAATCTGGTCATTACAAATCATTATTACAGAGAACACTATTTTTAAAGCAAATGACAATAATGAAGACAACCTAATGTTGTGCCTGTTAGTGGAAATGGATTTACATAATGGTTAAGGTGTTTACCTCACAGACACAGGGTAAAGAGTTTGATTCTCCCCTTTGACGGAAACTGGGTAGGCTTAAAATGTCCCACAAGGGCAGCTAGCCTTGTACTTATGTATGAATCTAATATCTGAAAATGGGAAAATGGGAGATAGGAAATTCACCTCAGGGATCACATCAGTTGCCCTGCTAGACAGAGGTCCAGGGAAGTAAATATTGCGGGAAGAAATATCCAGGGAATTGTTATGGCTAGGCTTGCATAGGCCCTAGGGCCGATAGCCTAGTACCAACCTATGAATCTATGAAAAAAAAAAAAATCAGAGAGGAAAGAGATAAGAGGAGGAGGGAGAGAAAGAGCGAAGAAAGAGTAAGAAGCTAGAATCTAGAGGGGGTAAAATAAACACAAAATGGAGAATTAGTGAGCAGTTCCTTTAATATAAACCTTCAATATATACATGTGTACAAGAGAAAAATGCATCTGTCTTTGTAATGGTTAAAGCTCCATTAAAGAATGAGAAAGGGGCAAATTATTGTGGGACGTGGAAGTGCTATGATAACTAGTCTGCGTTGGTGTTGAAAGTGCCTTTATATTCCTTTTTTAGCTGATTCATAAGTTTTATTGCTGAAAGTTTTGTAGTCGGTATTTTCTCTAATATTTTCTATTAGATGATTCCAGATTGAAGGGGTAATAATACTGTAACTTGTTTCACCAAGAGCTAGTTTGAAAGGTTGATAGACAATTTGTAGAGAAGTTTGTGGGGCATTGTGGACCACTGCCCTTTTGCAGAATGTGGCAGTAATACTCCTGTTTAGGTTTAATGTATATGAATCTACGCATAGCGTTCTCAATTGTCTGAATCAGATGGTATTATAGTATGAATGGAAAGTAACTTTTAGGAGGGTTTATTCCCATATAGGTGTAAGCACATTTTACCCAGTGATCTTCTGGCATCTGGGATGAAATTAATGGAAATGGAAAAGCTAGCTTTAAGACTGTTTATGAACTTTTTTTCCTCTACTATACTTTCTTTATGGGACTTGATGGAGAGAGTAGGATACAAAGTTAGTCTTGGTATTAGCATTGGAGGTCTATGTTTAGTGTTTTTTGAGGGTGTCTGTGTTAATGGGAGTGGAAAGTGAGAGTTTTTACAAAATGACATGACTGCAGTTTAGGAGTAGTTTATAGTTAGCAGGCTCTTTGTCAGCTATTGTCTTAGAGTGTTTTGTTGTGCCATTTTCAAAGAGGTAATGGAAGGACTTGTTCTTTACAGAATTATGTCATCAGCATAATGATATCATTAACATAAAGGGTAAAGGGTAAATGTCATACTGGGAGAGGGAATGGCAGAGTTTATGTCACTAATAAACTAATAGGACAGAATTTGCCCAAGGACAGATCCTTACTGAATAGAGGGTATTGCAGGGATTATATAAATTAAGAGAGTAGAATTGGCTCAAGGACAGATTCTTAGGGACTACAGTATATATATATATATATATATATATATATATATGTATATTTATTTATTCAGTTTGATTACCGGGGAGGTCCACTGGGCTGGGTAGCCCATTTTCAGTGGAGGCCCGGGGAGAAAAGCTACACAGTAAGTTTATTAGATACATGTTTTTCAATCATAGTAAAACATGCATAGTAAAAAAAATACATAAAAATACAAAAAATATGGTTCAATCTCCAAAGCAGTAAACAATCAATACATTTACAATTAAGTTTAGGAGAAAAATTAGTATACAGAGAAATAATTGGAAGTAATAATTAGTCATGAGAAACAAATAAGTGATTGAGAGTGGGTTAAGGAAGGGGAGAGGTTAGCCAGGAGTGAAGGGAGAGGAGGGTTTGAGAGGCAAGGATGGAAGAGTGCAGTTACATTTCCTGTTTAGGAACAAGTACGAATGAAGTTGAGATTTAAAGTTATTGAGGTTATTGCAGGACCATAGAAAGGAGGGCAGAGCATTCCATTTTTCTGCTAGGGTAAAGGATATGAGAAAATGGCCTGCTGGGCACTTAGGTTTATGAATGGTAAGCAGGTTTTGGTGAGAAGATCTAAGAGGTCTAGGAGGGGAATATGATTGCTGTATGTTGGATAGTGCGGGGTAGTTTGAGGGTTGGAATAATAATTTGTGGACTGTGGTCAATTGATGAAAGTCAAGAAGGTTGGGGGGTTCAAGCCAGTTTAGGGAGTGAAGGGAATTGCAATGGTGAGAGGAGGATTTGGCACTGGTGGCAAATCTAGCAATTTTGTTGTAGCAAATCTCTAGTTTGGAGGTAAGTGTGAAAGATAAGTTAGAGAACAGGGGAAAGCCATACATGAGAGAGAGAAGAAGATAGGTAGAGGCAAGAGTTAGCCTAGAGGAAGGAGAGAGGAAGAGGTTATTTCTGTAAAGTAGGCCAAGTTTTATGTGTGTTTTTTTGATATTCTGCTGAATATGGGAGCTAAATTTTAGCTGATTGTCTATAGTGACACCGAGAAGTTTGGCAGAGTGTATGATCTCTATTTGTGAGTTGTTAAGGCTGGTGATATGAAGGGAGTTTTCATCTAGAGGGGAAGTTTTGGAAGGGGAGAATAGAAGGATCTTGTTTTTCTTTTGGCATTAAGAGACAGTTGGTTTAGGAGCATCCAGTTTTCAGTGGTAGAGAAGGCATTTTGAGTCAGAGATTGGAGCTCAGCTAGGTTAGTGGCACTGCAAATCAAAGTGGAATCGTCGGCGTATTGGACAATTTTGGAGATGGGAATGGCTTTATGGAAGTCATTAATAAAGATGTTGAATAGCAAAGGGCCTAGTATGGAACATTGGGGTACTCCAGTCAGAGTAGGGAGGAAAGAAGAAGTGGCTTGGCCCCATTTCACTGCTTGGGATCTATTTGAAAGATAGCTGGAGAACCAAGAAAGGGTTTCTTCGGAAAGGTTAAGGTTAGAGAGATGATGTAGGAGGTGGGTATGGGAGATTGCATCCAAAGCTTTAGATAGGTCCAGTAGGATGGAAGAAAGTAAATGACCAGAGTCACGGGCTAAATTGACAGTATGTAAGAAGGAGAGAAGGGCAGAATTAGTGCTATGTCCTGGGCGGAAGCCATGTTGGGTGGGGGAAAGTAGTTGGTATTTGGTAAGGAATGGTAAGAGATGTAGATGGATGCATTTTTCAAGAATTTTGGAGATAGGGGAGAGGATGGCTATAGGGCGGAAGTCGGAGACATTGTTATTTTTGCCACCCTTGTGGAGTGGGAAGATATATGCAGTTCACCAAAGTTTTGGAACGTAAGATTCGAGTATAGATCTATTGATCAGGATACTGATAGGCAGAGCAATAGCATCTGAGGCTATTTTTAAGAAGGAGGATGGAAAGCTATCAGGGGCATTAGAGCAAGGCTTTAGTTTGTAGAGGAGTTTATTTATTAGGTTGGTGGATACAGGTTTAAGTTCAAAATTAGGGTGGTGAGGGGAGAGAGGGGAGGATTGGTCAGGGAGGGGAGGATGGTTATTGTAGGTAAAGGTCTTAGTAAGCTCAGCTATGGAGGAGGTGAAGAAGGTATTGAATAGTGTGGCAATTTCTGAGTCAGATTTGCTAGTGTCAGGACAGGGTTTGTTTTTTGTTCCAGGCCTTAAGAGGGAATTAATAGATTTCCAGAATTGCTTAGGATTTTTAGCATGATTTTCTTGTAGTTTTAAGTAGTATGACTTTTGTCTCTAATGACTTGTTTTTTGGCTAGGTTTCTCAACTGTTTATATTTTAGTAATGTATCAGGTTGGTTATTGCGGAGGTAGATTTTCCAAGTTTTATCTCTTTGTAGCATGGTGTTTTTAGTGTCTTTGGTGAGCCAATGAGAGGTTTTAGTTTTAATTCGTTTATTTCTTATTGGGGCCAGAGAGTTAAGGATTGCTAGGAATGTTGAATTAAAGTAGTCAATGGCGTTGTCTAGAGGAAGAATTTTTAGGGGGTTCCAGTTGGTTAGCTTGAGAGAATCAATGAAAGTAGTGGGGTTAAAGTTAGTAAGGTTGCGAGTAGGAATGTATTGATGGAAGTGTGAGGACGAGGGAGTAGCTCGAATGGTGAAGGCAGGGAGGTGGTCTCCTAGAGAGTCAGGAATGACTCCTGAAGTTATGGTTTTGTTAGGATGAGTTACTAGGATCCAGTCAAGTATGGAGCCAGGGGGTTTATTAGGTCTAGTAATGAAGGTGGTAAGTTGAGCAAAAGTGAATAGGTTAATTGTTGATGTGGGATTGGGGTTATTGATTTTTCCCCAGTCAATATTTACATCTCCTAGGATGTATGTTTCTAGTTTAATATTGTAGGAGGTCCAGGAGAGAATGTCTTCTAGGGTGTTAGTGTTATTGCCAGGAGGAATGTAGAGGGAGATGATACAGATGCTTTTATGGATGTTTACTTTTAATAGGCCAATAACAAGTTCAACATTAGAAAAAGAAGGGATATGGTTGGGATATGGAGTGATGGATAAGTAGTTGGAGTAGACTAAAGCTACACCACCACCTCTTTTACTTGGGCAGTCAGATCGGAGAGAGTGAAATCCGGGTGGAAGGAATTTAGAATCATTCATATGAGGTTTTAGCCAGGTTTCAGAGATGGCTAATATATCTGGTTGGTTGTGATTGAGCCAGGCATGAGAGAGGGTTATTTTATTTTATATGGTCAGTATATATATTTTATATGGTCAATATATACATCGTGAGAGAGATACTCATAGACTCATGCATTTTTCTTATTATTCCTGAATCTCTCTTTGTCCCTGGTGTGGTTGAAAAGAGTTGCCAGATTAGTTCACAACTGGTTTAACAAGTAAAATCAATAAAAGTATACTAGCTAAGAAGGCCGTATCCTTTAATATAGTCCATGATAAAGTTATGGGGGAAGATTTGCTAGCATGTTCTAAATGAAGACATAGATTTGGTTAAGAAAGCACTTTGGTGGCAGAAATTGTACAAATCAGTAACAAATTCACATACCTGCTTGAAGATTTCCAGTGAGAATTAGCATGAAATTATTATTGTACTGACTGTCATTTTGCACAACTGATGCCAGTAGTATACTATGCAATAGAACATTATCTTTCAGTGCTAAGATATTATGGGATATATAGCACCCTAATGGCAAAAGTAGCCTGAACCCAGATGCACAGAAAAAAATGAAGAAATATGTCATGACTCAGGCAGTTTCTTGTTTTCACCATAACAAACAGAAGAGATAGAGTCACTTCACAAAGTGCCATCTACCTGTATGTAGTAAGGCACAGTATAATATGTTGTGATGGGATCTAAAATACAGACTTACTGGCATGACAGTAAAATGGGGCCTGTGAAGATAGGTGATGGCTGCCAGCCTAGCCAGATAAAATTTTGGAGATAATTCTGTCATCTGTAAATATTAATGTAAACCACAGGCTTGTTGTCTTAAATGGTAAAAATAGTGTTACACGTGGAACTGAAAAAATGTAACAACAGTGCACTCTGCTTTAAGGAAGCTAAATCAGGCATTCTATGACTTTCTTTGATCTTTAAAGTTGGCTCTGGGTTGTCTAGGTGAAGGAATTCTTGCTATTGTTTTAAGGCCAGATTTACTGGCCAGAATTTGCATGCATAAATGTCCTTAATGGCTTTGCTTCCTGACCTGGTGTGAGCTTACTAAAGAATATAACCTGTTAGCCTGGGAGCCCAGGAAAGTGTGAAGAATGATGTAATGTGAACTAGGAATGTGATTTTGAAAACAGAGAGAATCAGAGAGCATTAAGCATTTGTGTCTTGACCATCCAACTCATCAGCAGTATCTTGCTCTATATGTAAGTTTATCTTAGACTTGTGTTTTGTCTTAGAAATAGCTAGAAACTAGAAAGATTAGACTAAGTGTTTTTCTGTGATGTCAGAACTGTATGACTGAATTATTTTAAGTATTTATCTGTGATCTCTGAACTCTTGACTATCACTGTGTAGTACAAATTTTTGTCTTGTGTTTTTAATTATTTACTATTAAACATTTTTAAACCCTTTTAACTGTGGCTGTTTTGTGTAGAGATAATTTAAGCTCTAGAGTACATTGCATGTATATAGTGATCCTGTACCAAGTCACGCTAATAAGCCTTTACTGTTTAGTCACACTTACAAGTTGGATAATAATATTGCACAGTAATAATTGGACACCCTTTTAAGGGCCTTTGGGTAGCTGATAATTATTAGCTGGGTGGTGGCAGTGATTTCTACCGTATAGTCTGAGAAAAAGGGGCACAGCTGGAGAGCTTGTGCCAGCCTTTCCCAGGAGTGTCTATGTTGTTGTATAAACTCTTCTCAAGGTGTGTATGTGTGTGTGTGTGTGTGTGTGTGTGTGTGTGTGTGTGTGTGTGTGTGTGTGTGTGTATGTGTCTGTGTCAGCTACTTGGGCAGGGACACGAATCACTGGTTGGACAGAGAGGGTGCTGGAGGTTTTAGCTTGTCCACTAGACTGAGATCTGGACCGTATAGCTGTGCCAGTGGGGAGTCTTATTGGGGACCTGGAGAGCAGGGGAGTGATCAGCCCCAGACTGACTGTGATCTCTGTGTGCTCTTAAGGGAAATTACACTTTACTGTGTGTATTTGTTATCCTTTCCTCCTATATGAGACGCCCCTCGCTGGTGTTAGTGGTGAGGATTGAGGCTCCCTGATTGCTGGGCCAGGACAATGGCATCACATATCAATTGTTTGGCAGTGGTGGGATATCCACACCACATATTAATTGGTTGGCAAATACTAATTGGCTCGTAGTGGTGTGGATAGACTGAATTCCTGTAGCTTGTGTACAGTGAGCGTTGAAGGTGCTTTGTACTCTAAATCAGCCACGCAGTGAATACTCAGAGTTCAGATCACAATTGTTTTATTTCTTTTGTTAGCTTTGTTAGTCAGGGTGAGCAGGCACCATGTCAGCAGAGGAGTATGGAAAGCTGACAAGGAGCCAGCTGGCGGAGATGTGCCAGGCTAGGGGACTGGTGCATGGAAACCTGACTAAGGCAGACCTGATTGCAGCCTTGGTAAAAGCTGCATCAGAAAAAAGCAACCAGGAGGACAATCAGACAGGTAGTGGAGATATAATACCCTCAGAGAATGGACAGCTCAACCTTTCTGCAGAGGACTTAAAAATCCATCTGGAGTTAAAGAGACTTGAGTTGGAGGCCAGGCATTTGGAGATAGAAGCCAAGGAAATGGAGTGGCAGAGGAGGCATGAGAGGGAAATGATGACTCTTTGCCAAAGTCATGGAGGTAATGGGGAGGGGAGTAACTGAACCCCAGAAGCACAAAAGGTCAGTAAATTTCTTCCCCAGTTTAAAGAGGGGGATACTTTTGGTAGTTTCATTCATATGTTTGAGAGGGTATGCAAACAGTATAGTGTTAACCAAAGGCTCTGGGTATGGCTCCTGACCCTCTTAATCCATGGTAAAGCTGTAACTGTTTTGTCAAAAATTTCTGACGTTGCATGTTTTGATTATACTGCTGTTAAAAATCACTTGTTAGAATTGTTTAACCTAACACCTGAAACATATAGGAAAAAGTTTTGTGAACATAGATGCAAGGCAGATGAATGTGTGTGTGAATATGTTGCTGAACTGAACACTTATTTCCATAGGTGGGTGAGTGGATGTCAGGTAACCACTTTTGAAGGGCTGGCAGACCTTTTGTTGACGGAACAAGCCCTTAGCACTTTGCCTGAGGACGTGAGGATCTGGTTAGCTGATAGACGATGTGCTACTTCAGATAAGTTGGGGAAGAAGGGAGACCTATACCTAGCAAGCAGGGCATCCCTGCACTGGAAAGGGACTCCCAGTACTTCTCATGGGTCTAAAGGAACCCATGAGGAGCAGCACAGACTGCCCCAACAGAATCTGCCAGTAGCAGGGGAAGCCACTAGTCCAGGTACATGTCCAGGACCAAGGGTTAAATGTTTTGAATGCAACCAGTGGGGCCATGTGGCATTCAGATGTCCAATGGAGGCAAGGTGGAGAACAAAAGGTGAGAGAGCCAGTAAATGGGAAAGACAAAATGCCAATAGTAGGTTGTCTTGAGACAACAAGGTTACCAAACTACCATCCTGCAGATGTCCTGATAGGGAAGGATTTGGATGAGACAGTACCATATGTTTGTGCAGTTACATGCAGTCAGGCTAGGAGACAAGCATGTGGGTTTGGTAGCCTGGGGGAGACCCAGACAGACTGCATACTTGCAGCCAGGACTGGTGAGGTGGTTACTTCAGGGAGGGAGCTACCCTGTAGCAGTGAGCCTGAAGGTGAGCCACAGCTTCTTGGGGGAACTGATGGTCCCTTGGACAGAGTGACTGCAAAGGTAGAGGTGAGTAGTAGTATCCAGGTTGACAGTGAGGCATCACTGTGAGAGTATGCCAGACTTCCTGAGGAAGGAGAGCTGGAAATGTTTACAAGCAGAGAGTTGAGACAGGCTCAGCTCTCATACCCTACATTGCAAGGCCGGAGGCAGGTAGCTAAGGAGGCACCTGATTCTCAAGGAAAGGGAGAATCTGTACACTTGGACAAAGTGTTACTGTACAGAGAGTGGACTCCTGAGGGAGGGCTAGAAGGTGAGAGAGTACAGCAGTTGGTAGTGCCTAGAACCTACCATCTGGTGCTTCTAGCCATAGCCCATGATATTCCCTTTGCAGGTCATATGGGCATAAAACATACAAAGGGGCATATTATGCAGAACTTCTATTGGCCTGGAATTTACAGGGATGTAACAGGGTACTGCAGGATTTGTGAGCAGTGCCAAAAGATAGGCAAGGCAGGAAACAAGATGAGAACTCCTTTGATGCCTTTGCCTGTGATTGAGGAGCGATTTTAGAGGGTAGCTATGGATATTGTGGGTCATCTGAGTACCCCAAGTTCCAAAGGGAAAAAGTATATCCTAGTGGTAGTGGGTTATGCTACACAATACTCTGAAGTGGTGGCTTTGTCCTCCATTGAGGCAGAGAAGGTGGAAAATGCATTGTTAGAGACTTTTAGCAGGGTGGGTTTCCCAAAAGAAATACTGACTGACAGAGGCACCAATTTCATGTCAGACCTGCTGGCTTGTCTGTGGAAGTCCTGTGGGGTGAAGCACATGAAGACCACCCCCCACCATCCCCAGACTAATGGTCTGGTTGAGAGGTTAAACTCTACAATCAAGTCTATGCTACAGGCATTTGCAGATAAGTTTGAGGGAGTGGGACAAATATTTGCCCCATCTGTTGTTTGCTTACAGAGATGTTCCCCAGGTATCCATAGGTTTTTCACCCTTTGAGTTGCTGTATGGACATAGGGTGAGGGGACCTCTAGATTTAATTCAAGATGAGGGGGAAGGTAAGTGCGAGTCTCACAAGGAGTCTGTTGTGGCATACATCTTAAAGCTCATAACAAGGCTGAGGTAACTCATGGGCTTGGACCAGGAAAACCTGGAAGAGGGTCTATATCAGAACATCAAAGTTTTAAAACTTCGAATGTTTTACTATTGACCCCTATTCAGTGAACACTAAAAATAGTGAAGCTGCAGAACACCGAATTCTTTCCTAGGGAAGGAATTTGGTTGGCCGGTTCTGTGGCTTCACTATTTTCAGAGCTGTGGTGGAAAGTTACGGGTCGGGTTCAGGTAAGTATGTGATTGTGTGTACGTTAGGGTTAAGGCGCGGGTTAGGTGAGTTAGGGTTAGGGCGTGGTTTAGGTGAGTTAGGGTTAGGGGCAGGTTAAGTGAGTTAGGGTTAGGGCACGGGTTAGGTGAGTGTGCGATAGTGATGGACCTTAGGGTAAGGGCTTGGGTTAAGGTAAGTGAATAGATAGTAGTGTATGTACAGTTTAGTGTAGGGTTAGATGTAGGATTTTAAGTGTAGGTGTGTGGAGTGATGGTTTTTTTTGGTGTGCTTGTGTTATGTGTATGTGTTTCAGAATAGTGAATTTTTTCCTTGGGAAAAAAATTTGTTATTCTGAATGTTCGATATTTTGTGGTTTAGATATTTTAGGCTCGATGAAAGAGCGTTCACTATTTTTATCTTTCGATAGCATGATATAAATGCCCTGGCAAAAGCCCAACAACAGAAAAAGGTGTGGTATGACAGGAATGCTCGAGCTAGAGAGTATGTTATGGGGCAGCATGTAATGGTTTTCATTCCTGTCAGACACAACAAGCTTCAAGCAGCTTGGGAGGGACCCTACAAGCTGATAAGAAAGGTAAGTGATGTTAATTACATGGTGTAACTCTTAGGTAGAAGGCAGGGGCACAAGTTGTAGCATGTTAACATGATGAAATCTTACCATTATAGGGAGGCTGTTGTGCTGATGCTGGATTGCAGGAGGAGTCTGAGGGAGATCTGGGGACTGATCTCCTCAGTGAGGCTCAGGCTGGCACCTCAGTGGAAGGAGTAGCAATGTCCCAGCAGCTATCTCCAACCCAGCTTCGAGAAATCTGAGCAGTGTTGCAGGAATTTGGGGGCATGTTCACTGGGAAACCAGGGTGCACCCACCTGGGGCAGCACCAGATGGATACAGGACCCCAAAGGCCTATTAGGCAGGGCCCTTCTAGAGTGCCTGAGAGAGTCAAACAGACTCTGTGGGAGGAGGTACTGGAGATGTTGTAACTAGGGGTGATTCAAGAGTCCAACAGTCCCTGGGCCTCCCCAGTGGTGCTGGTGCCAAAGAAGGATGGCAGCACCAGTTTCTGTGTGGACTACAGGAAATTATATAGTCAAACAGAGTAAAATGCTTACCTCATGCCTAGGACAGATGAGGCCCTAGATCAGCTGGGTGGGGTAAGTATCTTACAACCATTGATCTTACCAAGCCAAGGAAAAATATACAGCCTCTGCTGTAGGTGTAGAAGACAAAATGAAAAAACTGCAAAACAAGACTTTGTAACACCACCACAGCAGTTTTTCACTTCAGTGAGTCTGTCCTTAAGATTCAATGCTCCAAAACATATGACAGAATTAAAAACAATAATTTAATAAAAACAAAACTGCCATAAAAATAACATGAAAAGAAAAAATAGCATCCGATGAGTGATTTTGGCTCTTCAGCCTTCTTCAGATCGTAAAGCATTCTCAGATTTTGCCATTTAAAAAAAAAATCCTAACCAATCAGTTGTCCACTTCCAACTCCACAATCAAGCTGTTAACCAATGTCTGAAGCAGTAATATTGGTTCCTTATTTGAGGGAAAGTAACCAAAATACACCTCATTATTCACCCATCAAAGCCAAAGCCAGCGAAAGGAAACACTCCTTAATCACGATTTCTTCCTTACTTGCATCTTCCCTATCATAGGTCCATAAAAGGACTACATTAAGCATTTTTATAGCCAACCAGTTAGAAGGAAATTTTTCACCAATCACTGCCATACTCCTTCACATTATTGGTCCAAGAGGGCCGTTTCATAGAATGAAACTCCAATCGTGCAGGCACCTCATTAATGAGTTAGTAGCGAAGTTTAAAATCAATCGCTGTTCCTGTCACCCAAATATTCACCCGGTGACAGGAAAGACATATCACTTCAACCTTTATGCTGACTGTAACACTAAGCATGTGATCTATCTAGCAACATGTTGCCAATGCAATGCTTACTACATTGGCAAAACAGATCAGAGGTTCAAGGATCGGATCCTAAGACATCTCAGAGATATATCTCATAAAGATATGGATAATGCCCTGGCAGTACATAATTTTGGTAATCCCACACATCACTTTAAGTTTAAAGCCATGAAAGTAATGGCCATCAACAATAGAGCAGGTGATGTGAAGAATCGCACAGAGTTATGTGAGATCAATTGGATAGTAAATTTACATTCACATCATCAATCTGGACTAAATACTGTTGTTTCACTGAAACCAATATTGAAAGCCAGAAGGATTGTGATTGGCCATAAATAAGAACCAACACATTTTTGTAGGAAGCTTAAACAATCCAAAGCAACTACTGTTATATCTTTAGAAGAAGTTATGTGATTCTATGCAACGAAATATCTCAGCTTGCAGAAACAAGAACCTGTAAAAGGCTAAAATTGTGACTGTTTTTTTCCGATTACTTTGTTTGATATATACGTAAAAATCTGATGACAAACAGAATATAGCCGCACCATTTATCTTTGATGTTATATTTTATTTTTAATCTACAACTAAAATAGTGCCTTATTTGACAGTTACTAGGCATCATGTAGCCAATTTTGTACTTTTGATCGCTATGTAAGAGAGCTCATGGAGATTATGTGAGCTAAGTAGAGACCTTGCAAAAAATCTCATCTACACCTGTATTCTGCTTAATAAGGAGTAAAAGCCGTCCATTTCAGGATTGTGCTAATTAACTTTATAGTTGTGATTATTATACAAGGATCCTTATGAAATATAAAATGTAAACCTAACTGTTCCTTGGTTCCCAAATTGTATATTATATTGATGGGCATTATCTAAATTACTATTGGGTAAATTTTGTCTCAATGGCTATTTTAAGCCAATGTTAAGATGAGGCATATGAGGAGCACAAGTGATTATTGGTCTTTGAACACTGTCACTTGATGGGGCACACATCTGCTATTACATCACCACTCCATCGATTTTATGAAAAACTTTTTTTCTTGGCCGTTTAGATTTACTTCTTTTCTATGATTGAATATAGCTTATTGCCGTGATGGATTTGTACTGAAGACCATAAAGGATATTTGGGTGACAGGAACAGCGATTGATTTTAAACTTCGCTACTAACTCATTAATCAGGTGCCTGCATGATTGGAGTTTCATTCTATGAAACGGCCCTCTTGGACCAATAATGTGAAGGAGTATGGCAGCGATTGGTGAAAACTTTCCATCTAACTGGTTGGCTATAAAAATGCTTAATGTAGTCCTTTTAGCCAAATCTCGACTGAATGCCCCGTTTTCACCCAATCAGTCATCACTGTTATGGACCTATGATAGGGAAGATGCAAGTAAGGAAGAAATAGTGATTAGCGAGTGTTTCCTTTTGCCGGATTGGCTTTTATGGGTGAATAATGAGGTGTATTTTGGTTACTTTCCCTCCAATAAGAAACCAATATTACTGCTTCAGACATTGGTTAACAGCTTGATTGTGGAGTTAGAAGTGGACAACTGATTGGTTAGGATTTTTCTTTTTAAATGGCAAAATTTGAGAATGCTTTACGATCTGAAGAAGGCTGAATAGCCGAAAGCGCTCATCGGATGCTATTTTTTCTTTTCATGTTATTTTTATGTCAGCTTTGTTTTTATTAAATTATTGTTTTTAATTCTTGTGGATGTTTTGGAGCATTGAATCTTAATGACAGACTCACTGAAGTGGAGAACTGCTGTGGTGGTGTTACGAGGTCTTGTTTTGCAGTTTTATTGATCTTACCAAGGGTTACTGGCAGATGCCCTTGACTCCCAGTGCTAGAGAGAAGTCAGCCTTTGTGACTCCTTTTGGCTTGTATGAGTTCACAAAAATTCCCTTTGGGATGAAGAATGCCCCAGCAACTTTCCAGAGGCTGGTAGATCATATCCAAGCAGGAGGGTTTGCCCTTGCTTACCTAGATGATATTATCATCTACAGCCATTCCTGGACAGAGCACCTTCAGCTTGTTAGGGAGGTGCTGGACATAGTGCATGGTTGACCATTATGCTGAGTAAATGTCAAGTGGGTATGGCAGAGGTCTCCTACCTAGGACATAGAGTGGAGAGTTGTAAGATAAGGCCAAAACCTGCCAAAGTGGAAGCCATTCAGGCATGGCCTGCACATGTTACTAAAAAGCAGGTGAGGACATTTTTAGGGACAGCAAGGTACTACAGAAAGTTTGTCACCAGTTATAGTACCATAGCTGCTCCCCTCACAGACCCGTCAAGGAAGAATAGGCCAGATAAGATAGTGTGGACACCAGCATGTGAGCAGGCATTCCAGAAGCTTAACAAAGCTTTCGGAGGACCCCCTGTGTTAGCCAATCGAGATTACAGCAAATAATTTGCTGTGCAGGTGGATGCTTTGCAACATGGGGTGGGGGCTGTACTTAGCCAGATTTCTTCATAGGGGGAAGAGCACCCAGTGGTGTATCTCAGTTGTAGGCTCCAACCCAAGGAGGACTGCTATGCAGCTGTAGAAAAGGAATGTCTACCCATAATGTGGGCACTGCAGAACCTTCAGCCTTATCTGTATGGAAGAAAATTCACTGTTATGACAGATCACAACACCCTAACATGGTTAAGCAGAGCCAGCCAACAAAATGCCAAGTTGCTAAGATGGAGCCTGGGGTTGCAAGCATAAGATATGTCCATGCAGCACCACAGTAGGATTAGCAATGCCAATGCAGATGGGCTCTCAAGACAGGGAATGGGGTAAGGTATACTCTGATAGACCTAAATCCCTCAAGCAGCATTTTTTAAGGGTCACTTGAAAAACTAGCTTGAGTTCTCCAGGGCGGAGATATGTGAAAATTGGGTGAAGATAGGTGAAGGCTGCCAGCCTAGCCAGATAGATTTTCGGAGATAATTCTGTCATCTGTAAATATTAATGTAAACCACAGGCTTGTTGTCTTAAATGATAAAAATAGTGTTACATGTGGAACTGAAAAAATGTAACAACAGTGCACTCTGCTGTAAGGAAGCTAAGTCAAGCATTTTATGACTGTCTTTGATCTTTAAAGTTGGCTCCAGCCTGTCTAGTTGAAGGAATTCTTGATATTGTTTTAAGGCCAGATTTAATGGCCAGAATTTTCATGCATAAATGTCCTTAATGGCTTTGCTTCCTCACCTGGTGTGAGCTTGCTAAAGAATGTAGCCTGTTAGCCTGAGAACCCAGTAAAGTGTGAAGAATGATGTAATGTGAACCAGGAATGTGATTTTAAAAACAAAGAGAATCAGAGAGCATTCAGCATTTTTGTCTTGACTATCCAACTCATCAGCACTGTCTTGCTTTTTATGTAAGTTTATCTTAGACATGTGTTTTCTCTTAGAAATAGCTAGAAACTAGAAAGATTAGACTAAGTGTTTTTCTGTGATGTCAGAACTGTACTACTGAATTATTTTAAGTATTTCTCTGTGATCTCTGAACTCTTGACTAGCACCGTGTAGTAAAAAGTATTGTCTTGTGTTTTTAATTATTTAGTATTAAATATTTGTAAACCCTTTTAACTGTAGCTGTTTTATGTAGAGATAATTTAAGCTGTAGAGTACATTGCATGTATATAGGGATCCTATACCAAGTCACTGTAATAAGCCATGACTGTTTAGTCGCACTTACCAGATGGATAATAATATTGCACATTAATAATTGGACACCCTTTTAAGGGCCTTTGGGTAGCTGATAATGGATGGTGGCAGTGATTTCTACTGTGTAGTCTGGGAAAAAGGAGCACAGCTGGAGAGCCTGTGCTAGCCTTCCCCAGGAGTGTCTGTGTGGTTGTATAAACTCTTCTCAAGGTGTGTGAGTGTGTGTGTTTGTGTGTGTGTGTGTGTGTGTGTATGTGTGTGTGTGTGTGTGTGTGTGTGTGTGTGTGTGTGTGTGTGTGTGTGTGTGTGTGTGTGTGTGTGTGTGTGTGCTACTTGAGCAGGGACACAAAGCACTGGTTGGACAGAGAGGGTGCTGGAGGTTTTAGCTTGCCCACTAGGCTGAGATCTGGACCCTATAGCTGTGCCAGTGGGGAGTTTTATTGGGGACCTGGAGAGCAAGGGAGTGACCAGCCCCATACTGACTGTGATCTCTGTGTGCTCTTAAGGGAAATTACACTTTACTCTGTGTATTTGTTATCCTTTTCTCCTATATGAGACATCCCTCACTGGTGTTAGTGGTGAGGATTGAGGCTCCTTGATTTCTGGGCCAGGGTACGGGTGTCACAGGGCCATATCCTAAACTCACAATGTCCCATGACATACCATGATATACAGATCAAAAAACACCTTTTGCAGTACATTTGGATTCATAAACAGTTGCATTTCATGTGGCTGACAATGTTAGAACACCACTTTGGCAGACACCTGCTCCTGAGATAATCCTGACTCTGTATGCCTGCTGTCTTTATGAGACATTTCTGAAGTTGTTCCAATGGCATGTATGTATGATAACTCACAGCTGTCTTTACTGATAAGGTAGCAGTATAAAATTCATATTTTGTACCTATTAATCAGTGTCCAGGTACCTTTAACATCTGTGGATTGCATTTGGAAGGGCATATAACATAAAAGGTTGCATGTCCGTATTGTCCATATGAGGAACAGTATTGAACAGTCTTATAAAATGGTGCAATCAGTTTGAGGTGCTCACAGCATAGTTGTCTGTACTTTCATGCCTTCCCTTTATAAAATAATGCTGGCAGGATACTTGGGTTGTTGGACGTCAGTTGCTTTTCAGTAAACCTGTTGAAGTAAGCTGATCTACGCAAATTTAGTGTATTTAAGGTGATGCTAAGATACAAATGCACCCACCATTTTCAGTGGAGCAAATGATGTAACAACAATCCCCTCCTACTCATATACATTTTTTTGTGCAGTAGCTGGAGGGCATAGGCAGTACTTTCAAAGCACCACAGTGGACTTGCCCCTGATAACAATAACAATAATAATTGTTAATAATAATTTCAGTTAATAATAAATGAGATGTACCCATGCTGCTAGAAATCTGCTGTGTTATGTGGATTGTGTATCTGAAAAGCATTTGCAGTTTTATTCATGTTGTCTTGTACCACTTATTTATACATTTGCTGTGCATTATTTACTTTATTAGCAGTTGCTAATCTCATCTCTAGCCATAGTGTTACTGAATCATGAAAGGGACGTTCACATGGATTTCTTTCAGTACTATTCCTTTATATTGTGAAACATGTTTGTCAATCACACCACTAACTTCTTGCATTTTTTCTGTATGCTCTACAAACATGCCCCTCATGCACAGACATAGACCACTATCATATCTGCAAATGTACTACATGTTATGCACAATAATTTGGTACAGAATTTAATCCACACGTGACAAATAAGGAGTAACATCTGAGTAAGCTCCATCACTGTATTTAAGAGCGTCTTTGTTTGGTATATTCTTGGTAATTTTAAATTAGTCTTTCTAAATGAACTTAGCAGACTGTTTAAAACAATAAAAAATAGAAAGAAGCATTAACAAATGTTCACTTCTGTAAGAATTCCAAATTCAGTTAGAGTGTACAGAGCCATTACCATAATGAACTTTTCTGAAATGATGAAGAAATCTATACACATTTTACATATTAAATCTCTTTCTGCTTAAAATGCACTTTTAATACAAATGACAGTCATAACCTTATAAGTATTATTTTTACTTGTTTTATAATCTCCAATAGTTCACTTACTCAACTAAAGGTTAATTAAAAACTGAAGGTCGTTTATAATGGAAGAAAATATTTCATTAAAAGTAATAACATACAGACATTATTGTATTTTCTATAGATTTATAGCAAATGAGGTTATAAGTTTAATTGTGTAGTACTCAGTTAATATCGAATGATTCAGTTTATAAAGTACCTGATTGTTACAGATTTCAGTTGAAGCCTAAAATATGCAGCAATATTTCTTTAGCTATCAAAGACCCCAGTTCAGCAATTCATGACCATAGATAGTTATCTCTTACTTAATAAATAATCTAGCTTGCAGACTAACACAGAAACATTAAACGTCCATGTGGGAAACATGGCATGCATATATTCTTTCTGAGTTTGAAACAGGTTTTATATCCTGGGCATTTGAAATAATCCAGTTATTCTGAGCTGATCATTTGAGAACAGAAATGTGCACTTCTTCTGGCTAGACCCAAGACATTTTAAAACGGCAGAGTGTTCTTTCTGAAAAGAATGTGGAAATGCAGATAATGACTCCATTAAAATACTAGACAGAGCTATCATTCCATTTGTGGTGACATAGTAATATCACAGAAACAAACTTACATTTTTTTACCGTTATTGTAAATATATGTGCATATAAAAGGAACAGGAATACATTCGACATTGAACATGTACTCCCTGACTTATAAGGGATTTATGGGGGTTTAATATTTATATGAAAAGCGAGGAGTTATAAATACTTGCAGATATGTTTAGGAAAAATATTTATAGCTCACCCACTCTAGACACATCAGAAATGAGTAGTTGTACTAAGTAAAATACAAGTAGAAAGAACTAATTAATAGAACCTATAGTTATAAGAGAATTGAATAGCTTACTTATGATTGTAGAATATGTTGTTAACATGGAAATATTAAAATCACAGACGGACAAGCTTAAATGGGAACTCCGGTATCAGTATTGTGTGAAAAATTCATTATTAGATAACGCATTTATTATTTTCAATTACTTTTATATGTGGTATCAGCTAATGCCAACAGTGCATTCCTTACACTTACAGAACATATTTCAGAATAGGCTCTGTGAAGCTAAATACATACAGCAGCTTTATTGTTTTGTGGCAGATCTTAGTTTTTCTACAGAGTCTTAATTAGAACACCCTGTCAGTTTTAACCAGAATTGTAAGTCAGAAATATATAAGTGCTTTTGATGCGTTTTCTGTTTTGGGGATTGTGCTTGAACAAATGCATTCAAACTATTTAGCTCTTGTCATCATGACGTTTGACATGTAGTCATACTGGCATTTTAATTGCACCTTACAGGAGTCTGTAGTATACTGAGTATAGTGACAGGGTTTTGTGATGGTCCATGTAGGACATATTTTTTAGGCTTTGTATCCTTTTAGTGAGGTATCTTTGTAGGCATTCCACTTGTTGCATGCATCTGGATTTAGGAGTTGTTTCTGTCCATTAGTAGTACAGGGGGCAGTTCTGGAGTACATTTTCTATTACCCATTCATAGATATAAGTTGCACGTGAGTATGGGTAGGAATGAGCTTTATTTTATGTGGATGAGAGTCTGTTCCAGAGCAGTGGTATCCTCTGTGAGATATGCCTATCCATTCAAACCATTCACTTGATGTTGTAGAAGAAGTTTGCATGCCTGGGCTGATTATTTTGGATGCCATTTGACTTGCTAATGTGCAGTAGGTTCACAACTATTGGGATGGTGTATGCCTTTTATGCCAGACACAGGTCATCACTAAGCAGTCTGTGACAGGGCTTTAAAGTTGTCCATGTAGAATATATTTTTTATGCTTTTTATCCTTCTAGTAAGGTATCTTTACAGGCATTCCAGTTGTAATATTTGTTTGGACAGATGCATACCAAAGGGGGCATTATACTCAAGGACTGGCCTAATGAGGACTGAGTATATGGGGGCAATGACATCTCTAGATCTAGCTGCAATCCCTTTTTATAAACTGCACATTATAGGACATTCTAATGACAGTGGACACATTTGTCAAAATTAGGTCACTGTTCACATATTTTCCCAAGTCCTGAACTGCTGGGTCATCCATCAGGTGTGTATTGTCAATGTGATAGTGTGCTGTGTAGATATCTTCCCAAAGGATACACTAATGCCTTTTTTGGCATTTAGTTTCATTCTATGATTGTGCGTAAGCTGCCTGCTTGGGACAAACCTTCCTGCAAACTTGTAGTGATCTGCAAACATATTCAGCCAGAAACCTTTGTATTGGCTTTTAATTCAGAGAACTATTTGCCAAACAGGAAATGTCCTAGCACTAAACTGTTGGAGACACCACTGGTGACTGGTCAGTTTATGGAGGTAGTTTCCCTTATTTTGATCTCTTGCATCTTATCTATGAGCCACGTGGCAGTCCAGTGGGTCATATAGGCATTTACTTCCAGTTTATTTAGCTTTTCTACTTTGATTAAGTGGGGGATTGTGTCAAAATATTTGGCCAGATTAAAGTACTTGGTCTGTACTGTTTTAATACCATCCATTGCTTTGCTGACCTTTTCAAAGAAGTCAAGCAGGATAAGTAAACATGAATTTCCCTTGGCTAATCCAAACTGAGATGGGTTCTGTGTTTGCATATTCCCTATGTCCTTATTAATTAAATCCATTATAACATTTTCCATGTCTTTGCAAAGAAGGTTAGTTAGTCTCATGTATGTGTAAATTCCTGAGTTCGCAGAAAGTTCTCCCTTATGCAGGGGAATGACTGTAGTTGTTCTCCATCTCCTTGCTACAAAACCTGCATGGAGGCTGAGGTTGAACACTGTTTTTGGGGGGTGCTAAACGGTGCTCTGTGCTAATTAAGATGCATCCAGGGATATTGTCTGGGCCCATCAATGCATCATTTTTAGGTTTTGATAGCACTTTCAGAATTTGGTCTTGTTAGATAGCTGAAGGTGAATTTATTTCAGATGTATCTTGTGGGGTAGACAGAAGGGAAGGAGGGTAAAAGTTTGAGCTGAATTTATCTGCCAGTAGGTTTGTTCTATCTTCAACCTCACTTTAAGTAACATTATTCACAATTAGTTCAGTGCATTGTTGCACTGTGCTCTGAGGTCACAAATATAACTAAAAAAAAGTTTTTGATTTCTTTGGCTTGGGTGGCTATTTTAGCCTCAAACTTAACCTTGGTGAAATTTATTAAGCATCCAAGTTGCTTGTTTATTTCGGTGATGAGGGCTCTATCCTTCTGAGAACTGATCTTCTTACCTTTGGTCAAAAATTTCTTTTTTTTATTGTAAAGCTTGTTGATATTATGGTTCCCTCCAAGAAGGTTTATTTTGGAGATTTGCCCTGCACTTGTCCTACAGGGTACAGCTCCTCTATGCAGCTGTTTACATGCTGGCATAATGTGGTAGTGTTACGTTCCCACATATTCAGTGGAAACGACTGGATTTCGTATGGGTTTGAATCGTGCCAACGTATAATTTAAGTGGAGATAGTTTGTCAAATACATTTCTAAAAGTATTTTGGGATGAAGATGTCTCTGTTTTAGTTTATTTCAAATGATGCATGTTTATGGTAAGGCCTGACAAGTGATAAAGACACACAAAAGATGGTGCAAGATGTCCCCATATTAGTAAAGACAAGATCCAAGATGTTGTTCCCCTTAGCACATACTCTGAATAATTGTACCAGGCGTATTGACAAATGCAGGAAACTGTGTCTGTACATTATATACATTTTCCATGAGGCTAGTACTGATTTGAGGGTATCTGTAAGAAATCTTCTAGGTACCTTACTTCTATTATCCTTTCTAGGCAAAACAGTGTTCTAATCTTTCAATTCAATTTCAGTTTACAGGAGGTTACATTATGTGACATGCATCTACTACCAAACATGTTGTACAATGCAAAGAGAAAAATTAATTGAATTGATTTACCAAGCAGTGGTGACATTTACGATGTTACTGAGCCATCTTTGCAGATCAGCATGTTTAACATATATATTTCATGAAACAATTCTTATTATGCCAGTGGCAACTCTCCTTCTATAAAGCAGCAGCACTACAGTGCAGAATCAGGGTTGTAGCTTGTTCAACCTTCTCTCCCTTCCCAGAGTTCCTTTTTTTACATTCCCTTTCCTGTGTTATAGTGCCTGAGCAACTTCCCTGGCTGAGGTAAAAATTAGTCATGTGTGATTAGTGCTCCAACTTGGTTAACACATTTAATTAAATAAGTAAATAAACAGACATCATGGCCATGCACAAAACCCCACTTCTTGTTGAAACATTATAATGCCTCTGCAAGGTGTAGTTTGGTTTTATGTTCGCTTCCTCTTCACATTTTAGATCCAAAGCCAGAGGCAGAATATATTTGTGTCCCACCACATTCACAGTTAAATGTCTGAACCAGGTCTATTTTTTTTCAATGTCCACGTGACCTTCTTGAGCAGTACCATGCCAAGTACAGATGTGTCTTATATGTGTCTATCATCCTCAGATCTTCTTGTATACTGAGCCAGGTACAGATTATAATTGTGTCCCTATGCACTACAGTGATTTAGCTGCATATTATATTGACCAGTCTCCTATTTCTTACATGGAACCAGATACACCGATTAGGTCTTTTATGAATGAACTGAATGACTCACTTATATCAAGTTCTATCTAGGATGAGTGTTTCACAGAATAGCCGAGTTATGCAGCTTCCTATTGCGCTGACAATGTAGCAAATAGGAATTACATTTGCTCTGGTTCTACCAGTCCATGGACAGATTCCTGAGAACCGTTGCACTCTGTTCCCTGTTTGCAGCAACCAGTGCCCCCCCCCCCATATTGTTTTGCCTGTTCACTCCTCTCTTCAACTTGCCCACAGTCCCTGTTAACATGACACCATCCACTCATTTCTCTTTATGGCAAATGAAATGATATGTTCATTCAGTATATTTGCTTTTCCAACTACTTCTGTCATATTTTTGTCAACTTTGCTCTGCTCTTTCCACCTTTGCTCAGCCTGAGCAATTTTGATACTTTCTTTGTCCTTTCTGCTGTATACCTAAAAATCATTTGTTCTCTTTTGTGAACATTGTGTGTCACTTCCAGTTCTACCCATCTCCTATCCCCATTCACAATCACATCATTCCCCCTAATAAATAGCCTTATATTCCATAGTAGTAATACTGGACTTGTCTTCTTCCTTTTGTTAACACTTCTTCTGAACCTGATAGCAAACAGCCCTGGGTATTATATTCTTTTGTTAACTAAGTAAACCCAGTAGCCTCAATTACCTAATTTCAGGGGAGATTGAAGTATACTGTCTAAGTGGTTTATTAAGAGTCAGATAGTAGACATACAAAGACTGAGGGAGTTAAGCCAAAGACTCCAGGTGAAGTGTTTAAAAGACACAGTCTTTCATCATCAGTGTGCAAGACTGCCAGACCCATTGTGACAGACTATTCAGTGTGATTTTGCTTACAGACGCTAAGCACGTTTGATGATTTTCAACAGGTCAGCATAATCCAGTACTGTAAAGTACCACAGGGTTATTTTTCTTCTTTCTGCTCTTATCCTTTGCCCCATTATAGATCTTCCAATAGCATACTGTTTGTGTGTTAACAATATCCTCACATGGATGTTCTAGACCCCTCCACCTTGATTAGGGCTGCATTCAGAATTATGTGGTTACAGTTGATAGACCCTCTCATGATAAAGAACATTAATTTTCTCCCTCAACTCCTCTAAAGTCAAGCTCAAAATTGTCTCTTCCCAAAATATTCAGATTTCCAGGAGTATAATCCTCCTCCTACTTATCGCACCGTGCTATTATTTTCATCTCCATTCTCTCATCTTCCCACATTGACTTGAGACAAACATTGCTTCCCCTTCTTCAAACTTAACTTTTTGGACACATACCCTAAGAAGTGGCCTGCCAACTGCCTCATCTCTTGCCTGGGATGGTGATCCAAATATTTTACAACATCACAGCTGATGCCTTCCTTTATTTATAGCACTACATTTTCAGCATATCTCTCCTCTCTGACATTCCTGGCAAGCCTATACCCCCGCAACTCCATGTCTTTTCCACATTTGTTATAAGCACATGTTCATGCCATTCCTTCCTCCTAAATCACTGCCTACAGCTTACCTATCATTTTATAGAGGCTATTTGTATCACATTGCATTGTGGTAGTACGCAGTCTTAATCTGAGTCACCTTTGTTGATTTAAATCTTATGTATAGCTCAACATATTTACAATAAACTCTGTTAGGACTCTTTCAAAACATTTACCAAAAAGAGTCAGACTTATCAGTCTGTGGTTCTCAACAAGTAAGCCAGCTTCTCCTTAGAGACGGGTATAACTAAAGCTTCCTCCCATAAGTTATCAATATGACCCGAGTATAAAGATTCAGGAAAAAGATGCAGTAAGCATGGAATAATATCCTTTAAAACAGACCCCAAGAAAAATCTATAAATAGTGTCTGGGCTCACTAATATATTAGGTTTAATTAACGTAAATACATTTTCTAAGCTAGTATAGTTTATGCTAGACATTATTCTGTATCTAGAAAGAGTATGTCAAGTACATGTTCCACTCTCTTTACTTGGGCATTAGATATTTTATCTAACAAGATTATAACCAGAGTTTTAAAGTATGTGACTGGCCTGACTTCTACTATAATATGAAGACTGGGCTGATAATCTTTCCTATATTACTTCAGATGCTTAAAAATTATCTCTTATTATCATTTTTTTATATATTTGTCCTCATATTTATTTTTGTAGACCTCATAAGCCTCTTAAGAAAGTTTTCTTGATTGTTCTTTGCTAGATTTCATCTTACACTTTTTCAATAGCACTTTCTTCTTTTCCTAGCCATATCTAAAACTTCGGCATGATGAATTATTCCGGAATAAGTGAACTATTCCCTCTAGCTCTCCCAGCTAACCTCTATTCTCACAGAACACATTTTCTCTTTCCAGTCTTGGGCTTTTAGCCTTTCAGAGATCTGCACACATTCAGACCTATAAAACATTCTCCTGTTTCCTTCACACTTTTCAAAGTCCCTAGACACAGACTTTATATATTCCCAGGTTATGCTTAATGATCAGAACCACTTCATTTTGATCCTGAAACACATTCCCTTACAATACTTGCATTCCCAGGCTATATCAGGAATTTTACCTTTATATGTAGGTTCCTTTACAACTTGAGTGCACCAATGTCCTTTGTCAGCACTCAACATGTCACCTACATATCCATAGCAGTCAAATCATTCCCCAGA
The DNA here is from genome assembly GCF_019279795.1 of Protopterus annectens. Taxonomy (NCBI): domain Eukaryota; kingdom Metazoa; phylum Chordata; order Ceratodontiformes; family Protopteridae; genus Protopterus; species Protopterus annectens. The sequence goes on along the minus strand of NC_056728.1, from coordinate 1,994,759,640 downwards.
CATTACTGGCAATAAGATCCTTGTTGATAATACGAAAGGTGTTAAAAAATATTATATTATGACAATAACTCCCCAAATTCTGATTAGGCGGTCTATAAAATAAACATATCTTCATATCTTCAACACGTTTTTTTTTTTTGTAAAATCGCTGTTTTGTAACATGTTACATTGTAGCACCTTATTCACATACATTGTTATTTCACTCCCTTTTTTAAATTACTAACATTATGGTACTCATTATAAGCAGGAAAGTTCAAGAGTTTGTCACCTTCAGGAGGCCAATTTCCATAACCAGAATAACACCACATTTTTAAACCTCCACTATTACTTCCAGAGTAACAAATTCAGATTTATGGCATTGCACATAAACAATTTTAAATATTTTTCTTTATTTTTATGGTTTGTGCATGACTGATTTGGTTTACTCTAAGAAGAGCCCTTCATATTCTTTGATAATATAGTTTATAAAAAACCTGTTGCTCACATAAACATAAAATGGATATGTAAACAACACCGCCACTTTAAAATCCTAATATTATCAGGTAATTCCCATCCCAACCCTGAACCCCTCTTCCAAACAGTATCCTATCCTACCACACAACCCATCTCTAGGAATACGTCTGGACTCTTCCATCAGAAGAATTGGCAGCAAGCTCCCTGAGGTACATGCCTGAGTTTTCCAGCACTAGCCAAAAATTATCAGCCATTGAAACATAGCTAAAACATGGAATTTATAACAAGGAAGTTGTTTTACCTGGGCAAAGTATGCTCAAATGGGACAGACAGCATAAAAAGTAGGTGATGTGGCTATTATTTATAAACAGACATTCAACTTCTCTAATCACTCACCTCCCTCCATTAGCAATGCAGACATTTTTACAGCTACACTTACAATTCAAACACCAAAACAAAACCACAATAGGAATTTACATTCCCCCAGGCAGTAACAACAACTATGTAGAAGAACTCCTTTCATTGTTCTCCAACAACATTCCTGAGGAAACTTAACTCTAGAGACTTCAGCATTGACTGGCTAACAGTACATAATGATTCCTCCAGCAATATCAGTCTTTGTGGTTATAGTCAACTGATGTACATCCTAACATGATTATAGATAAAGTACCTTAGACTGGATTCTAACCAATAATCCAGCTAGATTCTCCTTTGCTGGTTCCCTCCCTGACAGCTAAAGTGACCACAGACCTACATATGCTATAAAAAAACACACCAGTTTTATAAATCATCATCACTACAGCCTGTCATGTAATGCCACCACCTTTAACCCAGATACCTTAAATAACTATCTGTCAGCTGGTGAGAACCAACTACTCTCCAACTCAGAGAAGCTTTATTTCTTTCCCACTCCAGATTCCTAGCTATGATTAACAAACTTGCCCCAGTCAGGAACAACATGATTATGTTTAACCCTGACTAGCTGGAAATACCAAACTTCAAATGAAAATGAGAGATAAACATGGTCCAACTAGAACTAGAATACAATTGAACCTGATATTCTGAGGTACAGACAACTTTAAAATCTACAAACCTACAAACCACTGACCAAACCAGTTGGTCTGGTCCACTGTAAACAAACTGATCAACCCTGGTCACGCTACTCAGCCATCCCCCTGTACAAATGACCAGAGAGCACATGTACCTGCTGAAAAAGGGTTCTGCCTAGTCAGCCCTTCCCGGTAAATAAATAAACACATAAATAATAATGACTACTGTATATCTTACTTTCCCCAAAGTAACAGAAATTAACTATTATGTTTTTTCAGACCACATTGCTGTTTAGTGATGCCTAGTAGCTTTAATTTCTAATACAGGTGGTAAAGTCTCTAGCTACTTTAGTATGGGTATAGTTAAATCTCAACCCAGGAATAACAGCAATCAAACTCAACTTAAATCCAGTGGTTTTACTCAGATATATACAATCTTTAATGTACTATTACATAAGGGATACTACATTTACCAACATCATTAACCCCCTACCTTCACTATCACCAAGTCATATTTCCTTACCTTTGAAAACTGTTTTTTAAAGCAAAAATTATATCATATATTTTACAGCCACTTAAGCATGAGACACATTGATTCTCTAATAGTTGTTGGAATATTTATTTTAATTCTCTTAACCACAGAATCACGCAGTCACCAGTGTCGGTTTACTAGTTATTAAATCATTATTTTGCAGTCCATCAGTGTAGCTGATATATAAGGCTTGTTTGTTGAAAGACACATACCACCATTTATGTTTAGAATTGAGCTATATAAAGTTTTTTTTTTCATTAATAACTTCAGAACCATCCAGGTCAATAATTTAATTTTTATCATTATATAACCCTCTTATTAAACCATTTCCCTTTGCTGAAAACATTGTGCTAGACTTATTACTTTTGAGCAAATCATCAATATCACAAATTCCTTCCTTATCAAGCTCAAGCTTAGCTATGACATTAATATCCTACAGCAAATCACCAGGAGAAGGAAGAAACATCTGCCAGCTTTTAATGATCCTTCCTTTCAATCATTTCCCATTACTGGAAGTGCTTTGTTTATCCTACTATTCATAGTCTGATCATCATCATTATCTGCATCAGCTGGTTATTTGCCTTTCCCTATAGAGATAGTTACAGTAATAACATCAAGGACAGGGTAAGGCAGAACATTCACTGGTTATTGCTATTAGTAGCTAGTGGAAAAACACCCCGCCTCCCAGTTAAGATCAGTTTTGGTATAATTTTTTTTTTCACGTGCAATTCAGAAAATAGGGGGTTCCTGACAATGTCATTTTCAATCTAAATCCATCTATCATATTCAACTTCCACAATGCATGTTCTTCCTAAATGAAGTTGAGATTTATATCTGTTATTTCAGTCTTAGTACACTTAATCCAGAGCATTCTGTCAATATAACCCAACCCTCATATGTACTATTATATTTCAAGCTTGTTTTTACATTTTGATAAATTGCCAATGCCCAGCAGATTTTGTAGGCAAATTCTGTCCATTTCTAAAATTACAAGTTTGTTCCCTGATCACCAAGGAGAATATATCAATTTAATACTGAAAAGGTATATAATAGTCCTTGACCAACCTCTGTGCCTGCACACCAAACACGCTAACATACACAGATGGTGAGAAGTGTACATGTGTTCACTCATTTTCCATCCCCTCAAGGAGGAACTACATTTATAAGTGTTATCTGCCCTATGACTGAGCTCTCCAGACAAAGACCTACCCCTATCCAAGTCTTTTTCAGCATGTCCAAAAAAATGAAAAGTAAAAATGTTTTTCTAGTCTTACAAAGGACTACAGAGTAGACATAAATGAGTAGAAAAAGAAAATAGTCCATTTCAGTGCTTTTTTCTCATTGACTAAGCCATGGAGACAAACTACAACACTCAACCACATTGCTTTACTTTGTTTGATCCATTCAAACAGGAACTAACTTTATATGCATTACTTGCCCAGTGATTGGGCTGTATAAGCAAATACCCAACTTTTGTAGAGCCTCTTTCAGCAGGTCAGGAATTACAGACAAAGAATAAAAACAATGTTTCCCTTAGTCATGAAAAAAAGAGTAGAGGTTGAACATAAATGAATGAAAAAGGTTCAGATTTAAGACTATGGTTTTCCACCAACTAAGCCTTGAAGAAACAAACTGCAGCACTCATATACATCACATCCCTTTTGTTTCATTCACTCAAGGAGGAACTAAATTTATATGCTTTGCTTGCCCTATGATAGGGCTTTGCAGACAAACACCTGCCACTAGTCCATCCTCTTTCAGCAGGTCAGAAAAATGCACAAAAAGTAAAAACAATGCTTTCTCTAGTCTTGAGAAGTACTAGATGGTGGACATAAATTAATAAAAAAAGAAAGTAATCAGACTGAAGGCTGCTTTCTTCTACCAACTAATCCGCAAATACTAAGCTACAACACTCTTCTACAGTCTCTAGTGGCGGCTGGTGACTTCAAATCACAGGGGGGCTGCAGGAGACAGCTGAATGGGTAGGGTCAAGGGGAGGGGTGTGGTCAACCAGAAAGGGGAGGAGCTATGCACAAAACCACAAAAAACTAACTTTAATTAAATACGCTGCCCTGGGTGGCAAACCATCATTATGAAAGTCCAATCAAGACAAAAATAAGTGTAGAAGAATAAAAATATTTCAATGCATTGGCTGCATGACAGCTTACTTCATATCTAGATGGAAACAAAAGGTTGTGAGGCATGAAAAAATAAATTACTTTTTAAATACATTACTGGAATGCCAGTCAAAATCAAGTATAAGAAAAACCAGAAGCACTCAACTCAAACCACTTCTCCTTGCACTGCAGTTCTAATTATAATATATTCAGCTTTATTAATGTACCAAGTAACATGCTGAAAGTAGAAATCTATGTGATGCCCCCACTTGTAAAAATGTTTCTTATCCAAAAAAGACCTGCTGCCTGACAACTTGTTTCATGGGGAAAACATTATAAAAGTAAAAAATGAAAAGCAAACAAGAAACAAGCTCAAGATACATTGCTTAAAGGATTACTGTACAGGTTATGGACCACACATGATTGGCATTCTGTTTAGTTTACGGGTAAAGTCTGTAGAGATGACTGGAAGTCTCCAACAAGTGTAATGAGCTTTTTAAAATAATGGAATCCTGTCCTTTAATACCCAAGGCTTATACATTATCTAGTCAAGTATTCTCTGCATGGCAACAACAGAAAGGCTTTCAATGTTGGTAATTCTTTAACAGTATGCTTATTAAAGCTTACTTGCATCTTACGATCTCAGACAAGCTTACCTTATGGTCATTAAAGCATTACTACTTAAACACAGAGCAACAGGCACTTTTGAGTAATAAGCATAAATCTGAGTAATAAGCATAATAAGCATAAATCAACAGTACAAAAATATGACAGAAACCAGACCATTCTGCAAACTCAAGGACAGATGAAAAGCCACTGTAGTACTTATGCAGTGTGTCCTCCCCATCCAAGGTAGATACAACTACTCCTTGCCTTGCTTGGACACATCCAGAGTCACTACATGGGGGAGTGGGGTGCAACAAGCATGCCACAATTTGAAATCTCTCTGGCTGACTGTGATGGCCCTGACATTTGTCATACCTCTCAACCTCAAGAGCAAGAAATCTGAACAAAGCTATACACAGAAGTGGCACAAAGGCCCAACAATAAGGACAATTTTTAAATATTGCTCTAATAAACTTAGAAAGATAATAGACTAGGTCTTGCATTAGTATGAATTTTCTGAAGGGTATAAAATCTGAAACTCATATGTCTGTCATTTTCTAACTTCAGTCTTTAGTGATTTGTCACTAATTTGCCAAAAAACACAATTTTATGAAAAATGGACCAAAAAATGTGATGCAAAAATATAAAATAGACACACAATACAGCTGCTACCTGTCAAAGAAGGGACACTTTAATATTAGTACTGCTACCTTGAGCAGCTGACAAAATAAAAGAATCTACATGCATTTCAAGTAATCTATAACTTTGATTATTACAGTTATTTCTTAATTGTAAACCCTCCATGTTTTCTTCCAAAATTACTATTTTGCGGAGGGATTATTAGGGGGAAGAGCAACATTTTGAGCCAAAAATTGCGGACAGTTGAGAGGTTGGCTATGCCTAATTCTATAAAGCAATTTATTTGCATGTACCTCTCAATCTGTTGATGCAGTAAATCTGAACAAGGCCAAATATATTGGGGGCACATATAAACAGTACTAAAAATTGCTCTTGTATAAATTGAGACAGTTGATAGAACAGCTCTTACTTTAACATGCATTTTTCAGAAGGTTATGAAGTCTGAAACTTATTATTTAGTGACTTCTGGCAAATCATTTAGGAATTAAAACTACAAATTTTATGAACAACAAACCGAAAATAAGAAGCAAAAATCTATTCATTCTTTGAAAATCTAGACAGTTGGGAGGTATAGTTCAGCTGGGCCTGTCTGAGTTTGCTGCCCTTCCCCCCCCCCTGACAAAATAATGGTTGAATGGAGCCTCTGCAGCCATTCCAATGAACCATTACTTGGCTATTTCACTCCATTTACCATAAACACTAATGTGCATACCGCTTTACTTCTATGATGAGTTGGACTTTATTTGAAAGTTTTATTTTGTATTTTACAGCACAAACACTAAGTCATCTGTTAAACAAAGCAATGCAGTCTCACAATGAAAACTTAGCATTAAAACTTCTCTGCCCTTGAAACTCACATTCATTGAAACAGCATTGAAACCCACATTCAAAGAAAATACATTTTGCCAGTGGCAGATAAAGATTAATTTTGGGCTGTTTTCGAATCATAGGCCCCTTGCATATGAAACATACATGTGCTCTTTGATACACCTTCCTCGTACTAAAATTATATTCCTTGTATAATACAGTACACATGTTAGAGGGTGTTTTAAATTTGTTTTGAACATTTTTCCAGTAAGCAATGAAACAAACCATATGCACCCATAATGGCAAAACTGCCCAGTTGAGAACATTTAACATACAAAAGTCTACTCAGACTTCCACAGTCCACCATTATTAGTAAATATACACAATTCTACAGTCCACCATTATTAGTAAATATGCACAATTCCACAGTCCACCATTATTAGTAAATATGCACAATTCTACAGTCCACCATTATCAGTAAATATGCACAATTCTACAGTCCACCTTTATCAGTAAATATGCACAATTCTACAGTCCATTATCAGTAAATATGCACAATCTCTGAAGTAAGTCATCTAAACAATTCCACATTAAAGAAATCTGTAACTAATGAAGTGGTTGCTGCTAGCAATCACCTTTATATTTCATGGTGTCATCGAAAAATAAAGTGTCTGTTGCCCCTCAGGAATAAATTGCCTATATTACATTAAAAAAATGATAAGCTAGTAATAATATTGCAAGAGGAAATGGATGGCAAACTGATAACGAACTCATAGTTAGTATCTTCACCAAGAAGAACATTCTCAGTACAGCAGCATCCACCCCTTGTGGGAGTAGAACCCACAGCCTTCTGCATCAAAAGCAAGTACACAACCTGTTGTGCTATAGTATTAGCTGAGTAAAGCATTAAACTTCTATTCCCCTGCAGCTCTCAGCTCCTTGTAAAATCTACTCAATACTCAACTGCATCTCAACTTCGCAGCTCAAGAAAACTGGAAAAAGCCAAAATGTATTGGGGGAGGTCAAAAGCCCAAAAAACAGGGACACATTAAACATTGCTTGTATAATCTTGGAAAGTTGCTAGAACAAAATGTTGTGTTGCCACCATATATTTTACTGCCAAGGTCCCTGAGCAAAAAACAGTCAGAGTAACATACCACTACGCCACATCAGCTGCTTTGTAAAAGAGAGGAAGACTGAAACTTAAATGGCTATCGTTTAGGGAATTCAGTTCTCACCATAGCTGTCAACCTCTTAGTACAAAACACCTGGACAAACCCAGTAATGAGGGAATACAGCCCTCAAACATATTCAGTGAATTCAGTTCTTGCCATAGCTGTCAACCTTAGCACAAAAACCTGGATGAAGCCAATAATGGGGGAATACAGTCCCAAAAATAGGGACAAATTTAAAATATTCATCTTATAAACTTAGAAAATTGCTAGAAAAAAAGGTTGTGCTACTATGTATTCTGAAGAACATGAAGCTTGAAATTCAAATGCTGGTCAATTTTACTGCGGACAGAACAAAAACAACTTTCAGCAGAGACGCAGGGATTAATACTGCAGACACGTCTTTGTAAAATGGCAGGGCACCAGAGCAAATCCACATAAACACAGGGAGGAGATGCAGACAGAAGCCACCCCAACCAAGAATCTAACCAGAAAACCTATACCTGTGAGGCAACAATACTACCACTGCACCATCAATTATGCAAAGAATTAAACATTCAGAAACCTGAAGTCTGAAATTCAAATGCCTGTCAATTTTACTGCGGACAGAACAAAAACAATTTTCAGCAGAGACGCAGGGATTAAAACTGCAGACACATCTTTGTAAAATGGCAGGGCACCAGAGCAAATCCACACAAACACAGGGAGGAGATGCAGACTCCACACAGAAGCCACCCAAACCAAGAATCAAACCAGAAAACCTATAGCTGTGAGGCAACAATACTACCACTGCACCATCAATTATGCAAGGAATTAAACATTCAGAAACCTGAAGTCTGAAATTCAAATGCCTGTCAATTTTACTGCGGACAGAACAAAAACAATTTTCAGCAGAGACGCAGGGATTAAAACTGCAGACACGTCTTTGTAAAATGGCAGGACACCAGAGCAAATCCACACAAACACAAGGAGAAGATGCAGACTCCACACAGAAGCCACCCCAACCAAGAATCAAACCAGAAAACCTATAGCTGTGAGGCAACAATACTACCACTGCACCATCAATTCTGCAAGGAGTTAAACATTCAGAAACCTGAAGTCTGAAATTCAAATGCCTGTCAATGTTACTGCAGACAGAACAAAACCAATTTTCAGCAGGGATTAAAACTGCAGACACGTCTTTGTAAAATGGCAGGGCACCAGAGCAAATCCACACAAACACAGGGAGGAGATGCAGACTCCACACAGAAGCCACCCCAACCAAGAATCAAACCAGAAAACCTATAGTTGTGAAGCAATAATACTACCACTGCACCATCAATTATGCAAGGAATTAAACATTCAGAAACCTGAAGTCTGAAATTCAAATGCCTGTCTATTTTACTGCGGACAGAACAAAACTTTTAGTTATGTACTCACCATAACTTCAGATGTTTGGGATCCATCTCGCCTACATTCTGAATGATGGGTTCGGAGCCGATCCCTCGGCTCCGACTCGGCACGCTTATGCCAAAGAGCGAAGTCTCTTATTGGCTGAGCTTACTATATCCCAGGATGCACCACTACCAGTCCCCCAGATCTAGTTTGTCCGCATACATGCACACATGCATACCCTGCTTATATAACATCGTCAGATGGAACAAGATAAAAACAGTTGAACTCAAAACCGTTCAATCTCTTCTGATCTGCAAGGCAGGGGGAAGGAGGGTGGGTATCAGGAATGTAGGCGAGATGGATCCCAAACATCTGAAGTTATGGTGAGTACATAACTAAAAGATGTTATGTGATCCTATCTCGCCTACATTCTGAATGATGGGACAGCGTCCCTAGCACCTGAATCCTGGGTGGCTCACTGGAAAACACTCCTGAGTACCGTGGAACCAAATGATGCTCGTCCTTTAGATGCCACATCCAATTTGTAGTGGGAAATGAAAGTGTGCGGGTTGGACCAAGTAGCCGCAGCACAAATTTCCGAAATAGCGAGCTTGGAATGAAAGGCTATAGAAGTAGCCATAGCTCTGGTAGAATGAGCTTTGATAGATGATGTAAGATGTTTATTCGAAGAAGAATAGGCCTGAGTTATGCAATCTCTGATCCATTTTGAGATTGTAGCTTTTGTAATGGTTTGGCCCAATTTATTATCAGAGAAGGACACAAACAACTGGTCTGACTTACGAAGTTGCCGAGTCCTGTCTAAATAGAAGCGTAATTGCCTGTGAACATCCAATTTATGGAGAGTATATTCTGCTTCATTAGAGAATTTAGGAAAGAAAACTGGTAGCTCTAGAGATTGTTGAAGACAGAAACTAGAACAGACTTTGGGGACAAAGGATGGATTAGGCCTAAGTGATACTCTATCCTTGTGGAAAATCAAGTATGGTGGTTTAATAGACAGGGCTTGAAGCTCTGAGACTCTCCTTGCAGAGGTAATAGCCACTAAGAATGCCGTTTTCCAAGACAGATATTTTAATTCGCATGTAGCAGCCGGTTCAAAAGGGGGAGATGTTAATGCACGAAGCACCAAATCAAGATCCCACGGAGGTGCAGGATGAAAAACTGGTGGTCTTAACAGACTGGCACCTTTAATGAACGTTTTGCATAGTCTGCTGCTCATCAAAGGAGGATCCGTGGATTCATGGAATTTCGAGATAGCAGCTAGTTGGACTTTAATAGTTGAGACAGAAGATCCCTGATTAAACAGGGATGTTAAGAATTTCAAAACCTCTGGGACAGGAGCAGTGATAGGGTCTAAGCCCTTGAGTTGAGCCCAGATAGCAAACCTCTTCCACTTACTGAGGTACAATTTGTTAGTGGTGGGTTTGTGGTGCGAAGATAAAATGTGAACAACTTCCGGGTCTAGTGTGTGCCTTCTAACTAAGGTTGGAAGTGGAGGAGCCAAGCTGTCAATTTTAGAGATTGAAGGGACTGATGCCAATGTCCCGACTGATGGATTAGCAAATCCGGGATCAGGTCCAAGGTCCACGGATCGTCCACTGCATGCTTTTTCAGGTAAGGAAACCATATCTGACGAGGCCAGTATGGGGCAATCAGAATCATTGAAGACCCCAGTTGAGAAGCTTTTTGAATAACTTTTGGAAGGAGTGGAATTGGAGGAAAGGCATAAAGTAGCCCTGTTGGCCAAGGTTGTGCTAGAGCATCCCTGGCTGGTACTTCCTGATGTGGAATCAAGGAGAAGAACTTCTGGCACTTGGTGTTTTGTGGAGTTGCAAATAGGTCGCAGCACAGCGTCCCCCATCTCTTGAAAACCTGAGCTGCTACTGTGCGGTTTAGAGACCATTCGTGAGGAGAGAGAATTGTCCTGCTTAATTTGTCCGCCAATACGTTTGATTTTCCCGGGATGTGGGTCGCTACCAAGAAGCGGTTGGTAGCTACAGCCCATTCCCACACTCTCATGGCCTCTCTGCAAAGGGGATACGATCTGGTCCCTCCTTGTTTGTTCAGATACCAAACCACCGACATGTTGTCTGTGTGGATGGCGATGATGCCTTGAGGAAGAAACTTGTGTAAGGCCTGTAAGGATAGAAGTACAGCCCTCATCTCCAACACGTTGATGTGGAGAAGAGCTTCGTCCGGAAACCAGGAGCCCTGAACTAGCCTGCCCAGACAATGCCCCCCCCACCCTATCTGGGAGGCATCTGTCGTCAGGGTAACCACTGGAGGGGGGAGAACAAAGGGTTTTCCCTGATCCAAGTTGGATGTCTGAAGCCACCAGCGAAGGTCCCTTTTGCATATTTCCGTAATCATGATGTGATGATTGAGGGGAAGATCCTGAAAGGACCATTGAGTTGACAAGAGCCACTGAAGAATCCTCATGTGTAATCTTGCTAGAGGAACTAAAAGAACCGTGGCAGACATTGAGCCTAAAACCTGTAGGACCATCCTGGCTGGGGCTTTGGATCTCGAGATCAGAGCTTGAACTTGGCCCTGTAAGGTTCGGATCCTTTCGGCAGGAAGAAAGACGCGCATCAATCTTGAGTCTATCTCTGCCCCTATAAACTTTATGCGCTGAGAGGGCAGCAAGACAGACTTTGACCAATTGAATGTAATCCCTAGGGAAACACCCAGGGAGATGGTGGCTTTGAGGTTGTCCATTAATAGATGCCTGGTGGTGGCAGTCAGGAGCCAGTCGTCGAGATAGGGAAACACTTGGAATCCAAGACTTCTCAGGTGAGCCGTCACTACTGCCAAACACTTGGTGAACATCCTGGGGGCTGTGGTGAGACCAAAGGGCAGAGCACAAAATTGGTAATGACTGACTCCCAGGCTGAAGCGCAGAAACCTTCTGGACGCCTGATGTATCGGTATGTGATAATAGGCGTCCTTGAGGTCTATGGAGCACATCCAAACATCCTTCTCCAACAACGGGAGAATGGATTGTAACGTGACCATTCGGAATCTGGATTTCGTTACGGATTGGTTCAGTCTGCTGAGATCCAATATTGGTCTCAGGTCCCCTGTCTTTTTTGGCACTAAAAAGAACCTGGAGTAATTTCCTGATCCGATCTGGTCTGTGGGGACCGGTTGGATGACTCCTTTTCTAGCAGCTTTAAAGCTTCTGCGGCTGCTATTTCCCTTTGACTGGGTGGTGGGTCCGGGATTCTCTTGGACGGAGGGGGTGAGTCTTTGAATGGGATGGTGTAACCTCCGGCAATGATCCAAAGCACCCATCTGTCCTGAGTGATTGACTCCCAGGCTTTTAGGTGCTTGGCAAAACGACACCCGACTGGCTCCGGAGCAGCACAGCCGGGCAATCCCTCATGTCGTGTGGGAGGCTGAAGAGCCACGAAAGGACTCGCGGTCTCCAGAATTGCGGGGCCCTCTGCCGCCTCTGGGACGGCGTCTCCCTGAAAAATTTCCCCGCCCTCTGCCTCTGGACGGGGAATCTTCCTGCTGTTGGGAGAAAAACTTGCGAGATTTTCAGAACCACATTTTCCCCCCTCCTTTGGCCTTGGGGTAAGGCCGAAAGGGAGTGGAATAACGGGCCCCTACGGCAGATAACGTTTTTCCCTCTTGTTCACAGCGGGTAAGGGTGTCTTTCACCTTGGGTCCAAACAATGAGGACCCATCAAAGGGAGCGTCGGCGAAGGAAGACTTGAAGGCCTCCGCAAACTGACACAAGCGGAGCCAGGCTTGTCTACGTAGAGCCACGCCTGTGCCTGCCGCTCTACCCGCCCCTTCGGCCGCATAGGAAATGAGCCTCATGGACGAGTTAGAAATTGACGTAAGGATAGCCAACTGAGAGCTAACGGACTGGGCTAGCTGCTCAGGTAGGTTACCCGAGAGTGAATCTGACAACTCCTTGACCAGATCCCTCTGAAGCCTTGTAAAATGTGCCAAATAGTTCAGAGACCTTAAGGTAAAGGCCGCTGAAGTCAGGGTGCGCTTCCTGCCTATCCATACTCCTAGACTCCTTATTAGGAGGATGGATAGACGCTTGAAGCCTCTGCCACGTCCTGTTGTGTAGCAGATGCCACCACCATGGCATCTACAGCCACGCCTTTAGTAAGGAACTCCTTCTCGGGGGGAGCAGATAAGAATTTATTTGGACGAGAAGGGACTGGTTCCACGGTATCTGGATGTTCCCACGCCCTTCGACAAACTAAATCCAGAAGCTCGTCGAAGGGTGGAGACACCCAGGAGGCGGAGGGCTGAGCCCCAAAGGCCTTGAGGAGCACTGATTCATCAGCAGAGGGGGGTTTGGATATCCAGCCGCCTCGTTGTTTGAGGATCTCTAAGATGTCTGCAAATGAGACATCATCCGAGGACGACTTCGGGGACCCCTCCGCATCATCCATATCAGTGTCCGACGTAATAGACTCGGGGGAGTCCACGTGCTTCCTCTTGCACGATCTCTTCCTTGGAGGTTCCTCTGAAGACAACTCCGAAGAACCCTCAGGAGGAGGGGAACCCCCACTGGGGGTAACCTCAGGCCTCGGGGCTCCGCTGGTTACGGACAGGGGAACTGCCAAAGACCCAGTCTCCACGCCCAGGGAAGGTGCTGGTAAAACCGGAGAGATGGTCAAGAGGACTTGGCCAGGCACTCCTCATGGCCCTGAAAGCCGGACCCCAGAATCCTGGGAGTGTCCGGTCTCCGAGCCATGATAGTCGACGGAAGTCCCGCAGCCGAAGCACCGAGGGAGGCTCGGAACCGAAAGCATAGGTCCCGAAACATCACCCTCGGGTCCAGCCGAAGAAGTCCGCGTACCAAACTCGGATCCGAGGGCCCGGGTTGGAGTAAGGGTCAGAGCCGACCCTGAGATCTCCACCGGCTCCAACAGCACCTGCTCCGACGGAGCCGAAGCAGTCGGAGGAGGAATGGCAATGGGGTGGGCCATGGTCATCGGCTCCGAAGCCAACTGGGTCGGAACCGAAACAAATTTTTGGAAGACTGGGGACTGGAACAGTCTTTGGAGCACCCTGTCTATATCAGAATCCGACATCCTCGAAGACTGAGAGGAAACAGAACGGGTTCGAGAAGGCCTCTCCATCGGCCCCAAGGGACTAGGGGACCGGCTCCGAGGCGACTCGATGAGTATCGGCGCCGAGGGAATACTCACAGCAGATTCCATCGGTGCCGAGGTAGACTTCGGCGCCGAGGAGGAAGTGTCTGAGCGGGCGACCCTTGTCGGCTCCGAGAGCAGTGGAGCCGGCGGTGACCCGCCTCTCGATGCCCCAGCCATCGGCTCCGGCCAGAGGAGTCGATGCTGGTGGCATCGAGGCAGACCGTTCAACCTCGGCTCAAGTCTTTGGAGCCGAAGGAGAGGCCTGCCTAAGTTTCTTGGCAGTCGGGTCCGACGGACTGGTCGGAACCGAAGCCCTTTTCTTTTTGGTTGGAGCAGGAGAGGATGCCAAGGCTTCTTCAAAGGAGGGTTTAACTAACCCCTTTAAAATCAATTTATTTTTCCTCTCCTGGAGGACCCTTGAGGAAAAAGCGTGACATACACTGCATGACTCCTGCAAGTGCTTTGCCCCGAGACAATATACACAGAGCGAATGATCGTCTGTGATAGACATTTTAAACCCACATTTCGAACATTTTTTAAAGCCCGAAGGCCTAGGGGTTTGAGACATGATGATATACAAATCTAGTCACTCTGACAGGAAAGTACACTAAATTTTTACTGCTGATAATTTTAAGCTTACAGTAACAACTAATGCCAACACTTCCTGTAAAAAGAACAGGTAACTCTAACCAATTTGTATAATTACTAGAGACCCTGTAAGTATTAAGGTTAACAGTCCGGGAAGGCCCTGGATGGAGGGGGGGCCGAAAACAAACTGAACCCAATCACACACAACAATTCAAAATCCAAATCGTACACAAAGTTAACGATAGCCGTTAAAACAGCTTTTGTGAGCAAAAACAGCAAAAAACTGACAGAAAAGTTAGTTTAATAAACTACTTAGCCCAGCCAGCTCGAGACCACGTCTTCGCAGGGAAGCGGCAAACGAGATCTGGGGGACTGGTAGTGGTGCATCCTGGGATATAGTAAGCTCAGCCAATAAGAGACTTCGCTCTTTGGCATAAGCGTGCCGAGTCGGAGCTGAGGGATCGGCTCCGAACCCATCATTCAGAATGTAGGCGAGATAGGATCACATAACATCCAATTTTCAGCAGAGACGCAGGGATTAATACTGCAGACATGTCTTTGTAAAATGGCAGGGCACCAGAGCAAATCCACACAAACACAGGGAGAAGATGCAGACTCTACCCAGAAGCCACCCCAACCAAGAATCAAACCAGAAAACCTATAACTGTGAGGCAACAATATTACCACTACACCATCAAATATGCAAGAAATTAAGCATTCAGAAACCCTTAAGTCTGAAATTCAAATGCCTGTCAATTTTATTTAACATTTTTTAATCAGGACAGTCTGACTTGGAACAAAAAAACAATTTTCAGCAGAGGCCCAGGAAGAAATAATGCAGACATGTCTTTGTAACATGGGAGGACACAAAAGCAAACCCACACAAACACAGGGAGAAGATACAAACCCCACAAAGAAGGAACCCCAGCCAAGAATAAAACCTGAGAACCTGCAGCTGTGAGGCAACAATGCTACTACTACACCATCAAATATCAAGCATTGCAACATTTACAAACCACAGATATTATGAGGAACAGATCAGATCGAATATGAGGCAAAAATCTGCAATTTTTTTTACAAATGGTGGTGGGTAGGGAACTCAAGTCTTTAACACCTGCATACAGGGTACAGGGTTCAAGCCTGAAGTATTCCCTACCACACCACCATGAGCACCTGGGACACACACACACACACACTCACACACACACACACTACAATAAAAGTAATAAGCACCATACACTTACAATCCAGTATAAACATAAAAGCACCATACACACACGATCCAGTATAAACATAAAAGCACCATACACACACAATCCAGTATAAACATAAAAGCACCATACACATACAATCCAGTATAAACATAAAAGCACCATACACACACAATCCAGTATAAACATAAAAGCACCATACACACATGATCCAGTATAAACATAAACTCACCATACACACACAATCCAGTATAAACATAAAAGCACCATACACACACAATCCAGTATAAACATAAAAGCACCATACACATACAATCCAGTATAAACATAAAAGCACCATACACACACAATCCAGTATAAACATAAAAGCACCATACACACATGATCCAGTATAAACATAAAAGCACCATACACACACAATCCAGTATAAACATTGTAAAATAAAAGTAAAAAGCACCATACACTTATCTGAATATATCCAGCTAACGTACATCCTGCCCGCGCAATACTCCAAAGACCCTCGAGATCCCAAGCAAAGCCCGACGAGATCCCAAAGCTCCTTCCCGATGATGAGACTGTCCTGACTGCTGCTGTTGCAGTCCGGATGCGACCCATAATCCTAGAGAGTCTGTGCACTTTAAAAGTGCACAGACGTCTCCTTGTGTTCCCCTATGGGGACTGCCGGACTGCCTTGAGCATGCGCATAGACCGACAGTAGTCGGGACTACTGCGCATGCGCGAAGTCCGCGAAATTTCAAAAAATATTTTTTTTTCTATTTTTTATTTTGAGGGGGCTGCAGTCCGGCATCCCGATGCCACGAGCCGCCCCTGAGTCAAACCCATTTGTCTTTCTTATTCCATTCTCTGTCATCTCCTTTACTTCCTGCCCATATCATGAACCCTCCTATTAATAACCATCTTCTAATCTCCTCAGGCAGTGTGATGGTTGGCTCACTCCCTGGCTGCTCTAGCAGTAATTCCTTTTTTATCTCTTCTTTGCACTTCCGTAAAACCTGCTCTACCGTCATTTCACATAATGTCTGCCCATCCTGACTTGGCTTGCTGAGTGACTCTTCTTGCCAGCTGTCCTTCTGCATTGTGTGCAGTTTGCATTTGAATGGCACCTTGACTTTTCTCTTCCTTTCATTACTTGTCAGTCTCTACTATATAAACCTTTCTTACAACTTTGTGTCCTCTTCCTTGCACCCTATTCTAAACTGACCCTCCTAATTCCTCCTTCCAGCTTACACTGTGCCATCCATCCTACTTTTCTGTAATCCTCTGGAAATCACCCTTCATTTCAGCCTTAAATTTAACTACCCAATCTAGTATATTGACATCCTGTAGAGTCTCTCTATATCTACTCTTTTCCAACTTATTTAGCCAATCCATTTCTATCTGTGACTCCTATATGGCCCCCTGAAGGTTTTACATCCATCTGCAGGCCTGATCTTCTCAACTACCTCTAAGCTCCCAGACCCAAACTGCTATTCCACATCCTTAAATCCTCCCCTTCTCTCTCCCATTTTAATCCACTCTGCACTGTCCTCTTTCATCCTTATCCATTTATTCCATTTTTTAACTAATTGATTTTTCCACAGGTGAGGGGAAATTATTATCTAATTAAGGATAAAGGGAAATAATTTTTTTTATGCTCCTTTACAATATCTTACTCATGACAAAGAATGCCCAGGCTGTGCCTGCAAATGGTCCATTGAGGTCATAGGTTCATAGGTAGTTACTGGGCCATTGACCCAAAGGTCTATATATCACTAGCCTTGTGCGCCCAATATAATACTAGAGAAACACAATATAAAGGATATTGCCTAAACTCAAGATCTTAGTTAGTGATGACTGCCCATGTCTAGGAGGGTCATCGGTAAAATCCCTGGCAGGAATTTATGGTTTCCCATCCAGTTTTCCAGGCTATGCTTAGACTGGGTCATAGAGTGGCTTTGTTTGATGTGAAGTAGTAGCCTATTCCAGAGGAGTATCAACCTTTGAGACACATTTTCATCTCTCCAGCATGTCTTATTTATGTTACAGGCCAGAATAAGGTCCTTGGATCTGGTTACCCTTGCCCAATGCAGATGTGCAGCATTTCCATTAGGTTTGGATCAAAGATTGCTCTTTAGATCAGGCACAAGAGTCCTCTAAGTAGTCTGTATGCTACTGAATACAGTGACGGTGACTTCAGTCTGTCAATGTATGACATGTGCTGGAGACCCTGAATTTTCTTGGTTATAAATCTCTGAGGTCTCTCAAGTTGCTGCAGGTGCCTGGTAATGTACATACCAAAGTGAGCTTTGTGCTCAATTATTGGCCTGATAAGGGTTGAGTACAGAGGTGCTATGACATCTTTTGATCTTGAGGCAATGCTTTTGCTATTAAGGTGTGTGATGTAGAATGCCTTCCTTACCACAGTAGATGCATGATTGTCAAAGTTTAGGCTACAGTCAACTTGCGTTTCCAAGTCTGTCACTACTGAGTTGTTAGTGTATTATTTATATGATAGTCTGCAGGGATATTGTTTTTACTGAAAGAAATGATAATACATTTTTTGCATTGAGTTTGAGTCCATGGCTTTGGCACCAATCATTGGTTTGTGTAAGTCCCGCTTGAAGTATATGGACATTGGTTGGGGATGCATTGATTGCACCTAATTTACAGTCATCATCAAACTTAGTCAGCCACAGCTCCTCTGTTTTGGCCTGAACTTCTGAGAAGTATATTCTAAACAATAGGGTGCCCAGCACTGACCCCTGTGGAACCCCACTGGTAACAGCTCTGCTGGCTGAGGTAAAATTCCCAACTTTGACTGAGTGTGATCTGTCGGTGAGCCAGTTAGCCACTCACCTAATGATGTAAGGGTTGATATTCAACTGGGAGAGTTTATCAATGATGTCTGAATGTGGGATTGTGTCGAAGACCTTGGCTAAGTCATGGTAGGGTTTATTCACAGATTTGCCTTCATCTATGGCTCTTGTGACATTTTCAAAGAAGTCCACCAGGTTAAACAGCCATGGCCTGCCCTTGACAAAACCAAACTGTGTTAGATCAAGGGTTAAGAGATGACCCATATCCTTATTTATAAGGTCCATCAGGATTCAGTCCATGGTCTTACATATTAGGCGGGTTAAGCTTATGGGTCTGTAGTTCCCAGGGTATGTTGCTCTACCCCCTTTATGAAGGGGGTGACAGATGCTGTTTTGCATTCAGGAGGGAAAAACCACTACTCAGGCTGTGGTTGAAGAGAGTACCTAATGGAGTTGCCAAGTCATGTTTTAGACCATTTAAAATGCAACCTGGGATGCCATCCAGTCCCATAGAGGCTGTGTTTTTAGCCTTGAATAGAGGATTAATGACTTGCTCTTTGGAGATGCAAGGTGGAGGAGATGTAGTGGGAATGCTTTGTGGAATGTTTGGAGGGGACAGGGGTGTGAAATTTTTGCCATACCTGTCAGGTAATAGGTTAGTTATTTTCACAGGATCCGAATGTGTCATGTCATCTACAGCTAGTTCAACACACATCTGGTTCCTACCTTTTAGGTTACAGGTATAGATGAAGAATGCCTTATAGTTATTCTTAGCTATGGTTTTTGAAGTTGCCCTTAGAGCACTTTACAAGTTGTCTTATTTGTTTAAGCAGAGGAGAGTGTTCTCCAAGTTCTGGGATCTCTCTTTTTTATTCTTAGATACCAAATTCTTCCTCTTGTTGTATAACTTATTAATGCGGGAACGCGCCTGGGTGAATACAAACACAGCAAGGTCACCTACTCTATCCATACTTTTGTATAGGAACTACCTGCTCTGCTGCCCTAATCCCACCTTGGAAACTGGAACAGAGTCCCCCAGTGGAAATTAGAAACTTTTGCCCTGTACTTTTCCCTTGGGAACGCGCCTGGGTGAATACAAACACAGCAAGGTCACCTACTCTATCCATACTTTTGTATAGGAACTACCTGCTCTGCTGCCCTAATCCCACCTTGGAAACTGGAACAGAGTCCCCCAGTGGAAATTAGAAAAGTTTGCCCTGTACTTTTCCCTTGGGAACGCGCCTGGGTGAATACAAACACAGCAAGGTCACCTACTCTATCCATACTTTTGTATAGGAACTACCTGCTCTGCTGCCCTAATCCCACCTTGGAAACTGGAACAGAGTCCCCCAGTGGAAATTAGAAACTTTTGCCCTGTACTTTTCCCTTGGGAATGCGCCTGGGTGAATACAAACACAGCAAGGTCACCTACTCTATCCATACTTTTGTATAGGAACTACCTGCTCTGCTGCCCTAATCCCACCTTGGAAACTGGAACAGAGTCCCCCAGTGGAAATTAGAAACTTTTGCCCTGTACCTTTCCCTTGGGAACGTGCCTGGGTGAATACAAACACAGCAAGGTCACCTACTCTATCCATACTTTTGTATAGGAACTACCTGCTCTGCTGCCCTAATCCCACCTTGGAAACTGGAACAGAGTCCCCCAGTGGAAATTAGAAACTTTTGCCCTGTACTTTTCCCTTGGGAACGCGCCTGGGTGAATACAAACACAGCAAGGTCACCTACTCTATCCATACTTTTGTATAGGAACTACCTGCTCTGCTGCCCTAATCCCACCTTGCTGGAACAGAGTCCCCCAGTGGAAATTAGAAACTTTTGCCCTGTACTTTTCCCTTGGGAACACGCCTGGGTGAATACAAACACAGCAAGGTCACCTACTCTATCCATACTTTTGTATAGGAACTACCTGCTCTGCTGCCCTAATCCCACCTTGGAAACTGGAACAGAGTCCCCCAGTGGAAATTAGAAACTTTTGCCCTGTACTTTTCCCTTGGGAACGCGCCTGGGTGAATACAAACACAGCAAGGTCACCTACTCTATCCATACTTTTGTATAGGAACTACCTGCTCTGCTGCCCTAATCCCACCTTGGAAACTGGAACAGAGTCCCCAGTGGAAATTAGAAACTTTTGCCCTGTACTTTTCCCTTGTGAAACCGCCTGGGTGAATACAAACACAGCAAGGTCACCTACTCTATCCATACTTTTGTATAGGAACTACCTGCTCTGCTGCCCTAATCCCACCTTGGAAACTGGAACAGAGTCCCCCAGTGGAAATTAGAAACTTTTGCCCTGTACTTTTCCCTTGGGAACGCCTGGGTGAATACAAACACAGCAAGGTCACCTACTCTATCCATACTTTTGTATAGGAACTACCTGCTCCGCTGCCCTAATCCCACCTTGGAAACTGGAACAGAGTCCCCCAGTGGAAATTAGAAACTTTGCCCTGTACTTTTCCCTTGGGAACGCGCCTGGGTGAATACAAACACAGCAAGGTCACCTACTCTATCCATACTTTTGTATAGGAACTACCTGCTCTGCTGCCCTAATCCCACCTTGGAAACTGGAACAGAGTCCCCCAGTGGAAATTAGAAAGTATGTGTATTTGTTAATACTTGGGCCTCTACAACTGTTAACAAAATTAGGTTTTGTAAGCTATCTCCCTGCCAGGTCAAACAGCAGCCTACCCTTCTTATTTCTCACTCTCCTGACTCTCTCCCATCTTATCTGACTTCTCCAGCTCTTCCCTACTTATCCTATCCAGTCCCAAGTCCTGCCTAGTGGGCCAGTGCACTTCTGCATACGACCACTAGAGGGCGTCCTCCCCTCACTATCATTACTTTTCCATTCATTTCTTGCTTTTCTCTACAATTACTTTGCTCAATTAATTATAGAAAACCTTCTTACCCTGCTTGGGCTTACCTTCCTGTATAATCCTTATTCATGCACCACTGACTGATTGGCTCTCGATCCTCTCCTGGTGTCTTCCCCGCTCCGTTCGCCCTGCGGGCTCACTCCACTCCCCTACCCTGCCCCCAATTCCCACCCGCCCCCAGTACCTCTAGCTATATCCCTCTTAACACCACACCCACTTCCTCCATACACCACACCCACTTCCCCCCTACACCAATCACTCACAACTCCCTAGACACACCCCAATCAGCCTACTACCCAAGTATAGCCACACCTATTACTGATCTATCACACTACACATCAATCATATACTTACACCCACTTATCAAACTCTCCCTCTACCACCACTCCTATTTACCTTTTATAACACATTTCTTCTCCCTACTGTCCAAAAACTTAAGAAATATATAAGATAACTGCAACACTTAAATACCAAGAAACCTTCAACATGCATTTAAACACCCCATCTACCATTATTTTACTATTACTATCTCTTAAATTATCATATCTCTACTACATCACACAACCTCCTTCACCTGACCATTCACAACTTTTTCATACAACCTACCACTTGAACTCCCCTCACTCACCTTTACACACTCCTATCTCTCCCCAGCTTTACCCAATAACACAACTTTTAACCTTCTCATTCAAGATTTTCTTCTCACAGAATAACCCTATCCCGATAGTAACCAAACACCCCTTGATTATCATAACAGATCCAGATTATTATTCCACTTTACTCAATTACCTTCCTAAACCAATCTCTCATCTTATTAACTGCCTTCTATCTGGTGACATTCATCCAAATCCTGGCCCCTCCACCTCTCCTTCCTCACACAAGCCTATATTATTTACTTCTCTAAACCCACAAAGTATTGTCAATAAAGTCCCTACCCTCCATGCATGGCTCACCTATAATAAACCTGACATACTTGCTATCTCAGAAACATGGTTAAAACCCTCTATAAAAGATTCTGAAATAACTCCACCCAGCTATTCTATCATTAGAAAAGACAGGACCCAGAAAAAGGCGGTGGAGTTGCTCTCCTTTATTCATCTTCCTGCTAGTTACCCCTACAACAAACCTACTCCTAAGTTCAACAATGCTGAAATACTCCTCAGCCTCCTACAGATTAATAAGCACAAATACATTTGTCTAGCATCTCTCTACATTCCCCCAGGTGACAACATTTCCACACTTGAAAACATCCTTTCCTGGCTCTCAAACAATATCAGTAATGAAACCATAATCTTAGGAGATGTAAACATCGACTGGACCTCCATCCAGTCTTCAACTAACCCTCTTAATATCAACCTATATAATTTCTCTCAACTAATCAATACTATAACACACCCATCAAAAACCCTCCTTTGGCACCATCCTTGACTGGATTCTAGTCTCACATCCCCACTATTTCTCAGACAGTGGTACTCTTCCTGACCCCCTTGGTGATCACTTGCCTACTTTCACCGCCGACTCCCTGTACCTCTCATCGCACTCCACAACTTCATCACTACCTGCAATGACAAAAACTTTAACCCATCAATCTTCATATATTCTCTGAAAGCAATCAACTGGAATAACCTAAAGACACTACCCCTAGAAGATGCAGTTACTCATTTTAACTCTACCTTCTTAGAAATACTCAATTCTCAAGCCCCTCTAAGAACAAAAAGAATAAAACGAATTCAGCCCCTGGCTAACCAAGACCACCCTATCAAGTATGCGCCTTAGAAACAAAGCTTGGGGACTCTATCTTAGAAATAAAACCCCAGAACAACATAATGCATACAAAACCCTCCGTAACAAAGTAAAAAAGCTGATAATCTCTGATAGACAGAAATATTTCTTCACACTCCAAAACAACAACAAAACCAACCCTCAAAGATTCTGGAAGGGGTCTCTACCCTCCTTAACCCCAGTAAGCCACACACCCCAAACCCAGACCCAAGTAGCCCAGACTTAGATCTAGCTACACAGTTCAACTCCTTTTCATTGACTCTATCAGCAAACTCACATCCTCTTTCACATGCCCCACCTCTACACCTAAATCATCCCTACCCTCTCCCACAAATAACCCTCCCTTATTTCCTCTGTCTCCTCATTCTCTTCATCTCACTGTCCATCTTCCACCTCATCCACTATTCAAAAACCCTCTTCACCCATATCTTCCTCAAATCCTCTCTCCCCACTCTTCTCCATTCTCATTTAAACCTATACCCACTTCCACCATAAAAACTTCTTCAGAAACTGAAGCCATGCACCAACGCTCGGATAATATCCTCTTACTTCCTAAGTATAGCCAGAAGCAATTGCCTATCCCATTAGCATTCTAATTAACCGCTCCATCCATGAATGCACGGTGCCCCAATTGTGGAAGCAAGCTTTCATCATCCCCCTCCATAAAGGAGGTAACAATTGTAACATCAACAACTTCCGCCCTATTGCTATCTTGTCCCTATATCTAAAATTCTAGAAAAGTGCATCCAGCTTCAACTCCTTCCACATCTGTTAGAAAATAACCTCTTAACCCCTACACAACATGGATTCAGGCCTCATCATAGTACCATGACAGCCCTCCTGTCCTTTCTTGAGACTGTAAACAGAGCTCATGATCACAGCCACATTGTCTCTACCCTATTAATTGACCTCTCCAAGGCCTTCGACACTATCTCACATAGCCTACTCTTATCCAAACTGTCACAACTTAACCTTTCTCCCTCCTCCATAGATTGGTTTTCCAGCTATTTATCTAACAGACACCAAGCTGTAATTTGGAAGAATGCCACTTCCTCATTCCTTAGTACCCCACTGGAGTTCCCCAAGGATCTATTCTTGGTCCCTCCTCTTTAATATATTCATCAATGATTTCCACAAATCTATTCCATTTGCTAATATCATCCAATACGCAGATGATTCTACCATTATCTGCTCTGCCACCTCTTCCTCTTCACTCCAAAAAATCACACAAGAAGCTTTCTCAATTACTGAAGATTGGATGAAAACAAATCACTTAGCACTCAATGCCTCCAAAACAAAACTAATGGTATTTACCCCCTCCAAATCTACTTCCTTCGACATTAACTCATTCTCTATTACCAGCCAAGACAACTCACCCTTGGAACTGGTATTTGAAGCTAAGCTACTAGGTGTTCTAATCGACAACCGCTTAATTTCAACTCTCATCTTCAACTTAATATTAAAAAAACTCATCAAAAACTAGGTATGCTTTACCGTCAGAATCAGTATCTTACTAGCTCCTCCAAAATCACTCTTGCTTCCTCCTTTCTTATCCCTCTCTTCTCTATGGGGCTCCATTATTGTCTAACATTCAGATATCACTAAAACCAACTCTCCTCCTGCTATAACAAAATTGCCAAATTCGCAAATAGCCATAGATCCTCCACCCACCACTGTCTCTCTCTCCGAAAACTAAATTGGCTCGAACTATCTAATCATCTCATCTATATACAGCTGACCTTAGCTCATAAGCTCATTCTCAACCCCTCTCTTTGTCCCTCCCTATCTTCTGCCTTTAAAATGCACCTACCAAACAGAGTCTTAAGGTCCAACAATCAAAACCTACTGGAAATTCATAAACCATCTTATCCCCCAGGTAAACACTTACTATCCTGTAACCTTTCCGTCTCTGGAACTCACTCCCACCATCCATTCGTACCACCTCTAACCAATACATGTTCAAAAACAGCTTCACTCACATCTAATTTCCCAATGGGATTGCTCTTGCTCCCACCCTCATAAATACATCACATCCTTCCACCAATATGCTTACGGGACCAACTTTTATCTAACAAAGCTTGTGTTCCTCTGTTTCCACCCTTTAAGGTACCTTACGTTCCTGCTGCAAAACTCCTTTACTTCACATTAATCCTCTTTGTTTGTATTGTTCTGAATGTTTATGAACTGTGAATTTAAATGTTTTATCTACCACTTTTCTATAAATATTAGCAATCTTGTATGAACCTAATTCTGTGTGTGTTGGAGCTTTTCTCCCTATGACTATTATCTACCATTTTGTATAAATTTTTAGCAATCTTTGTATGTACCCAATTTTCTGTACTGGAGCTTTTCTCCCCAGGACTCCATTGAAAACGGGTTCTTTTTGGCCCAATGGACTATCCTGGTAAATCAACTGCAAATAAATAAATAAAAAAATAAATAAATGCTAGATGTCCATCAGGAAGGCTTGTTATTTCTTGAGGAACTTGTTTTGATCCTATCAGGTACAACTGTGTCAATACATTTGTATAAGTGTTTGTACAGGGCATTTGTCTATACCTTAGCATAGTTGCCAATCCCATCTGTGGGAACAGGAGCTTGGAAATTATTTATGCCATCCCTTAGGAGGGTATAATTAGCTTTGGTGAATTTTTTTAGCCTGCTTTCACCTAAGATGGGTTTAGTTGTTATAGCTACTTTAAATGTGACTGATTTGTGATCGGATTTAACCAGTAAAGTTCCAATACTTATGGAAGTGCAATGGTCACCTATGTTGGTGAGTACCAGGTCAAGAATATTTGAGCCTCTTGTGGGGCTGTATACCATTTGTTCCAGGGCATTAGTGTTAACAAAGTCCAAGAATCTTTGTGTAATCATGTTGGTATTCATATACGTTTCCCAGTCAATGGATTGCCCATGACTAGAGTGTTTGGTTGTAATTTGATTAACTCAAGTATGTCCAAATAAACTGCATGGATATCTTGGTTCATTGAAGATGCCCTATAGCTAATGATGACTTGAAGGGGGGGTCTTGGTCTTATCCACAGTTAGCTGAACTTGGATTAACTCCATGTAGTTTTCCTGCCTAACTAGTCTAGAGGTGTATTTATCTTTGATGAAGATAGATACTCCTCCTCTTTTAGTTCTCATACATTCATTTTGTGGTCTGAAAGTGTGGAAGGCATTGTAGCCTTGCAAGGCCAGGGTATTCTCTGTGGCTTGGAATCAAGATGTCAGCATCCTTCATGGAGGGGAGTGCTTCCAGAGAGTGCAGTTACTGATTTAAACTCCTAGCATATAGCAGCATAACCTTTAATGTATTTGTGAGTGATATTTTCACATTGGAAAGTTTGTTCTTGAGACCTTGCCTAAAAAAGCACTATGGGGGAGGCAAGTGCCTTAGCCAGTAACTGAAAGACCATCTCTGGCTAAGCAGCGTGTTCTATCAACCATGTTATCCCAGCCTGACAGGAGCTGGATCCCCTTAGAATGACATCAGTAACTAAGCCAATTGTTGAAGTCAAGTCAGTTTTTGTTTATATTGTGGTATCATCCTAGGTGGGGGTAGAATGCTTCTCAAGGCTAGGGACATACTAGCTCGGGGTACAGATTCATAGAGTTCAATCATGTTTCTCTTCATATAGTCCAGTGTGGTATGTCTCAAGTCATTCACACCAACATGAACTATGACAGAGTCGTAACGATACTTGTTGAGAGACTTAAGTGCATGTCTGACCTGATGGTCCTGGAACCCAATAGACAGCTGATTCATAGAGTTCAATCATGTTTCTCTTCATATAGTCCAGTGTGGTATGTCTCAAGTCATTCACACCAACTTGAACTATGACAGAGTCGTAATGGTACTTGTTGAGAGACTTAAGTGCATGTCTGACCTGATGGATCCTGGCACTCAATAGACAGCTGACCGTAACCTTCTCCTTGTCCAGTCTGGTGAGTGGGACATCTGTTTGTCTCCCAATGGAATCAACCAAGACTAAAAATTGGTTTAGATGTGCTTTGCCTTAGGGGTAGGGGTTTATTTGGTGAGACACTGGTACTTGCATTTTTATGTGCATTGAGTGCTGTAGGTGCTGTATTAGGTGTTGCATGTTTGTGTTTGGAAGGTCTCTGATGTTTAGGTAGGTTTCTGGTGAGTACCTCCACATATGATGGTTTGCATAAGAGGTGTAGTATGTAAGCTGACAACCTGTTCAGTGTTACTGTTCTGTACTGTTCTGTGCGAGAAAGCAAGGATTCCAGATTCTTTGCATCACTCACAAATTGTGCTTGGGCAATTTAGGAGTACAGGGTTGTCAGTGTATATGAGGCAGTTGCTACACTACCTCAGGATACCCATGCCAAGCAGGCTGGTAGGAGAAATGGAGGGAAACTGACTATCCAAAATGCTAAGTTAAATCTTGTTTTTACAGTGGTGAGAGAAAATGGAGGGGTATGGTATAACTGGATGCACTAAATAGGGTTAATACTAGTGGGGTGCTCTATAAAGGGCTTATAGTAGTGGGTGTTCTCTTAGCCGAGTCATGGGCAGCTACTAAGGGAAAATTTATCCCCTGAAGTTTTTGCATCTGTAACTGCCAGTTGTTAGCCCCACTGTGTGGTAGTGGGCAATGCTACACTGAGGTGCACTGCGCATAAAAAGATGAATACAGCACAGCAGTAGCTGGTCAGCTAATTCTGTGGAGTTGTGTTAAAACATGTCCGATCCTGCTCAAACGTGGGGCTTATGTAGCAACAGTGAGCAAACTGAATTAAACAATGTAACCAACGAAAAAGCTCAAAACTAAGCCCTCTGCCAGCAAATTTCAATCAGATGAGTCCTAATGGCACTCTCCTGCCACAAGGATGTAGATGGGCCCTCTCTGTAGATAAAAAGTGCAACAAATCAGCAAGAACAGTTTTACAAATATCAGCAATATAGCAAAAAAGTTTAAAAGTGCAAAGTACAGTATAAGGTATTTATGATTAGCAGAATGTAACATATTCCTTGGATTGCACAGATGAATACAGCAGAGCAGTGGCTGGTCACCTAAGTCTGTGGAGCTGTGTTAAAACAGTGAGCAAACTCAATTAAATAATTTAACCACTAAAATGCTCCAAACTGAGCCCTGTGCCAGCAACCTTGAATCAGATGAGTCCTAATTGCACTCTGCTGCCACAAGAGTGCAGGGGGGGGGGCTGTTATAGCAATGTTGGGACACCAGCTTACAGAAATCTTCTCTGAGCAGCAAGTGTGAACAATCTTTTATGTGAATGCCAGTGACATAAAAAGCTGCATGGAATGCCTGGCTAAAAGGGCATCAGCCAAGATTAGATAGTGCTTAGGAATAATTCTTCTCTTTATCAAGGCATAATTATTAATATAAATAAATATTTGTATTGAAATAATTCCTCTAATAATCAAATGTCAGACAACAGATGCAAACTAGCTATAAGACTTTGCAGTGGGTTTTTAGAATTGTCAGCTCAGCCTGCTATTAGGATAAAGAAAGACTGGAAAGGTCACAACAGCCTGAAACAAGGGTCACACACTGACACACACTAATGTATTATAACAGCAGGAATGACTCTTCTATGAGAAGTTGAATAAAACATGTATTAATCAGTACTTTTCTATTTCTATCAAAACATTCCTAAACTATATGTGTAAAGAATGCAATAATGTAAAATACATGATTTATAAAATGTACATATATGCCATTAATATCAAAGAATCAGGAAATGTATATTGTTATATTTCACACATTATCCATAGAATGAATGACAGGAGCAGTTGTTGTGCCTTGCATATACATGCTGCAAAGCTGTGGACTTTATATGAGGGTTTTATTAAGCTTTTGTATTGTACTACTTTGTGAGTTGCAAACTTTCATTAGTCCTGAATTATTCAACAACAGTAATAATGTAAATATGAACTGCAACTGTAACAATAATAAATAGCATTTCTCATTAGAAATGTTGTGATAGACAATTAAGCAATAAGAACATATGATGATAAAGCAAGCTGAAGAAAGGCATGCTGACTGCACTTGTCATTAAAAAGGGAAGAAACCTGTTATAGTGGTAACTTATGGAATAGTCTGCTCACAAGCAATTTTAAATAGATGTATAACCTGATTTGGACACAATGTATGTCTAAAGAGGCAGGGCTGCATCTTTTAAGATTGTATAAAAAATCCTGTCCCCATCTGTAATCTTTGTCAGTCAGTCAGTAAACCAAACTAGCTAGTCAAGGAATAATAAAAACTGGACTGACCCTGGGATGCCTTGCTTTGCTAATCATTTATTCTTCTTGTTATTCTAACTGCCTGCATTTTTTTCCTCACAGGTGCAGTGCTTGTAGATACGTTTACTGGGACTCTCCAACATAAGATAGCTGGGTGTAGTGCTCAGTTTAACAAACAGAACCCGATTTAGCAAGTCTAAATCTAGTCTATGCTACAGCAGACAAAAAGTGCATTAATTCAGTAAACAGATATACATAAATACTAACTAAATAAATAAATAAATGAATGAGAAAAACATGCAGTGTGCAGTGGAAACTTTATTAAATATAAGGTATCATACATATTCTGCATTCTAAATTCACAAATCTTTACAAGCAACTTACTCCTAATCCTGCTTCACATACATGCACATCTACTCATGCAGGTATGCATGCACACATAAACAGACTGACAGACATGTGCATGTGTGCGAACGGAGACACACACACAGACACACACAGACACACACACACAGACACACACACACAGACACACATACACACACAGACACACACACACAGACACACACACAGACACACACACACAGACACCAGTAATTTGACACTAAGATTTGAAACTAGAAATTAGCATGAAAATAGTAAATGTGAAATGAAAGCACAGACTGTGATACTACAAGAGTATTCAAAAAGGTTGCTTCTTACTCCCACTCCACAAAGGGGGAGCCACTACTGATCCCAGGAACTATCGCCCTATTAGCCTGATGAGCCTGGTCTGTAAGGCCATGGAACGTATCATCATGGAACTCATGGAACATCATGGAACTCATAAATAAAGACATTGGTAACCTCCAAACTCTGGACCTCACCCAGTTCGGGTTTGTGAAAGGCAGATCATGTCTCCTGAACCTGATTGACTTCTTTGAGGCAGTCACCAAAGCTGTAGATGAGGGTAAGGTGGTTCACACAAACTATCTTGACCTCGCCAAGGCTTTCGACACCATCCTCCATTCTGGAATTATAGCTAAACTCACTAAACTAGGTATAAATCCCTACGTCACACGATGGGTTGCCAATTGACTCATTGACAGAACCCACACTGTAAAAGTTGCAGACTCCAAATCTGACTTCAAACCAGTAAGAAGTGGAGTACCACAGGGTTCAGTTCTGGGACCTCTCCTGTTTGGTATCTACGTCTCTGAAGTACAGGCTAACACATAAGGCTTTTGGCTAATGAAGTTTGCAGATTACTGCAAACTAGGAGTCATAGTTGAGCCCCCAAATGATGTGGACATGTACCCATGAACTACCACTTAGGCGGCAGTCTACTTAACACTGAATGTGTGATAAGAGACCTGGGGACCCAGGTGGACAGTAGTCTCCCCTTTGATAATCACATCGCCACAGTAGCCAGGAAATTCTTCTATGTGGCACACCTCATCTCAAAAGGGTTCTCATCTAGGAAAAAAGAGGGCATTGTTCCCCTCTACTCGACACTCATTAGACCCATTATAAAGTACAATGCCACTTTTGGAATGTACCTCACAAGACATCTGCAGCAGCTGGAAAGGCCACAGAAGTACCTCACAAAGAGGATTACTGGCCTCGAACAGATGCCCTACACTGACTGTCTCAAAAACCTCCAGCTTTACTCCATAGCATATTGCCTACTCTGAGGTGATCTCTGCCTAACATATAAAGCTATGTCAAACCCAGAGCAGTTGGACACGCTACACCTAAAGAAATCCCAATCCCTCCAAGCTACATGCTCTAGGGACCTAAACCTTGTCACCACAATAAACAGGACATGCTGGAGGGATAGATTCCTGTCCCAGATACTTCCTATACTCTGGAACAAGCTACCCATCTATGTCAAGCAAGGTTCCTCATTAGCACTCTTCAAGAAAAATCGTGATAAATGGATGGGAAATAGGAAATACACCCCAGGGATCACTTTGGTGGCTCTGCTTGAGAGGGAGACAGGAAAATAACTTTCTTGGGTGGCGTAAGCCAGGGCACCTTGTTGGCTAGGCTTAATTAGGCACTTGAGCTGGTAGCCTAGTACCTACCTATGAACCTATGAACCTAAAAAAAAACACTTTAAACGTTAAAAAATAATGTATAATGTTAGGATTAGTTCAGTTCAAAAGCCAGTGAAGCAAGGGTAATATAATTAGTTAAACAGCATGACTTACAATGTCATTCCAAATGCTGAATGCTATAATTTGGTAATAAAATTTGCATTTTTTTTCCTGTGCTCTTTGTTCTTTTTGATCTGGTACATACTGACAATTCAAGCCTCAGTCCTATCATTCTTCTGCTGTTGCATCCTAGGGTTTGCTTAGAACAGCAGAGATGAAAACAATCTAGAAACTCCTTCATTCAAGCAGTCTTGTTGTTTGCTTGTTTCTCAGTCACCAGTCCACTATCAGGGCATTTTAATTATTTGACATTTGACAGCCTTCATGCTGGTCATTCAAACATTTCACTTAAGTATCTTCCATGACACAAAGTGGGTGAGATGGTAGTAGTATATTCCATCCTAATATATGCACAAAGATGTTTATTTTGTCATCGTTGACTACCTCGATGTAGGAAAATTATTTTGAGTACGCACTTGCCATCAAAGATATCCTCTTCATAGTAAGATGTACCCATGTGGATTTTCACTTATAGATATAAAACGTAGTCTAAGACTCCATTCAAGGCATTACTCAGGACTACCCAGCTCCTCCTTTAAGAGAAGCCTCTGCAATGCTCCTCATAATGTATGTTATTGAGCTGCATTCTCTTTCAGTTAAAAAAATAGTCCTGATACCGCAGGCTTAAACAAACAGTCAAGCAAACAAAAAAAAAAAAACATGTAGGCAGCCAGACATTCTGAAAATAAATAAATAAATAAATAAATAAAACTCTTCCCAATATGCCAGGACACTTTTAAGGTTTATTTTCTAACACACTGATCAAAACATAGAAATTATTTTCCAAAACGTATAGACATATAGGGTGCATGTCTGGCTGTACCCATGACCACACTTTTCTTGAAATGCAGACAATGGAAAGACGTGCACATTGTAAAAGAAGCAGGATGCAACTCAATGCATGAATTTGTACTGGTAACAACTTAGCTTGTTGCCCTTGGGTCATATTCTAAGGGTATGGGATAGCATTTTGGAGAGCCTGCATCACAATGCTCACACTATCCTGCTCCTTTCATTGTGATATCCTCTGCAGAACAGTTAAGATAGGAGATGTGGCTGCCTCTCCACTAATGTGACTCAGAACATGTCTCACTAAGTTAGTAATGGAATCATTATATGATAATGAATTGCATTAGTTATTCCTGGTAAAACAGATCATACTCATGGTGCATCAAAGAGTATGCAGCATATGTTGATGCTGTCCAATCATTCAGTCCATACATCAGCTAGCTGCTGGACAGTACAACATCACCACCTGTATGCCAGCCATAATACTGTAGGTATTACAGGGGCTATGCACAATCCATAAAATGTTATGGCTGACAGCACACAGTCTGCATAAAATGTACTTGTGATTGTATAAACACAAGACATTTAAGAGGTTGTTTCAAATGTGTTTTTCCCATGTGCACAGGAGGGCAAAATAATGGGCATGTGCACTGTCAACCACCTGAGATCTGAGACTACAGCACATACATTGTAGAGTATTTCACCTCCTGCACAACATCCAGAATACTGTAGGCACTTCAGAATTTCCTGTGTGTCACCCAGAGTATGCAGGCATTACAACATAACCCATGGAAAACCAGTAGTTCTCTGGGTAACATACAGGAACAGTTAACAGAAATTGATTTGCTGAAGACATTTGTGCTGTAACAGAGACCTGATTCAAGGCAGCAGAAAGCACCCTTGCACTACCAGGCTATAAATCATTCCACACCTTTCGGCCCCAAAACTTGGACCGATGCTCGAAAGTTGGTGCTGTTTCAATATTCATAAAGGATGCGCACACCTCCAGACTGGTAGCCCAACATAATACAACAGAGATACTTCAGGTGCAGCTAACACTGGGTAAGACAGCAATTCAGGTTGTAGCCTGTTATAGGTCCCAAACCATGACCCAAGACTCATACCACATGTTTCTAAGCACCCTGGATAATATTAGGGTCCAACTTAACACTCTCATACTGGGAGACTTCAACAACCTCTCCATTAACTGGGAAAACTACTCATGTGCCAATACACTTGCCCAACATTTCCTGGAATTCATTAATTTCAGTGCCCTAGACCAGCTCATTTTTAACCCCACTAGAGATAGCAACATCCTTGACCTTGTCATTACTAACCTCCGCTAGAGGTAGCAACATCCTTGACCTGGTCATCACTAACATGGGAGACCATTGCTCTACACCAATAGTCAACTCCTCCCTGGTTAGATCTGACCACAAACTAATCACTTGGAAATCCACATTCACCCCCCCCCACCACAAAGGTAACCACCATGAGAAACATATCCAAAGCTAACTTTTGGCTCCTAAAAACAGAGGTGGCCAACTTCATGGCACCCATGCAATTGGAGAATAATTGCATGACCGCCAAATCATATACCAATGCACTGTATGAACACATACACAAATGCATGGATCTCACCATACCAAATAGAACCAAGATGCTCTCCTACAAAAAAAAAATGCTGATCTGGTGGTCCCCTGCCAACTCTACAACAGAAGGAGGAAAATGATACGGAATAAGGTGAAGTTCCAAAACTGGAAATACTCCCTTATCAGCATCAACAAAAATTTGAGATCCCTCATCAAATCCTCAAAAGCTAGCAATGAAAACAAAATGTCAGTAGATAGTAAAGACAATCACAAGGCCTTCTATAGTCATGTAAAGAATCTCCACAGCAATACCCAGATA
The DNA here is from genome assembly GCF_019279795.1 of Protopterus annectens. Classification (NCBI taxonomy): domain Eukaryota; kingdom Metazoa; phylum Chordata; order Ceratodontiformes; family Protopteridae; genus Protopterus; species Protopterus annectens. The sequence continues at coordinate 1,994,725,308 of NC_056728.1, read as the reverse complement.
TGCTCTGAGCTACTGCACAATGGCACCTCCTATACTGAGCCAACAGATTTTGCCAATATACTGGCCAACAGATTCAGTGCCAACTTCACCCCCCCCCCCCACCAAAGGCCTAATCACAATACCAGTAGATTTTCAGGCACCCAGTATTACTGCTGCACAATTTAAAACAGCTAGGCATCAAGCCTTATATCACTAGTAGGGTTGCAAACTGGCTCACAGATAGACTCTACACTGAAAGTAGTTGACTCCAAGTCAGACTGCTGACCAGTCACGAGTGGAGTCCCAAAAGGTTCAGTCCTGGGTCATCTCCTGTTTGGTATCTACTTCTCTGAAGTCCAGGCCAACACGAAGGGTCTCTGGCTGACAAAGTTTGCAGACGATTGCAAGTTGGGAGCTATTATTAACTCCCCAAGTGACATTGACATCCTACAGAAAGGCTTCAATGAGAACAACGACTGGTGTCACATACATGGCCTTAAGCTCAATGCCAAAAAATGTGTCGTCATCCCCTATGGGAAAAACCCAGCTCCCATGAATTACCACATTGATGGTAGCCCACTGAACACAGAAGGCATTAAAAGAGATCTGGGAACACAGGTTGACAGCAACCTTTCTTTTGACCACCACATTGCTTCTGTGGTCAGAATGTCCTTCTATGTGGCACATCTCCCTACTAAGGGTTTTGCATCCAGGAAGAAAGAGGTTATTGTTTCCCTCCACTCTTCCCTCATTAAGTCAATCATCGAGTACAATGCCACATTTGGCATGTACCTCACTTGACACCTGCAACAACTGGAGAGGCCACAAAAGTACCTCATAAAGAGGATCTTATGCCTTAAACACTTGTCTTACATGGACAGTCTCAAAAAACTCCAACTATTCTCTGTCTCATATCGCCTGCTTAGAAGCAATCTCTACTTGACTTACAAAGCCATGTCTGACCCAGCTCTCTTAGAAATGCTACATCGAAAGAAATCCTAGTCCCTCCACACCACATGCCCCAGAGACATCAACCGCATTACCATAATCTGCAAAACATGCTGGAGGGTCAGGTTCATAACCCAGAGACTGCCCATGGTACATGTCAAGCAGAGCACCTCACTGGCCCTCTTCAAGAGAAATCTTGATGAGTGGATGGGAAATAGAAAATTCACCCCGGAGATCAGTCCAGTGGCTCTACTGGACAGAGGCACTGGGAAATAAGGTCGGGTGGCATGATGCCAGGGTAATCCTATGGGCTAGGCTTGTAAAGGCTCCAGGAACATTAGCCTAGTACACACCTATGAACCTATGTAGAACTCCTTCTTGGGTACAATGTCTTATGTCATGGAGGTTAATGCAAAACTGATACATTGTACAATTTATAAAGCAAATTTGGGGTAGGGAGGTAAACAGAGTGTAGAGAATCAGGTGCCCACCATCTGTTCTACCCCAGAGGACCACCATGATTCTTTATTTGCATCCGCTGCAAGGAAAAATCAAGTCATTTTTTGGAATTACCTGTGTTAGGATAAGCCTGGACATCTTTGGCTAGTGTACTAACATGATTTTCATTTCTTTTAGAACTTGGCCTGTCATTCTCATTCTTCCTTAGAATTGCACTGTGTATGGAGGCACTACAATCAGCAAACAGTATGTGATTGTCGCATCCATGTCATGTTGACATAAATGTAGCTCATCTTCTAGACTGTACAAGGCAGCAATTGTGAGCAGGAATGGTACTCATAAGAAAGTTTATTTATTACTCATTAACCCTAAGGTTTGAGAATATAGGCCAAAATGAATCCTCAAATTTCTGCAATGCCTGCATAATTTCAGTCAGTATCAAGAAGTATACAACAGTGGCTACTGACTTGTGGCAATTCACAATTCCACGCACTCGAGGCCCTTCTCAGTATGGAGAACATTGATGTCTGTGCTGTGATTGAAACCTGGTTCAAGGCTCCTGAGAGCACCCCGGCACTATCAGGTTTCATCTCATATCATGCATTCTGGCCCCAAAACCCGGACCACACCACAAAAGGAGGGGGTGTATCCATATTCATCAAGGATACCCACACCTCGAGGTTGGTGGCTACGCACGAAGCATCGGAAACCATCCAGGTGCAATTAACCATAGGCAAAACTGCTCTACAATTTGTAGCATGCTACAGGCCACCCTCTCAAACTCAGGAAACCCACACAGCCTTCCTGAAGACACTGGAGGGTATAAATGTATCACCAAACACCATCATATTGGGTGACTTCAACTACCCGAATATAGACTGGGAACATTACTCAAGCCCAAACTTTCTAGCCCAAAGGTTCCTGGCGTTCATAAATTCAAATGCCATGGAACAACTAGTCACCATCCCCACAAGAGGAGAAAATATACTAGATCTCATCATCACGAACATGGGGACAAAATGCTCCACACCGGAAGCATATCCCTCATTGGTGAGATCAGATCATAAACTAATCTCACTAGAAATCCACATCCCGCCCCACCCCAAACAAAAAAGACCACAGTGAAGAACTTCTCTAAAGCAAACTTCACACTACTCAAGACAGGTGTGGTATCCTTCAAGGCCCCTGAGCCAATGGAAACCACAACCCAAGCTGCGGAAGCCCTTACAAATGCCTTCTATGAACACCTTCAGGACTGCATGGATCAGGCAATCCCAAATAAAACCAAGACTCTTTCCACCAAGGGCAAATGTCCAGTCTGGTGGACCCCAGCCATAAACAAACTTTACAATAAAAGGAGAAAGCTATTACATGATAGAGCAAAATCCCAAAAAGGGAAGGCATCTTTGATCAGCACTAGCAAGAAACTACGATCCCTCATAAAATCATCCAAGGCCAACTTTGAGAGAAAAATTGCCATAGATTCAAAAGACAATCATAAGGCCTTCTTCAGCTATGTCAGAAACCTGGGTGGAAACTCCCAGATATGCTCAGAATTAGTCCAAAATGATACAAAAATCACTGAACCCACAGACATTGCCAACATACTGGCAGACAGGTTCAGTGCAAACTTCACCCCCCTCTCCACCCAAAAGGAGAGATAACTATCCCAACTGAGAGTAGCCTCCCAGACATCTCAAATGCGCAGATAAAAGCTGCTCTCTCTAAAGCTAAAAACACAGCATCAATGGGACCAGATGGGGTCCCCGGCTGTGTGCTACATGAACTCAATGAAGAACTAAACCCGCACATAAGGCAGCTGTTTAATCTTAGCCTCACCACAGGATATGTGCCCAAGGAGTGGCATACGGCAACTGTGGTCCCACTCCACAAAGGCGGTGCCTCTACGGACCCTGGTAATTACCACCCCATAAGCTTAACAAGCCTGGTCTGCAAAGCTATGGAGAGGATCATAATGGAACTCATAAACAAGGACATAGGGGACTTGCAGACCTTGGACCCAACCCAGTTTGGCTTTGTCAAGGGCAGCTCTTGCCTTTTGAACTTGGTTGACTTCTTCGAAACAGTCACCAAGGCCATTGATGAGGGAAAGGCAGTCCATACAGCCTACCTTGACCTTGCAAAAGCTTTCGACACAATACCCCACTCGGGTATTATAGAGAAACTTACCAGCTTAAATGTAAACCCATATGTCACAAGATGGGTTGCAAACTGGCTAAAGGACAGAACCCACAGGGTTAGAGTTGATGGAGCCATGTCAGACTCCAAGCCAGTTACAAGTGGAGTCCCACAGGGCTCAGTCCTTGGCCCCCTATTGTTCAGCATCTACTTCTCAGAAGTACAGGCAAACATAGGAGGACTATGGCTGACAAAGTTTGCAGATGACTGCAAACCGGGTGCCATAGTGGATAGTACATTGGACACAGACATCCTTCAGAGGGGTCTCACGGAAACTGATAGCTGGTGCCAGAGCCATGGCCTGAAGTTAAACGCAAAAAAGTGTATAGTCATACCCTTTGGGAAAAACAAGGTAACCCCAAGCTACCATATAGGTGGCAACCCACTAAGCACAGAAGAGGTTATCAGGGACCTGGGGACCCAGGTTGACAGTGGCCTCTCGTTTGACGCTCACGTTGCTAAAGTGGTTCAAAAGACCTTCTACATTGCCCACCTGATCATGAAGGGATTCACATCCAGATCTAGTGAGGTCATTGTTCCCCTGAACTCTTTACTTATCAGACCAATGATCGAGTACAATGCCCCATTCGGGATGTATCTCACCTGACACCTGCAGCAATTGGAGAGACCCCAAAAGTTCCTCACCAAAAGGATAAAGGGACTCCAAAACCTGTCATATGCTGCCAGACTGAAGAAACTCCAACTCTATCCAGTTGCATACCATCTGCTTAGAGGTGACCTGTGCCTGACATACAAGGCCATGACCAACCCGGAATTAATGGACATGCTCCACCTCAAAAAATCCAAATCCACCAAAACCACTAGAGCAAGAGACTTAAATCTTAGCACGGATATAAATAGGATGTGCTGGAGGGATAGATTTATCACCCAGAGACTCCCCATGCTGTGGAATAAAATCCTGGTCCATGTGAGGCAGAGCACCTCGCTGGCTCTGTTCAAGAGAAATCTTGACCGGTGGATGGGAGATCATAGGTTTACCCCGGGAATCATCTCTGTGTCACTACTGGACAGAGGCACAACAAACTAATGGGCACAGTATTTCTAACATAAGGGGCGGCGTAAGCCACATAACTTTGGGCTAGGCTTATAAATGCCCTAGGGCAGTTAGCCTAGTATAAACCTATGAACCTATGAACCTTTGAACCAAATAACCTATGACAGGATAAACTTCTGAAATGACATAGTGCATTTTTCACAAGGACAGTAAACACAGCTCTACCAGTATGCTGGACCCCCTGAACTTAATTTTATTTAATTTGCCAATATAGAAGATGTGTGTGTGTGTGTGTGTGTGTGTGTGTGTGTGTGTGTGTGTGTGTGTGTGTGTGTGTGTGTGTGTGTAATGCATCTATGCAGCATAGTAAGCCACATCTGACCCTGTGATTTAAGTTATTCCAGGGAAGTAGACCACTGTTGTGACTTTTTCTTTGTCAGAAAAGCAAGTGAAAGAACTTTGTGTAGCCAGAAGGAGATATATTTCTGTGAAGACCCTTTGGAGACTGCCTCAGCGATCTTGTTATAATCATGTAATGAGAAAAGACTGAAGTTTCCCTGGCTTGACTACGGCAAAGTAAAAGATATCCGGAAGTGACTCAAAGACAGCTGAAATAACCAGTGTCAAAGACTGCACTAATTTTGAGTTTAGTGTTATAAACCACTGCTCTGACTAGAACTAACTCAACATATTTTTTACAGGGAAAAAAGCTTCAGAAATATTACTGAGTAAGATTTGATACTGTTCCCCACAGACAAGATACTTGTTATTTTTACATTGTAATATGGTATAATGAAGACATTCCCGTCCCCTAGTACTGTCTAGGCAACACAAAAGGTGTTTAGGGAACTAGATACTCAGGTTGAGAGTTCCTTCTCTTTTAACCATCACATGACAATGGTTGTCTGGACATCTTATTATTTAGCCAAGCTAATTGACAAATAAATATCATCAAAGTCTAAAGAGACAGTCAATCCCTTATATTCAAATTGATCATAGGAGGTTACTAGACTATTGGCCCCGAGGCCTTATAAGCCTAGCCAAGAGTTTAGCCCATGTTTAGACAAGTCGGCACCCAATGCCCCTGTCCAGCAGGAAAATGGGTGGAATCCCAGGTGTACATTTTCTGTTTCCTATCCAGTTATCCAGGATGTGCTTAAGAAGGGGTAAAGAGGTACTCTGCTTGATGTGGAGTGTGAGTCTATTCCATAGATGTGGGAGTCTCTGGGACACAAATCTTTCCCACCAACAAGTCCTGTTGATGTCACAGACCAGGTTGAGACTGCATTTCAGTTACTCGAGTGGAGCTTTACTTGCAGATATGCAGCAGTCCCATCAAGGTGGGGTCTGTGATTGCCTTGTATACCAGACAGCGGTCACCTCTGAAGAGTTTGTATGAAACTGAGCAGAGGGATAGGACTTTTAGCCTATCTGTGTATGGTAGATGTTTGAAGTCCTGGATTCTCCTGGTGAGGGACCTCTGTGGCCTCTCCAGCAATTGCATGTGCTTTGCGAGGTACATGCCAAAAAGGGCATTATACTCAATAATGGGCCTTATAAGGGAAGAATACAGGGATGTTATGACCTCCTTGTCCCTGGATAAGATACCCTTACTTATGAGGTGGTCCTTGTAGAAGACTTTCCATACAATGGAAGCAACATGGTGGTGAAAAATCAGGTTGCTATCGACCTGGGTGCCCAAATCCCTAACGACTGAGTGCATGCTTAGGACATTGTTATTAATGTGATAATTTGTGAGGGTGTCACTCTCGTCAAAGGAAATGATGATGCATTTTTTGGTATTCAGCTTGTAGCCATGTTTCTGGCACCAGTCATTTGTCTGAGTGAGACCCTCTTGGAGGATATCTACATCATTAGGGGCATTAATGACTGCACCCAGCTTGCAGTCATCTGCAAACTTGGTCAGCCATAGCCCACTGGTTTTGGCCTGCACCTCAGAAAAGTATATCCCAAATAACAGAGGCTCCAAGACCGAACCCTGGGGTATGCCACTTGTTATGGGTCTACTGCTTGAGGTAGCTTCCCCTATTTTGATTAGGTGGGTTCTATCAGTGATCCAGTTTGCTACCCATCTGGTAACATATGGATTGATGCCTAGTTGAGAGAGTTCATCTACTATGCCTGAGTGGGGAATAGTGTGAAATGCTTTGGCCAGGTCAAGGTAGGTAGTGTGCACCATCTTCCTTTTGTCCATGGCTTTGGTGACTGTCTCAAAAACTCAACCAAATTTAGCAGACATGACCTTCCCTTGATGAAGCCAAACTGTGTGGGATCAAGTGTTTGGAGGTTGCCAATGTCCTTGTCAATGAGGTCCATGATAATCTGTTCCATGGCTTTGCAAATCAGGTTAGTTAGGCTAATGTGTCTATAATTTCCTGGATCTGTGGACACTCCACCTTTGTGTAAAGGGATGACAGTGTCTGTCCTCCACTCAGCTGGGATGAAGCTGATACTCAGGATTTGGTTGAATAGGGAGCTTAATGGTGCTGCAACTTTTTGCCTGAGTTCACGTATGATGCAGCCTGGTGTGATATTGGGTCCCATAGAGGCTATATATTTTTTTCTTTTGAGAGACCAGTGATGACCTCTTCCCTAGATATAAGGGGAAGGGCACATGTACGGGGGATGTCCTGATTTACTTGTGGGGGGAGATTGGGTCCCATGGAGGCTATATTTTTTTTTCTTTTGAGAGACCAGTGATGACCTGTTCCCCAGATATAAGGGGAAGGGCACATGTACGGGGGATGTCCTGATTTACTTGTGGGGGGAGGGGGCAGAGGGATGAAGTTTTTGCTGAATCTGACAGCCAGCAAGTTTGTTACATCTACAGTATTTGTATATATGGTGTCCTTGACCACCAGTTCCAAACAGATGTTTGTGCTTCCTTTGAGGTTGTGGACATATGTGAAGAAGGCCTTATGATTGCCTCTAGTAAATGTGGCCAATTTGGACTTTAAGTTTGCTTTGGAGGATTTCACTAGTGCTCTTATTTGCTTGTCAGGCTAAGGAGACATTGCTTCCCATTGGACACCTGCTCTTCTTGGTTTTGGCCAGCCATTTTTTCCCCTTTAGTTGCAGAATTTATTTATTGCAGGCCAATTGTGAAGTAAAATGCTCCATTTGGGAAGTATCTCACTAAACAAAAGCAGGTTGTAAGCTATATTTCTTTGCTCATTGATCAGGCCAATTGTGAAGTTCATTGCTCCATTTGGAAAGTGTCTTCACTAAACAAAAGCAGGTTGTAAGCTCTATCCATCTATTTAGTGTCTTGTAACCTGTTGAGGGGAGATCACTGTCTTGAGTACCTTGAAATTAGAGACGTGATCATCCTAGTCCTACTGTTTCTCCACAACTCCCGAAGTCCAATAACTCTACCAATAACAGAACCGTGGACCTAAATCTTCACTAACAGATAAATTAATCATGGTGAAGGCAAACGTTTATAGCCCAGCATCTCCCAAATCTCTAAAATAAACATCTCCTGTATCTTTTGCAGTGCAACTCACTATCTTCATTTAATCATAAACTAGATGATTGAATGGATATTCCACATTTAGTCCAGGCTTGACCAGTATGGACCTCCGGGAGAAAGGCAGTGCTGCCTGAGGGAGGGTACTGGCAATGCAAGGATGGTTATGAGACTCAGTGGCCCTGGAATATCAATGAATCTGCCATCCAGATGAGTGTAATATTTGGGAATAGGTACGCTACTCTTATAGAGTGTAAAAGCTCGAGTGCACACAATATCGAATGGGGAAATATCGAACAGTAAACAGCAAAATCCCATTTGCTTGTAACTGCAAAATAACGAACCACGAAATATCGAATTTTACTAAGGCGGATGATTGCAGTGCTACCCAAGTGCCACAGCCATAAAAGGAAAGTACGGTGTAGTGAAAACAGTCCATTCTAGTATACATAGGGTCACCACCTGTCCCACTTTATGAGGGACAGTCCATCTTTGGGCAGTTGTGTCCTGACAAAAAATTGTAAAAATGGCAAATGTCCTGAGATTTTAGGACAAAATTATTTCTTATATTTTATGTAATAGTTGCATAAAACAGTTATTCTGTATCTAAAATACCTAAATGTTATAAGAAACAGAATAAGCAACTAAAATGCTACACGAATAAGCTTTTATTTAGGCAAAAAAGTTAAGTTCTATCCTTTGTACTGACTGTGGATATGTGTCAGCCTGTAAAATCTGATGTTTGTACCAAAAATGTCCCACTTTGGCCATTTGAAAAGGTGGCAACCCTAAGTATACAGCATAAACTACACATAAAGACATTGACATAAGGTGAATAATGATCGTCACCTAAACTTAAACCATGAACTTCCCCATTACATCTGTAGAAGACTAGCTATTGCCCGAACAAAATGTACACTACCATATGTTGTCTTGTTCTCAAATATGGTTTGGAACTGCTTTTATCTTCTCAGCAAGCTACTTTTTTGGGAGATGGAGGACAGGCTGTACAGAGACGACGTCTGATTTCATCTACCCGATTCTGCTCTCTAACAATTGCAGAAACCACAGTAAAGATATCACAAATGTGCTTCCCAGTCATACATTTGAACCTCCGGTGCCAAGCTTCCACACAATTCTGTGTTTGAGGTAAGCCTAAGACATTCAGAATGCTAGCATTCCAAAACGTCACAGGAAACAAACGTGGGAATCTTACAGAAGTTGTAGACCGGTGCTAAAAGTCCGGGACTTACTATACAAATACCACTCAGCAAAGTACTTCAATAACTCCCTGACTTCATGAGGAAAGCTCTCCCTAAGCTGAATAAACGTTGGTATGACATACTTTTCTTCCAGAAACGCTAATGCTGCTAACTGTTTGACTGCCAATTGAAACTGCATATTAGAGTTGTATAATGCACCTAAACCTATAGACTGTACCTTTTGCCATATATTTCGACCAAAATGGAAGAAACACCCTTTACAAATCATATTGCTAACATTCAGCTTAATACTTTTTATGGCTGCAATTTCAAAGTCAGAGAGCTAATAGGAAACGTCACATTCCAACTGTTCAGCAACACGCATTTCTTACAAACACTGCTACATGTAATTATAGCAGCGGAGAGACTTTTTACTCACCCAACAGTATACTAATGGGGCACATTTAGAGTATGCTCCATACTTTAACAATGCATGCATGGTATACAGTTGTCGACACTGAGTTCCCCCTGGAGAAGTATGTTCCATCCATAAGCCAGATTTCACTTTTGCACAAGTCTTTCAAGTTTTAAATAGTTGTTAACACCACAACTATTGAATCATTGCTAGCATCACACACTTTCCTGTCTAGTAGCATTCCTTCTTTTAAAGGGAAATCCTCAGTTTCTATTTCTAACAATCCTAACGTGGAACGTAATTTATTACCTCTTTGCTGCATTCTAACTCAATGTACTCACTCTAAAAGTGCTTGCCTGCTAGGGAGGGTGGGAGCGAAGGCAAGCGAAGAAGGTGCAACTGCATCGTCAACTATGAGACAAGGTGAATCCCTAGATAGGGCAGCTCTCTTCTTCAAACTGTGGCACAGTGCATATTTCTCCATTTCCTCGGGATCACCAGAATGGTTGTGAGGAGCAGACATGACTACTTCCTCATCTGTACTGACTACCTCTGTGATAGCTCTGCCTCTGCAGGATGCACCTTTCTTATATCTACAACACCAGTATTCATGGATTTTACCCATATTTTATAAACTGTAAATGTACCCTTCCACTATGAGTACATCCTTACCCTTCTGCAATTTAGATGTTTTTACACTTCCCTCAGCACACTAGGAGCATTTCTGCATACATCTGCCATAGTAAGTAGCTGTAGCTGACTACGGCACCTGTGATGATTGCACTAAATTTAAAGGAAAACACAGGGAGCACTGCTGCTGTGATAGGTTTGTGATTTTCCGCTTTCTGTTTTATGTGGTTTTGAGTTACTGTGGCTTCATGCAACTCAGTTTGAGATTTCCCCATTGGATATTGTGTGCACTCGAGCTTATACACTAGACCCAGTCAAACACATATTAGGTACAATGTATGGCGAACATGAGAACTATGTAGAGGTAATAACCTAGATTTTAATTAAGGCAATAATTAAAAAGGATTCTCCTTACATTGTATACAACTGGGATCTGAGGCTAACAGAGTTAGACAACTGCACAGGAGGCAAGGAATGGATATATGAGGACAGCTTTCCTTTCTTCTTCTTACAGTGATACCTCACAAAAAGGAAGACTAGACATGACCATAGGTGATGAACAAATATTTGCCAGAGGCAAGGGTTCACCTTTCCACAGGAGAAATGCCTTACCTGACAGATCTTCAGAATCTCTCATGGAATGCCTGGAATATGACATGTTTTCAGAGTTTTGAATGTCTTATCAATTTACTTTACAAGATAGCTAAATGAAGGAATGAAATTATGAATATACAGTTTTCTTCTTTTGGCTTTTTCCTGGTTAGGGGTTGCCACAGCAGATCATCTGTCCACTCATGATTGGCAGTGGAGTTTTACAGTGTTGAGTTGCCAGCCCGGCGCCCAACCTTCCACAGAAGACACACACATGCACACCTAGGGCCAATTTAGAGTGTCTAATCCACCTACTGCATGTCTTTGGTATGTGGGAGGAAACCGGAGCACCCAGAGGAAACCCACACGACCACAGGGAGGACATGCAGATTCCGCACAGAAGGCACCCCAGCCATGAATTGAACCGGAGAACCTCTTGCTGTGAGGCGGCAATGCTAACCGCTGCACCACCGTGGCCGCCCAATTATGAATATACAGTAATCCAGCTATATAGGAAGGTGTTATTAAAATGTGTTGCATATACAAATGGTAGAGGAAAAGATGAAGGAAAGGTATTTTTCAGTTCTATTTGATGAATAATCAGTGCTTCACTAAATAAGTGATGTGTTTTAGGATAATGATAATAATGCCAGACAACTGTTTCACCAAAAATCCATCGGACGCCTACACATATCTAGTATCAGAAATCCTTTCTCAATGAATAGGTATGGACATAAAAGGATGTGTTCCTAAAGTGGTCTGAGATCATCATTATATATTATTGTTGTTTTAGGATTGCACTTAGCAGGTATCTAGATGCCAATGGCTTTGACTCACATTTCACTGGTCAAGTAAATAAGGACATCCGTCTGCTATTGGGATACTGATAGTCTGGTTGAATGGCGCAACAAAATACTAACAGAAATTGATAATGAGAGGGAAAAAGAAAATCAAGAGCTGAAATTACTTTATTTTCCATTCACATTTAAGGAGCTTTCTTTGAGACGTGGTTCACGCATTGCACTCATGTATGAAAAGCACTTATGTAGCTGCTAGTATAGCGCATGAAACCTGAGAGGGGAAGAAGACCTCTAGCTGCAGTCTTGTGAATCACATAGCCCTAATCCAGAGATACTGGAAGATTTCCTGCCTATAGTAAAGAAAGAATGCAATGAGGATGCAAGATATCTTAGTCCACACTTAACAGAAGAGTGTAAAAGTATCAGGGATATTCATTTTATACTGATATTCAAAGATAAGCTCCTGAGCACCACTTGACAGGGATTTAGGGAAGTGCCGGAAAAGTAGGGTGAATAAGGTACAAAGTGTTCCAACCTTCAAGTGGAGTAAACAATAAATATAACAAGAAAATGCCCTCAAACTCCAGCAAGCTAGGAAAATCGTACATTTTCTAGAAACTTGTGGCAGTCTAAGGGTACCAGCTCTAAACTAGTAGTAAGAATATGAACATTTTTATATATTCATTAGAGATCAGGTAAGGGAACTGAAGGATTTTATTACCAGGAGCAGGATCCAGCAAACTAATTATCCATTACAATATATTTGTGCAAGTCGGAAAAGGGGATACTACAGTTTTATAAACTGTCTGCAGTGAAACAAGAAGACATAGCAATTGAAGATGATTTAAAACATGCTTGTTCATGATCTATTGCTGAATTCTCCCAAACTAGCCCTGCTTTTCTGGTACATAAGCCAAACAGCACTGTCTACTTCTACAATAGTATAAGTCAACTATTTTCTGTTTCCTAGTCCACTACAATGTCATTTGTAAATTCTGTGTCCCACTACTATACACTGAGAAATGAAGCAACTAAGAGTCTGAGACACACTCCACAACTGACTATAGATCTAGCAACAAGATATTGTCAGGTTTCTTGCACTCAGACAGCACATGAAAATACAGCTTTTCTAAACAGGATGGTCTGTCCTATATGCAGTCCTCCTTTTCATGCTGTATGTCGCCACTGCATCATTGGTTCAGTGTTTGATGCTCACACTTTGAGAACCACACATAAGTTGTCTAGCAGTATATTTGGATGGTGTTGTGATGTAGTCACCCTTCAACTAGGACTAAAGTACAAGAGAAGCTTTCTTTCTAAATAAAGCCTAGTTTGTGGACACTACATTCAAGTATGCAAATGAACCAGAAGACACCATTTACGTGGGGTCTATTACAGAAAGGAATTGTGAAGCCTTGAGTGGAAAACATGGATTACTTTAGAGGCTGCCCTTAAATGAAGACCATGATTTTGATATAGGCCTTCTTGGATTTAGTCAGCAATTTGAAGTAATTCATTCCACATGTTGCTACCATGACAACCCTCTAACAGGAGTCCAGTGCCTTAACCATGCAAAATAAACTGATAAAATGTGTAAAGGGTAAGGTCTAGGGGGAAGGGAAAAAGGTAGTGTATGCATTTCATTTCTAATATGCTTTCATAACAAGATAGATTCTTGAATGTTGTTGAGTATGTCTCTATTGATTTGCTTCCTGTCTAATATTAGTAACTGCTGAGTAAGAAATGTAAAAAGATTTGATATGATGTTGTCCTATCTCACCTTCATTCTTACTAGGTTGGTTTGGATCTGATCCTTGGATCCATCTTGGCCTTTATTTTCAAGTTTGAGGTCCTCTGCCAGCTTTTGCCTAGCTGCCTATCCCAGCATGCACTAGAACTGTCCTCAGATCTCATTTTCTGCTAAACAAGATCAAGAGTTTGTCTTCTAGCTCTGGCTAAGTACAATCCTTTTGATTATTTTTTGGTCTATAATTCTTAGATAATTCTGAAATAATTTAGATAATTGGAAAATTTAGCTTTTATAGCTGAGAGTGTCTACTCAAGATTTGATGTTTTTTGCATTTGAGCTGTTTCTGACCTTGGCCATTGTTTTTTTTGCTACGCCTTGGATTTTCCCTTACTGGCTCATGCTAATCTGAGGTTGCCCTATTAGTAGTACAGTTCATTTAAATTAGAGTAATGTTACAGATCCCATTTTAGTTAGAGAGCTTTAACCCTTGTGTTACTTGCTATTTGCTTTCATGGTTTGTTGCTAAGTGCAGTTGCCATTGTAGTTTCAGTTTATTTAAGTTAGAGAACTGTTTTAAGTTAGAGGGCTTAGTCTTTGTTTTTTTTTTGTGTGTGTGTTCTGTGCATAAATAGCTCAACCCATTTAAGTTAGAGGGTCCAGCCTACAAAAAAAACCTGTTATTGTTGTGGTTTTGCTGTTGTTCTCTCACCTTAAAAATGTCTGGTAAGGAATCTAATTTGATGGGTTTTAAAAAGTGTGACAGGTGTAGAAAAAAAGATGTCCCTTAGCAAGAAACACACCCTTTGTGTTTATTGCCTTGGGGCCATGCCTCTCCAGGAGTCATGCTCTATTTGCCACTTGTTTAATAAATCTGACAAATCAGACAAATCTGGAAAAGGACCTTCCTCTTCTTCATCATTGGATCTGGCATACAAAATACCTAGACTGTCCTCCTCAGATCCAAAGTCTACTGGATCAGACAAGGCTCCATCAGCTCTAACACCTTCTTGCTCAGTGCCAGTAGAGTTTGAGCTTAGGAGTCAGTCCCCAACCTTGTAGCTGGTCTCCCCTGTTTTGAGACTGCCCGTACTACAGAAATCTAACTCTCCCAGTCCCTTGACCCAGTCTTCTAGGAACATTTCCAATGATGATGTGCATTGGGTGGTACAGAAGCTCTTACATACACCAGAGCTGTCCAAATTACAGTTGAATCAGACCTCCAGGGCTTTGGATCCTACAACATCCAATTCCTCTGCTCAAAGTCCTCTTGTGATCCAACCTCTGGCTTCGGAGTTGGAAAATCTGGAGTAGGTATCAGTATTGTGGGATCTGAGACCCACCACGGTTTCCATGGATCCGACCACAGCTTGGATGTCCTCAGCTCCACTGGAGCTGGAGGTGTCTAGGAACTGACACTCTCCGGTCAGGTCTGGGGAGCCGAGTTGGATCGGACAGCTGTTGGATCTAACGTTCCCTCTTGTGGCCTCAGCTCAGGAGATTTCGTCTTTTACCTCAACCTCAGGTCCATTGTCTTTGGTTCCGGGGGCATCCTTTAGCTTCTTCATATCCAGGGTTGTTCTCGGATCAGGGACAGGGCCTTCTGAGGTAATGAGGAGGGCGCTGCCTCCACAGACAGGTCCACAGTCCTCTTCAGATATTCCTCACTCCAGAGCATCAATTCCAGGCTCTTTATCCCTGCATCTACAGGAATGCAGAGACCCTAGGCCTCAGGATGCCCCACAAGACACCCCCCCACTCTTCTGAAACCTCCCTGGAGTACCCTTCTGAGGAGAGCCTCCAGAAGAGACTGTGCAAGAGGAAACACTTAGTCTCCCCAGAGGAGTCTATCACTTCTGATATGGATCTCGATGAGGCAGAAGGGTACCCGCAGTCACCTCCTGATGATGTCTCCTTCTGAGATGTCCTGAAAATGCTAAAGCAGAGAGGTGGCTGGAAGTCCACTAACCCTTTGGCGGAGGAGTCCTTATACCTGAAGGCCTTTGGTCTCACCCTTCCACCTCTTGGGTGATGCTAGCTTTCAATTAGCTCCTTGAGCTGGTCGGATTCTGAGGAGCCTATTCCTAAGAGTCCAAACAAATTAATCATATCCCCATCCTACAAATCTTTTTTAAGAAAGGGAGTCCCAGCTGAGCCATGGTCATAGCAGCGGCCACTAAGAAGAAACTCTCAGAGACATCTTCTTCTGTTCACCCCCCGAACAAGGAACCCAGTACTATTGCCAGGTATGGAAAGTGCATTTTTTCCTCAGTGGCTTTTTCTCTCAGATCACTGAACTATCTTATCCATTTTACAAGACTACAGAGGGATCTCCTTAAAGAGATAGGAGTTACCCTCCAAGGTTCAGTAGCTCAAGGGATTGCCAACAAAGTAACTTCTCAGCTTGCTACCTTAAACTCAGTTGTTAACGCATCCATGAGGCTCATTTACTATGCAGCTGATGGAGCGAGTAGATCAGCGGGTTCTGGAATTTCCCTAAGGAGATATTCTTGGATGCACTTGTGTGACTTCATGGAACCCTGGGGCTGCAAAATCATCGTGACAGAGAATGCTTCTTTGATACGCCTTTTTTATGCTCCTGAAAATAGGCTTGACTGTCCAGCTCTGGAGGCATCTTTGTATCCCGAAGCCTGGCAACAACTAACAAAAGGCAAATCGGTACAAAGCATCATGTCCAGAGGATACATCATCCTGCTTTCACTTCTCCCACCAAAGATGAAAAAAAGTATGGACATTCCATCCAGTTAAAAGGAACTGACAACTCTAGAAATTTAAATGTTGCTAGAAAAAGAGTCATCCAAGAAGTCCCCACAGACCAACTAGATTAGTTCCAAAGAAAACAGGGGACTGGAGACCAATTCGGGATCTCAGCACTCTAAACAAATCAGCAAAGAAGAGCAAGTTCTGAATGGTGACACTGCAGTCACTACTCCAATTCCTTGAAAAGGATGATTGGATGAGCTCTACAATCTCCAGGATGTGTACTACCACTTAAAAATGGAAAGGTGATCCAGGAGACACTTGCACTTTTGGCTGAAAGCCATTCACTACCAGTTTTGAGCTCTGCCCTTTGGCCTCACTACAGCCCCCAGAGTGTTCACTAAATGTATGGCAATAGTAGTGGCTCACTTGAGATGTCTGGGATTCTGGGCGTTTCCATACTTAGGCGACTGGCTCTTAACCACCACGACCAGGCATCTGCTAATCAAGTCCAGAAATACAACCTTGCAACTCTGCTACCACCTAGGGATTACCATAAATTATGAAAAATCTGCCTTAGTGCCTTCTTAGCATGTGTTTTTCAGAGGGGAGAATTAGACTCAACACAAATGACGGCAGTTCTTCAACCAGAAAGGGTCCAATCTCTAAGGTACCAGGTGATATATCTTTTAAGAATAAAGAACGCCACAGAGAAGATACTCCTCAAAGCTCTTGGGATCATTTATTTATTTTATTTTATTTTACATTTGTTGACCGGGATAGTCTGACTGGATATATGCCCATTTTCAGTGGAGGCCCGGAAAGAAAAGCTCCACACAGATGAACACAAGACATACAAGTACAAGTGAGACTGGTGCACATTTACGTGTTATACATTATCAATTAGAGACAGTCGAGATAGAAACGTTTCATATATATATATATATATGTGTGTGTGTGTGTGTGTGTGTGTGTGTGTGTGTGTGTGTGTGTGTGTATGTGTGTTTAATACACTTCCAGGTTTCAGTACAAGCATTAAACAATTTCTTATTCTATATGTATCAATTCTTGGATCTTTGCAGTTTATATACAAGGAGAAAAACTAGTCTTTACTTATTCAGTGGGTTTGTTCAGAGTTTTTTTGTTAGACCCTGAGGAGAAAGGGTACACCGAGAAAGGGGGAGAGATTAGTCTGGGGTGGAGCAAGCGTCATGGCAGCAGCAATAGTTTTGGTCCCCCTAGCATGTCTGCATATGAGGATTCTTATGTGGTTGCCATCCACTCAATGGTCAATGCAAGAACTGCTGATGTCTCACAAAATAGTCATAACAGCAACTTGCAAGAAAGATCTTCGATGGTGGCTACACTCCGCTCAAGTGACTCTAGGTCTATCATTTGTTCACTCCAAACTAGTGGCCAAGGTGACCATGGATGCATCTCAGATAGAGTGGGGGGCATTATCTTGGAAAGACAGTCCAAGGCACCTGTCAGAATCACAAGGCTCACTTGCACATCAGTGTCCAAGAGATGAGAGTGGTGCTTTTGGCATTGCAAGTATTCGAGGACTCTCTCCCCCTGGGAAGCATTGCAATCCAGACAGCCAACATGCCAGTCATATGATATATAAACAAACAAGGAGGAACTACATCTTAACCCCATCTGTCGAGAGGCTCTGAGAGTATGGCAATGGGCAATCTCCTCCCAATGTTTTCTGATAGCAATGCACATCCCAGGAAAATCCAATGTGATAGCGGACAGACTCAGCAGAGCGATTCTGATGCCTAACAAGTGGTCCCTGAAACAGGAAGCAGTGGAAAAAATGTCCATAAATCAGGCCAGCTTTGCTGTGACCTCTTTGCGACATCCATGAATGCCAAATGCAGAAACTACTTTGCCCTCTTCCCCCATCTAGGGGAGTCACCAAGGGATGCAGTTGTACACAATTAGTGCCTGGGCCTCCTCTATGCCATCCCCCCTTTTCCACTAATTCTCAAAGTCCTTCAGAAAGCCAGTTGTTTTGGAAGGGACTAGATACTCATCACTCCATACTGGCCTCACCAAATCTGGTTCCCCTTCCTGTGGCCTCATCTTCTGGAGAAGCCATGGATTCTGGACCTGGTTCTGGACCTTCTGACTAATGGTTCAGGAATGCTCCAATCATCCCTTCAGACCCTCAAACTGACAGCATGGCTGCTCCAATTCCTATGATAGCCAGGTTTCCAACCCTCTCCTCTCGAGTTAAACAGATTCTAATTTCTTCTCATAAAGTTTCAGTGAAGAAGATTTATAAAAGCAAATGGAAACAATTCCATTTATAAGCTAACTATAACCATATTGATCCCTTTTCTGCTCCTATTAGATTCATTCTGGACTTCCTAGTAAAACTTTTCAATGAGGGTGCAGCTGCAGCTACTATTAGGGTTCAGCTAGCAGCGATATCAAATTTTCATTTGGGAGACTCTGGCTCTAATATAATATCTCATAAGCTATTCAAGGCCTTTCTCAAAGGTACTTTGTTATTAAGACCGCCTATCAGACACCCTCCAGTGCCATGGTACCTAAATTTTATTCCATCTCGTATAGTTTTTCCTCCCTTTGAACCAGCATCATCTTGCGAATTAAAGTTTCTAACTTGAAAAAACATTTTCTTAGTAGCAATCACCTCTGACAGAAGGGAGTCAGAGTTGCAAGCATTGTCCATAAAGCCCCCATATTTGTTTTTCCATAGAGCCAGTGTGTCTTTGCGAACAACCACCTCCTTTTTACCTAAGGTGGTTTCAGAGATAAATTTGAATCAAAGTATTGAGTTACCAGTTTTCTTCCCAAATTAGGAAAAAAAAGCAGAGTACATGTTACATCATCTGGATGTACATAGACAGTTACGTTTTTACCTACATAGAACTGCAGAATTCCGAAATCTGATCGGTTATTTGTTTCTTTTTCAGATTCACAGAAAGGATGCTCCATCTCTAAAGTTACACTTTCTAAGTGGCTAACAGATTATATAACATTTATTTACAAATTTCAAAATAAAGAACTTCTGAAAAAAGTTAAGGCCCATTCTATGACAGCCACTGCTACTTCTTCAGCCTTTTTGGCTAAGGTACCAATTGACACTATTTGTGCTGCAACAACATGGGCTAAACCACATACTTTTATCACTCATTACAAAGTTGATTTAGCCTGCAGGAATAGAGCCTTCTTTGGATCCATGGTTCTGAGGAATATTCTCCCGTGAGCCACCCAAGAATCAATGATCTAGGGATACTGTCCCAAGCTAGTAAGAATGAAAGTGAGATAGGACAACATCACATAAAGAAATTATGTTTGTTTGTGTCTTTCGGCTTTTCCCGGTTAGGGGCACCACAGCGGAACTCTGGTCCGCTAATGATTGGTAGTGGATTTTTACGTACTGAGTTACCAGCCCTGATGCACAACCTTCAATGAAGGCACGCCCCATTCACGTATGCCTCCACACAGAAGATGCTCTAGCTGAGAATCGAATGGGTCAACGTCTTGCTATGAGGCAACAACGCTACTGCAGCACCACCACCGCAGAGTATTCACCATAATGTTCCATGTGTGTTGCCCATCTTCATCTTCATTCTTACATCCCACCCTCCTTCCCTTTCTTTCACTCTTATAAGACCAGGTGGGATCCTCTTGACCTCTGTCTTTCTTTATCAGCCTCTGAATCCTTCCTTAGAGTTAGGCATACCTCTATAAATTTAGGGCAAAGAAGATCTGGGGACAGTTCTGTTGCATGATGGGATAGTGAGTTAGCCACTAGCTGGCAGAGGACCTCAAGCTTGAAAATAAAGGCAGAGACGGATCCGAGGACTGTATATGAACCAACCTATGAATGAAGGTGAACATGGACAACACACATGGAGCATTTTTGTGAGTACATAACTTCTTTTTCTCTGTAGAAAGTTCTATTATGGAATTCAAAAATCATGACTAATATGGAAAGTCATAAACAAGTGGTCAGGAGGTCATAGTTAACAGACTTAATGCTGTAGTGTTTTTAATTGGTCAGTGGTTGTTCTATTATTGTTGCAATAACAATAATGTTTCTTTTAATGAAAAAAAGTATTACAGATCTGTATTTGAGAGAGACAGGACCTTGATTTCCAAGTCTCCCATGTACTTGTTTCTCTTTGCAATAAAGGATATTATTATTTTCTGTTGAACTCTGTTGTGTAACGTTACTAGGTACCTTAACAAGTTTATTACCATATCTGCTCAGATCACTACATACTCCTACTGGGCCTAAAAGAGTGACAGGATTTCTGTCAGGCAAGTTTTTGGTGTATCAGTAGGCAATTTTAAAAATGTCAGCAAATCCTAAGGTGTCTACAGGTAAACTTTACTTAAACTTTCAAATCTTGATCTGTGGCTGCAGCCCTCCCCAGTGCATTACTGTGTGGCTGTGACAGCATGCATATCACACAAGGAGGCCACACTGAGTCTCAGGTGCAAGACTTACCTGGCCATTCTGCATTCTGTAAAGTTTTATTATGGAAGACTTAAACACAATTCTTTATTTTAATCTGCAGTATGATTGTCTAAATAACAATTGTCTTTACTTAATAACCCTTACAAAATGTTTGATATCACCATTTAACCCTACTTTTTTAATCCCTCCAGTGGACAAAGGAGAACCCCCATGACTGTATAGTTGTTATAAATCTGTGCTTCTTCCAAGATTAGATTTGAAGGATGTTCCTTTACACAGTCCAGATCAGTTTATTTCAAGGATGGTGCCTGTGTTCAAAGAAATGACAGCGACCTCATAACAGCCTTTTCTGTTTACACGTGAGACAGAATTTTATTCACTGGACAATTAAATGCAAGCGTGTCAGCTGAAGTGGCTAAACTTGTAGCTATAATTGAAGCCTGTAAGACTGGCAGATATCAGTCAATATTTTTTACAGATTCTCATTATGCTTCTGGAGTAGGTCATGATATTGTTACATGTTAAAAAGGGGTTATCAGCAGGTACAGTCAGTAAAAATGCTGCTTTTTGGTAATGAATTGTTACATGCTTTATTATTACAATGGGGGATTGCTGTAGTGAAATGTGCCACCCACAAGACTGATTATTCTTTTTAGTCAAAGGGTAAATCATTTGCAGCTATGGCAGCGAGACAGACTGCATTTTCTTATCCTGTTCAGGTTATGTATTGTAGCAATTAAATGAAAATAACAACTTTACTTTACAGGAGTTATTGCCTTTTCAAGACTACAAAGATATCTTGGAGAAAGAGGTGGATAAGTGATGGCTGCAGTCACTCTCCAGAATTTTTATGGCGCCAACTAGACGGTTGAATAATAGGCCGCAAATTTTCTTAAATCAATTGGTAAAAAATTACCATCTTCTTTTTTTTAAAATGGGCAAAAATGCATTACTAAAACAGATTTTCACTGATTAGTATGCACCTCATCTCTCAGACTTTGCTCAACATTTTGTAAATATTTGTCTAGTTTGTTTAGAGTATAATATGTCTAAATCAGTACCTACACCTGTTCAGTCATTGAAAAAGCATTAGGGGCCATTCCATTTTTTGCAGTGGGACTTTACTATACTTCCTCAAATAAAGAAATTCTGATATGTGCTTGTTGTGACTGACATTTTTTTCAGGATGGATACAAACATATCCATATGTAAAAAGTGATGCACAAATGGTAGCAGAAAGGTTTTTAACTCAGATAATTCCTAAATTTAGTGTTTCTTATTGTATACAGTATGATTAGACATCTCATTTTATTAGTCATATGATACAGCAACTTTGTCAAATTTTGAAAATTACATTGCAATTCTGTTATCCTTATAGACTACAGATTTCTGGGACAGTGGAAAAAGCCAATCAAAGGCTAGCAAACATTTGTGAGGAAACATGTTTTAAATGTCCATAAGCATTGCCTTCAGTTTTATTTAGGATTAGAAGCACAGTCAGTAGTCCAAAAAAAATTGTTCACTCATGAAATCCTCATGGGCAGACGCATGAGAATGCATGCTACTCCTCACCCTAAAAACTTTAGAATTGCAAGATGTTGATGAAACCATGCTTTTGTATTGCTAATCTCTGTGTTCTATTTTGCAGAAATACCAGTATCATTCTGCATGCAGCACAATGACCCACAGAGCAGGGCCATCATGATCTACAGCCTGGAGACTTTGCTTACATTAAAACACATTCCCTAAAAAACTCACTTAACCCCAGATGAAAAGGACCATGCTTAGTTTTGCTCACAAACTGCTACTGCTATCCATTGTGAGGGCCTCTGCCCCTGGATCCATGTGTTGGGCATCAAGCAGACCCTTCTGTGTGATGAGTGTAATTGAGATGTCATTGATGTTATACCATGTGAATGAGTAGAACCTATTGACAGTCAAACCACATGAAAAAAAGAGGCACCATTGCATCCAAAAGTGACAATCCATGATGTTTTGCCATCCAAACCAAATCCAGAACCAGTTCCACATTCCCCATCCAGATTTTACCCAGAACTGAATATAGTTATGTTACCCCTTTTTCCAAACCAAAAAGTTTAGTAATGTGATTCTGTTTCCTCATCCTAGTCTGACAGAAACTCCACTGATTCTTCATCAACATCGACAACATTTTTTCTTGCCTCTAATACTTACATATTCATCCAGCCTTTTGGGCACTGATTTAGATATTGCTTTATCTAAACAATGTTATTTTTAAAGGCATCTGTGATTATGGTGATTGGCTGAAGACTTTTTGGTGATGGATTTCATTTGCACAATGGGCAACCCACTCAGCATCCTTATTTACAGCTTCTTCAAAATCCTCTCCTCCAGCCCCAACATGCTTACTTTTCCTATGGACTGATTATTACCACAGTTACTGTGATTTCCATCCTCATTTTATTTTACCTCCCTTTGCATCTGGAGCTATCTGCAACTATTTGAATTATAAGTACTGAACCATTTCTTAATAGACATACACATTTTGCTAAAACTAGAAACGGCAATTGGGCTAGAAGTGAATCAAGAGCACCTCCAAAGCAGGATCACATTAAGGTTGTTCTGCTCAATGCCAGAAATCTCAACAACAAAATGCCCAAGTCTGAAGCTCTACTACATTTGAAGTGCATCCATGTCTGTGTAATCCTTGAAAATCAATTTAAATGCACAGAAAACACTTCCTCCAAACTACGAGTTTAAAGCTTTTTACAGGACACCCTCTATGCCCCCTGATAATAATGTAAAGTTCATAAATATAGTCAAACAACTCCCTATAAACAGAAATTCCATTATATTGGGAAACTTTATCTACATATCAATAAACTGATATGGCTCATGGCATTACAGTACTGTTAGTATAAAACCCATACTAATTAAGAAGCAATGCAACTTCAATAATTTTAAGAAACAAATGTAACACATGGATTTTTAATCTGTATTTATGGATGTTTTTAGAGAAACTGCATATTTATAAGAGAATCTTTGTAAGTAATTAATTTTGGTGTTTTTTTGATTGGATGGCTGTGTCATGTGATTATGTCTGAATTACTATATAAAAATGAGACTAAGTTTTAACTTGAGTTGCACTAAGGAAGAATATTTCCTGAAAGTTTTGCAGTATGTTTTTTTTTGTTTTAATAAATAGTTTGGCATATCTTGAGTCAAAGTTACGCGTCTTATTCCAGATTATTTACATCCTGACTAGATGACATAATATTTAGATCTGTTCCTCACAATGATAGTTTCCTTATGTATTATTTCCCTCAGATAATAATTGGATGGCTGGATGTGTATAGACAAATTCATCCCTGGCTTGACTGGCTTGGCCCTCCTCAAAGGTAAGGTTCTGTCAGAGGGTGGATAATGGCAAGAAGTAAATGGTCATGAGATTCAATAACTTTGCAGTTCCTATGATCCTATGATGATCTCCTTGAATGTGTATGAGCAAAATTCCATCTTAATGCCAAAGCTATGTTGAAATAATTAAGATATGTGTTCATTAAAATTATATATTTGGATTTACTAAATTTAATCACTTCTCACTTAACTGTGATGCAACAAATAATGTCAAAACACTGGATGACCATTCTCAATTACACAAGTAACTAACACAAAATCATCTAGACATTTCACAAAGCAACCATTTTTGATGGGATATGCTATATTTATCCCCATTATAAGAGTAAGTACCCACACATACACACACACACACACACACACACACACACACACACACACACACACACACACACACACACACACACACACACACACACACACACACACACACACACACACACACGCATACCCCAGGTGTCTACATAAACTAAACTTCATGTTACAAAAATATGGTAAAAGTGGAAAAGGTGTAAAGCAAAACAGAATGTATCTTTTCTTTAAAAAAATAACTTTTCATTGCATTTTAAATAAGTAAATTTCATTATAACAAAACAAAACAGTCAACTAATAACACATAGAACTATATACAAAGTCCATAACAGAAAACATAGTATACAGGATTATTAAAACTTTTCTAATGACAATGGTTTATGAGCAATATTTGACTTTCTAGTATGAGCAGTTTGCATTTCCCTATTACATACATTTTTGCTAAACAAGTACATTCTGTAAAAGAAAGGATGTTTTTACATTTTACAATTTATTGTGATAACTTTTGTCACAATAGCTAGAAGAGACCAATGGAGAAGCACTTATATATTTGGAATGGAATTTGGAATTGGAGCATTAAAAAAAGCAATGAATTAGTCACAGTGCAATGTCTGACCATAATGCTTTAACAAAATTTCTAAAATCTATCCATAATGGAGCAATCATTGTGTATTCTAAAACCATATGTATCAAATTTGCACTTAGAACTTCATCACATCTCCAACAATTTGTATTATCTTTTTTATATTATATTAGGGCAATGTTATGTGGTATTAAAAAAAAGTTCTGTGTAAATACTTCCATGTAAAAATTGTACAATAAAAACATGGGGCAGGATTCATGAAGCCTCGGTGTAAGAGTTATAACTCTTACACGGAGGCTGCAGTTAAACGGAGTGATGTCAGCATGCTCTGCATGCTCATGAGAGCATGCTGAATCACACCTAAGGCTAACACGGTCCATGTAAGACAGTAGGGGGCGTGTCAGTAGGCCGAGCCCTGCAAGCGGACATGCCCCCAGAAGAGTAAAAGTGCCCAAAGTAAACACCCATGACAGAGTCCATGGAAATGTGAATAAACACAACACAACACATGCCCCCACAGACTATGAACATAAAATGCACAAATGAACATCTTATAACTTTTTTTTAAATTGTAAAGATGTTTGCCCATGAGTGCGCTCATTTGTGCGGGCATGCCTGTAGCACAGCCACAGTTTGCAGTCAGTGGGAAAGCATATAAGAACTAAATATGCAAAGTAAGCCAAGAAGCAATAGCGTTGCGGTAGAGACGTCAGCTGAAGGGCAGGCATCCATGGTTCGAGCCCCCACAACATCAATTTTTTTTTTTAGTAAAATAAGCACGAAACAAGTCCCTGACAAATATGTACACATATAAAATCTGCTGAAGGGCAGGCATCCATGGTTCGAGCCCCCACAACATCATTTTTTTTTTTGTAAAATAAGCACAAAACAAGTCCCTGACAAATATGTACACATATAAAATCATAATTTATGTAAAATGTAATGAAATAGTCCATTTATTTTTGAAGAAATGTGAGGTAACAAAACAATAGAAAATGCCAGGTGTGCCTATAGCTGAGCTACAGTTTAACAAGGTGAGTGCATCTGCCCGTAGCTGAGCAGTGGTTTAACAGGTACAAAATCAGTGCCCATAGCTGAGCAGTGGTTTAACAGGTGCAAAATGAGTGCCCGTAGCTGAGCAGTGGTTTCACATGCTGAAACTGTGTGACCCTAGCTGAGCTGAGTGTAATATGCGTGCTAACAGACAAATGAGGCATGAACCAGCGCACCCTGTTTGTGCGGAGCTTCGCACCGCGCTAACAAGCTAACTGGCGGGCAACGTTGAGCAAGCTGTAACAAAACTGCCTTTACACAGACACACCCCCTAGCCTGTCTAGACAGTCATAAAATATAAAAAGCAGTGGCCAGGTTCGAACCCAGGATACCATGCACCATAGTCAAGGTACTGACCCACTAAGCCATGACAGCTGTACTCAGACATGCAGTAATAGCAAATATATAGGAATTAATATAAAGTGGAGCATGACAAAGCAGGTTTTGTAAAGTGGATAGAATTCCAAAATGGCCAATCACAGATAAGTGTGGGAAAAACGGCATATATAAGCCCCATAGGGGGGAATACACAGCATAAGCGATTGTAAAACTGACTTGCAGCCAGAATGTCAGGTGTAGGTGAGGGTAGTTGCTTTCGAGCACAGAGGTGGGGCATTGAGGAGTCCAGATACATGGTCTGGCTCCTAGTCCACAATCATGAGGCCCAACTCATGCAGGGCCAGGTCCTGTGGGGAGCATATAGGGCTGAGGCATGGGACCGGTTGGCTCATGATCTCAGCAGTGCCACAGGGATTCCAAGGACTGGTGAGCAGGTCCATCACCACCATGCGGACCTGAAGAGACACAAGCAGGACCAATTGAACCTTTGGATCCAGGAGGCCCGGCAAATGCCGAACGCTCCACTACTAAGTTACATATAATTGTGTATGTAAGAAATTAAATTAGCTGATATTATGGAGATGTGTATTCCAATATTACTTCATTTATATTACAGCTGCAGGTGTCCTTTCTGCAAACCACAGAGCCTATGGCGATAGGCTGGTGCGGTTGCGCCACCAGGCAGGTCAGTAATCCACTTCCAGTAACTGTAAAGAAATATCAAAGTATGACAGTTAGCAAAAGAGTGCAGTGTAGTCACTAAGTAATAAAATGTGCAAGTAACAGTGTAAAAGTGTTTGCAAGTATTGCTTGATTAGAAAAGTGTGTTGCAGTGTGTAATCCAAACAGAAAAATGAAAATGTCTGAAATAAAGATGCCCCACCTGTAATATAATAGTACACAACCTGCAGCAGGCTGAAAAGTACAGCTGCAGAAAATGAGCAAATCACATGTGTGAAATATATCCCTGTTGAAATACTGAAACATGACAGAAGTGAGACTGCTGGAAAGGATTGTAATAACTACAGGTAAAACATGTCAATAAAGCCTAGAAGTAAGTACCATCCTGAATAGTAAAATGAAAACAAGTGAGAGAGTGTGAGAAAGAGTTATGAATCCACCAATAAAGTAGTAATAACCCCTGAATAAAGTATACTGCAGTCAGTACAGAATGAAATGAATGTGACAAGTAGAACCAAACTGCGAAATGTGTCCAAAGTGTTGCTGCAGCTGGAATGTGTATCCCAAAATCTGGATATGTTGCTCTCAGTCTGCAATATGCAGATAGTATGATTGTCTGAAATATCAAACATCCACAGCTGTCTATAGCTATATAAAGCAAATGTAGCAGGATGATGTAGCTGAACAAAGCCAGATATGAATGTGTATGAATAACAATAAAATGTATATTGATGTAGTCCTATCACCAAATTGAAGTAGTTATCATATAGGAAACTGTAGTTAGAACAGTAGTGTGTATATATCTGTAGCTATTAGAAATGTACAGCATATGTATTGGTATTTGAAGGTGTTAATAATATTTTCTTCACCCCACCCTATAACCACATATAATCCATTCCACATGAAATTGGTATGTGCAATCACAATTAACACCCCTGGACATTTGTCCTGTTGGGTCATAAATATTTGCATGTCTGTTGATGCATCTGCCCTGTTCATACATCCAAACCTGATGGCCTGTTGCCATCAATCAACCCTGCATGTTGTTGGACTGTGTACTGCTGTTCAAATTATGCATGTGTTATGCTCGTGTTATTCAATGGTGTGAATATCTGGGTGTTTGGTTAATGGGAATACTAATGCATGCTGTTACAACTAATTGTGAATGGTATTGTATGTTACTAACCCAAACTGTCATGACATAATGCAAAACATAGGACGACAGGGAAGGCAGGTTCCAGCGGACCCACCTCTCCCACCTCAGCTGGCGAGTGCACCTGGCACTAGTGCCCAGTCTGGACCCTCCTCCGGTGGCAATGTGCCACCTGCGGGTGGAAGTGCTGCAGGGGATGGGGCCCATCCCCCCTCTGCAAGCGTGGCCGGAGGAGAACCACCACTCACCCTCCGTAGCGTCCGGACTGTGGTGCGTAGGGAGATCCAGGACTCTGTTCTTGGGCCCCTATGCTAGCTTGAGGCACAGGTGGCACAACTTATGGGCATGCCTGTTGCCCACCCTACACAGCCCCCAGCACAGCCCCGTCCTGGGCAGTGAAGGAACAGTGGCAACTGCCCATGGGTGGGGATATCAGTTCCACTGTTGCCATCTGTGAGCTCATGGGCTCTGGATATCCAAACCTCCATCCCCGTCAATTGTGTAACCCCCACACACGTGTCATACACCGCCCCTATATGCGTCTTGTTTGTCTTGTCTGTTGACCTACCCAACCTACCTCCCCAGCTATACCAACTTCCTTCACCTGACATACCACTCTAACCTGAAAAAAAAAAAAGGGCACGCTGTACCCACAAAAAAATTACGCCCCATACATAGCTGCCCATTCCGCACATATGTCTGCCGGACATGGAAACTATCAATTACAATTGGCTGTACAACAAGTATTATTGTTGTCCTTACACCTCTCTCAGGGGTGGAAGGTATCAAATGTCACACCAAATTACAAACATATGCACAGCTGTTGCTGATGAAGAAATGAGCAGCTATGGGCCTTACCTACATCCCTCCTGCAAAACCCAAGCTTGTTTCCCTACTGTCTTACCCTCTTTGTGACCCCTTTTTCACCACTTTCCTGTCTCCCCATTTTCATTTCTTTCAAATAAAATAGCGCGGGTGTGCGCAAGAGTAAGCACGTTTAAGCGGTTGTAAGCGGGTGTGCTCATGTGTGCACGGAGCTAAACGCCAGTGCGCATGCGTGAGCTCCGCGCAAACCAGCGCTAACCTGGTTACAACTGCTTAAAAGTGCCTTAGGCACTCTGATTGACAGATCCTGTAGTCAGTTCAAAAGCAAAATAAAATCCCACCATCAGTCCCGAACCCAGGACCTTGGAAACAGTAGTTTGCATGTCTTATCACTAAGCCATGACTGTTATACAAGAACATTGTGCTAAAATAAATATATCATGTAATAGTAGGAATGAATGTAAAGGGAATATAGGATGTGTAGTACACAAAGCATGTCATTTAGAATTACTGTCAAAACTAGTGGATTTCCATAATAGTAGTGTGTGAACAGAAACAGCCATGCTAGTTGGTAGCTAGTAGGTAATAATGTCACTGTAGCACCTTGCAAGCCACACACATACTCACAGCAGGATAATCACTGCCCATACCCCACAACATCTTACAGGAACACATCCGGACCAAGTAATAAAATATGTGGAGCAAAGGGCCAAAACCAGGGACACATTACAAATAATGTTACAACAAACTTAGACAGTTCAGGGAGTAACAGGTTCTGCATTTTGTGGGATGTTTGGAAGGGTATGAAGTCTGAAACTTGAATGTTTGTCACTATATTCTGACTTGAGCCCAGAGTGATTTGCCAGAAAAAGCTGTGCATGAGATATTGACCAAAATATGAGGCAGAAATGTGGACAACCTGCAAATATTTGTACACATGAGAGGTCTGACACCACCATATTTGAATAGTTAAGAGCCTAGACATAGCAACAGTGAATGAGTTACAGGGATGCCCCACAGACTCCATGTGAAATGTACAAACAGTAGGCAGAAAGGTGTTACAACACATGCAATGGTAACTATGGAGTCCTGAAAGTATGCACCACTTGCATGGCAGAAAAAGTGTAGTAATACATATGCTCATGCTATCCCACAGTCACAACTGCAGCCTACCAGACAATTTAATGGGTGTACCCCACTGATATGTACCATTCCATGAGGCAGATAACAGATGCACCTGAGAGTCTCTGGGGCCTGCTCAGCAGCATACTCAAATACCCTAATAGATGTCAAGGCCCACACCAAGGCCAGACCACACTGCATGCTGTAACACCCTAGCAGATATAGCAAGCATTCCAAGGTGTGAATGTACATGGAAAATAGGAAAGCCACAGCAGCACACTACAGTCAGGACACCTAGCAGGCATACAAGCAGTGACTGTAAAGGGCAAATATTGAAGCCATAGCAACAAAGTGCAAGCAAAAGTGCAAGGAAAGCAGACACACACACACATTACCAGTAGTAGTAGTCGTAGGTGTCAGTGTACATACACAGTTAGTACAGGAAACTGGAGAAATGAATGGAGGAATGTTAATCTACAACACAGCTGGAAATAAGAGAGAGATACCAACCTTTACACTCACAGAACATTGTCCACAGCATACCAGCATGGTCCCTGCCCTTAAAATGTGAAAGGGCTATGCCTATCTCACATACCTTTTTATAGCACTGTTCTGAAATCACAGTGAGAACTGCAATCAGTACACAACTGGCTGCATGCAATTAGCAAATGCTGGCTAACAATTGGTGCAGAGGCCATCACATGGACATATGCAGATACCTACAAAAGTATGCTGTACTCCCAGTCCACACAGACAATACTTTCATTGCACCCTGAGGAGGAAGTGAGAGACAGACAGAGAGAGAGAGAGAGAGACAGAGACAGAGAAAAATGAAATTAAACATACACAAACAAAACTGTTCAGCAACAGCCACCTGAAAGCTGACAACTGACAAGTGGAGCAGCAGGACACAAAATCAGACGGCAACACAAGCAGCTGTGACAAACACAGGTAATGTAAAGTAATACTATAAAGGTCTACATACTGTGAACCCTCCATATGTGTCATTGGTCTGTATCCATATGTATATGAAGATGTGCAAAGGGCAGGGGACATACAGCAACTATCAGTGAAGGCTGTGCATACATTTGTATGTGAGAGCATCTATGTGCACATATCATTGTAGGTTGAATGTAGGTTGTAGTGCAATGTACAAAGTAGGTTTCACAGTTATGTATGTTTAGCAGTATGTTAGTGTGTGTATACAGTATGGTAGACAAACATGTTGATATAACTGTCTATCATATGGATACGTATGTATGTCAAAATATGTATGTATGTATATATATATATATATATATATATATATATATATATATATATATATATATATATAATATGCATATATGTATACATACATAGAGAGATGTATGAATACATAGACAGATGTAGATAGATAGAATATGTACAAACATATATATGTAATACACACATACAGATATAGATATATGTAGATACATATACATAGACAGACTGATCTGACTATCTACAGGTATGACTGTATATGACGACCTCAACACCCCCTGTCCCACCCCCTCTGTCACTCTCATCCCCTCTGTGTCACCCCCCCTCCCCATATCTATAGCAATATATGTACATCAATATATATATGTGTATATGTATACAGATATATATATATATATATATATATATATATATATATATATATATATATATATACATATAGATATAGATATATCTATATATATATATATATATATATATATAGAGAGAGAGAGAGAGAGAGATGTATATATATTCTGAGTGAGGCACATGTGTACAGATGTATTGCAACAGGTGCCTGGTGACAAAGGCATGGAATGCACACCAGTGTCAAAACTGGAGTACCATACCCCATTTCAAATCATCTACACCAGTAACCACCAGATATGTGATTGGCTGCCCACCACTGCATGTGTCAGGGGTGAACAGGGTCATAAATGTGTACAATCATCCCCCCAATGATATTCACAGTGGCACACTATTCCTGGAATACCTGCACATGGTATGTGTCAGCAGACATGGTGTGTCAGCTATGGACATGTAGGTCAGTTTACCCCTCCACACCACATAATGGCTGCCATGGTATGTACCTCACATGACAGCTGCAGATATGGAGAAGGACACAGTGACATGTACAACACTGTGATAATGCACTCAAACACATTATCAATGCACAGTGACTGACAACACCACAGAGTACTGACATAATACCCACATAGAGGTTACCATTCCTGGATTTACATACGTAAGTCACACCCATGACAGATGTCTAACAACCATAGTAACACCTCACACCATCCACAACCTAAATGACTGCTGTGTGTCGTCCATGCCACTGCAATAGAGAGCACATGTGGAGGTAAAGGTTCCTACCCACAGATAAGACATACCTTGCAATAAACCACACAGTGTTAAGAAGCAAGACTCCCCATGAGTACATGTCACACATACCCCTGCTGAATGTTAGTCAGATAGGTAATATGGCATATGAGTCACACTGTGTAACTGTGTGATACCAGCAGGTACCATCACACCACATGTGTCACAATGGTCAGGGTAGCAGAACAGTATGCTGTTGTAGTCCCAGGGGCAATAGCATATTGTATAGTATTGTATTGTAATGTATTGTATTTTGTTGTATTGTATTGGTATGTCGAGGTGCCTCCTTCGTGGAGTGGAACCACTGCTGCTGTGCGCCAGTGTACAGGTACATATCCTGTAGTCAGGCTAGTGTTACATAGCACTTCTATATGTGTGTTTAGCTCCTGTCAGAGTTCATGTAGCATGCAACCGGGGATACCATCAGGTCCCAGTCATGTTGTGTATTCTGCTTTCCTGAGGGCGGCTCTCACCTGGACATCTGTGATGACAGGGAGGTTACAGTCAGCTGGGATAACTATGTCATATTTTGGGGGAGAGGGAGGGGTGACACCTGCACTGAACCTGTCTGCCACAATGTTGTCAATATCTGTGGTTTCAGTGAATTATTTGTTGTTGTGTACTAACTATGAGCATAGAGGAGGGATTCTGACCAGGTTGCTAACATAATTGAAGAAGGCCTTCTGATTATCTGTAGTGTCCCTCTTGATTTCCCTCTCAAAGTTGCCCATGGATGTTTGTATGAGGGAAAATAGATCCTTACTAGTTCTGCTCAGACATGCCTTCCCTTTATGGAATTATGCTCTGTCTTGCAGTAGCTTCCATCTTTTATAATACAATCTGTCTATGGCTGGGGTCCACCAGACAGGATGCTGTCCCTTTGTGGAGAGTGTCTTGGTCATATATGGGATTGCATGATTCATGCATTCTCAGAGATGTCTGTAGAAAGCATTTGTGTAGGGGTCAGCATTGTGGGTTGTGTCTTCCGCTGGCCCAGTGGGCTCAAAGGATACCATGTCACTGTTACAAAGTGTAAAGTTTGCATCTGCAATGTTATTCACTATAGTCGTTTGTGCTGGTGGTGGAGGTGGGATATGCATATCCAGGGCAATTAGTTTGTGATCAGCTCACAGTAGTTGATGATGTAGGCCATACAGTACCTAGATACAAACCCCCAGAGTGAGGAGGTGCTCTTGACCTGAATCAGTGTTCTGACTGCTGGGGTTTGGTAGTATGGCGTATGGAGTGTGCCAGGTGCTGTTGCACAGTTGCTGATTGGGCACTGATACCTGGCCATTTACATGTGTATCCACCAATAGACAGTCAGATGCTATATATGTGAGATATGTTGTATCATAACAGTCGAGTAGCATGTGTAGTATGTGTGCCAAATTCTGCTGACATGTATTGCTGATATCAGGTTATTTTCTTTTCCAGGTACATGGCTCACCAGCGAAATCCAGCTTACTCCGCAGCTGAGGATGAGGAGATACACCAGAGCCTGGTGCAGGATTATGCAATACTCTTTTCCTGCACCAGCCAGAATCAGCAGGAGAGGGCTGCACTGTGGCAAGACCTGGTCCATCGGGTAAATGACATAGGCACGCATAATAGGACATTTGAGCAGGTACGACATCACTGCAGTGATTTAATCAGAAATGTCCATCAGCGTGCGTCAGATATCCACAGGCAACAGGTCGCCACAGGTGGTGGGGTGGCTACACATCCCCCATTCACCAGACTGGAGGGACTACTCATGAGTGTAGTGGCTCCAGTCCACCTGCAACAACAACAGCAGCAGACATGCATTATGATGGAGGCTGGAGCCACGCAGCAGCAAGACTATGAACGTGCAGGTAATATGCCATATGTATAGTTGACTGTTGTGTACACTGGTAGTTAATGCATGTGTGAGGTGTGTCCTTGGTTTGTAGCTGTCATCATAGTATTTAATGTGCAAGTGTGATATCCTCAATATTAGCAGCTGACCTGTGAAAGGCGACTGTTGTACTACTGACCTGTATCATACTCATTAACAATGGCACAGTTGTGCCCACTGACATTAGTTTCCTCACTTCTGCAGGTCCCTCCGGTGTAACAGCAATGCAGCCTATCCATGCTGGTGAGTGTATATTAACAATACCTGTAATAGTCTTGATAGTAATAGTAATATTAGGCTCACTTAGTAGTGCTCTTTGTATGCATGCAGGTCTGTCTGTGTGTTGATATCACGCATACTGAGTAGTGTACAATTGTGTGCAACTGTGTGCATGTGTACGTGTGCATGTGTGCATGTGTGTACGTGTGCATGTGCGCATGTGCGCATGTGTGCATGTGTGCATGTGTGCATGTGCGTACGTGTGCATGTGTGCATGTGCGCATTTGTGCACGTGTGCATGTGTGCACCTGTGCATGTGTGCATGTGTGCATGTGTGCACATGCGCATGTGTGCATGTGTGCATGTGTGTGCATGTGTGCATGTGGGCATGTGCGAATGTGTGCATGTCTGGACCTGTGCATGTGTGGATGTGTGCATCACTGGTAATATTGTGTAGACATTGTAAACTGTGTTTCCTGTTTCCCTCCCACAGGTTCTGGTGCTGCTCTGGTGTCATGCAGCAGGGAACCTGTATCAGGTGCCATGGGTACTGATAATGATGACATCTGTGTAATGGCACAGGAAGGTATGCCAGGGTCCATCATTGGTCAGCCGATTGACAGTACACAGCTATCAACCCCAGCAATGCACACAGTTATCCTGCCAAAACACCCTTTGTCACCAATGTCCCTAGGTGATGGACAGCATACAGTGGGCATTGACCAGGGTAATGTGGTATCTGTGGCACATGCCTCCCCACACAGCAGCCAGGTGCATGGCCCTGAGATGGTACCACACAGACAGATGTCCAGGGGTTCTCGTGGGAGCATCCATGGGCGTACTGCCCCTGTCAGACGTGCCCACAGAGGTCTTACAACCTCAGCTATGTTTCGGGCTGTCATGCAGGCACAGTCACGTATGGAACAGTACACCAGACAGGTTCTGAGGGAGCTGACAGCATGTCGCACAGCCATGACTGACAGCATGCGTGACATTGCGGCTGCCATCCGTAATTTCACCGATGTCATAGACAGACATTGTGGGGACATATTAGACTGGTTCCACAACTACATGTCCATGAGCCAGGGCGATGGTGGATGGTTGAGGTGTCGAAGTGGGTGTATGCCAGCAACAGCAGCAGCTGGCAGTCATCGTGGACGACAACAGGGCCGTGGCTGCCCCCATAGTGCCAGCAGCAGCCCCAGCAATGCTGGGTCTGTGCTGTCATCAGACTGCCCCAGGAGACCACGTGCACGTGGCTCTGGCCAGGCCCGACAGGGATCTGTGTCCAGTCAACAAACACCTGCTTCTGATGACAGTACCCAGTCTGGGTTGGTACCGGATATGGTCTGTAGCACCCCTGCAAGGCACAGGTACCATGTTCGTGGCCAGAGACACTGATCTGTATGACCTGGCAGGTACAGTCTGTGGCTGTCCACAAACACCAGTATATGGCAGCCATGAGGTGGAACTGTGTGCATCCATACACACATGCGAATTGACAACACCTAGGGCTACTGCATACATGCACACACTGCATCAACATTGCCCCACCTTGTACTGCTGTCCCTCACCAACACACATACACATACATGTCAATCAGTGGTATCGTTGGCTGATTCAGGCATACCAAGTTCACACCCTGTGCATATGATGAGACTGTGCCACCTCCTGCAATCTGTAACATCAGTGCAGGTACAGGTTAACATGTTGCTGATGCACAGGGTGACTACATAGAAGTGTAGTAATAGTACCATGTTGTTAACAGTACTGTGTGCTGAAATAATTGTGGGTATATCACAGCATGCCTGATGCAGTAAGGGTATGATTGCCATGTACTGTTATCTACACCCATGGTAAGTACCATAGTGTATCATCTGCACATGTTGGCATACTGGTGGTAAGGATGCCAACAGAAGGCTACATACATAGGTAGCACAGGGGATAAGGTAATGAAAGTATTAATACGCAATGATGGGGACATGTAAACTGCAAGTGGCATGTTGCCCACACTGGACTCTGCAATGCGGATGTTTGAGGATGTTGATATGTGTGCAGTACTACACAACTGGTACAGGACACACAGGAGCACCCTAGCACTGCAAGCTCACATCTCATACCATGCTAGACAGCCCCAACACACAAAACTAACTGTCACAGGAGGGAGAGTCCCCATACATGTCAGGGATACTGTGGTGGCAGGCCAGGTAGCATACATCCTACTAAGCATGGAACCACTGAGTGAAGGCTCAGTGTTTGTTATTTGACATGTGTATTACTGCAGGTATGAGCACATGGGTTTCCATCCAGTTGTTGTACATCCTGACGGCACATGGTCTGTACACTTGTGTGCACTGAGACTGGACCCTAGCATTCTGACCTGTGTATTTCCATGTACATGTGCATAGTGCCTGCATATTTGCAGTGTTACCTACTGGAAGTGGTACAGCTTATTTGTTGTACAATGGACTACATGCAGTCCTGCTTATTGTAGCTTTGTTTGCATGCATGTTTGCTTGCAATTACCCTGGAATACTGATCCCACCTGCAATGCATAGTTACAGAGCTTCTGTGGACTCCTAGTGATATCTGCATAGCTTACTATATGTATGTCCATGTCTCACTTGACAGAACATCACTGTTTGTCCTGTTCACATGTACGTTGCCTGTGACACATTGCATATGACTTACCTGGCAATTGTCCACGTGAGCAGTCATATATGCCACTGCTAACTAATCACAGGCACTACACCCTCACATACTCATCTTCTGTTGAACCACCTGCTTCGCTAGGGACAGCTTGCATCTGTCACCCCTGGGCTTTGGGATATTGGCAAAGGCTCTTGCTACCCCCATAGTGCCTTTGTTAGACAAGGCTCAAATGACAAACCCACCTTCATAGGTATCACAAGGGATAAGAAACTAAGAGTAATGCTACTCAATGCCAGAAGTCTAAACCTCAAGATGCATGCACTCGAAACTCTCCTTAGCATGGAGAACATCAATATCTGTGCAGTAACATATATCTGGTTCAGGGCTACTGAGAGCACCCCAGCACTACCAGGTTATACCTCATACCATGCTTTTCATCCCCAAAACTTGGACCGAACCACAAAAGGAGGGGGAGTATTGATATTCATCGAAGATACCCACACCTCCAGGTTGGTGGCAAAGCACCAAGCATCAGAGACTATCCATGTGCAACTAACAATGGGTAAAACTGCCTTCCAGGTTATAGCCTGCTACAGACCACCCTCCCAAACCCAAGAACCGCACTCGGTCTTCCTGAGAACAGTGGAAAATATGAATGTCTCTCCAAACACCATTATATTGGGTGACTTCAACTACCCAAACATAGACTGGGAGCATGACTCTAGCTCCAACACCCTAGCCCAAAGATTCCTAGAATATATGAACTCAAATGCTATGGAACAACTTGTTACCACTCCCACAAGAAGGGAAAACATACTGGACCTGATCATCACCAACATGGGGACTCTGCTCCAGACCAGAAGTGTATCCCTCACTGGTAAGATCAGACCATAAACTAATCTCACTGGATATTCACATCCCGACCCCACCCGCTGACCAGAAAACCACAGTGAACAGCTTCTCTAAAGCAAATTCACACTCCTCAAAACTGAGGTGGAAACCTTCAAAGCCCCTGGGCCTGTGGAAAATATGGACCAGACCGCAGATTCCTCTATAAACGCATTCTATGGACACCTTCAGGAATGCATGGATCATGCGATCCCGAATAAAACCAAGACCCAATCCTCCAAAGGCAGACGCCCTGTTTGGTGGACCCCAGCCATAAACAAACTATACAATAGAAGGAGGAAGCTACTAAATGATACAGCAAAATC
This sequence comes from Protopterus annectens, assembly GCF_019279795.1. Taxonomy (NCBI): domain Eukaryota; kingdom Metazoa; phylum Chordata; order Ceratodontiformes; family Protopteridae; genus Protopterus; species Protopterus annectens. Next base: position 1,994,686,843 of record NC_056728.1, on the reverse strand, counting down.
CCAAAAAGGGAAAGCATCACTGATCAGTATCAGCAAAAAACTACGGGCACTCATAAGATTGTCTAAGGCCAGCTTCGAGAGGAAATTGCACAGGACACTAAGCATCATCACAAGTCTTTCTTTAGTTATGTTAGGAACCTGGGTGGTAATTCCCAGATATGCTCAGAGGTAGTCCAAAATGTCAGTAGAAACACCAAACCCACAGACATTGCCAACATCCTAGCTGACAGGTTCAGTGCAAAGTCCCCCCCCCCTCCACACCGAAAGGGCAAATATTTATCCCAGCAGAGTGCTGCCCCCCTGACATCTCAGATGTTCAAGTAAGAGCCGCCCTCTCAAAAGCAATAAACACTGCATCAATGGGACCAGACAGTGTCCCGGGCTGTGTCCTACATGAACTCCAAGAAGAGCTACACCCAAACATAAAACTACTGTTCAATCCTAGTCTTACTACAGGATATGTGGCCAAAGAGTGGCGTACAGCAACAGTGGTCCCTCTACAGAAAGGTGGTGCCTCAACGGATCCTGGACACTATTGCCCCACAAGCCTGACTAGCTTGGTCTGCAAAGCTATGGAAAGGATCATCTTGGACCTAATAAATAAAGATATTGGGGACCTACAGACACTGGATCATACCCAGTTTGGCTTTGTTAAGTGCAGATCCTGCCTCTCAAACCTGGTTGATTTCTTTGAAACAGTCACCAAGGCCATTGACGAGGGGAAGGTGGTCCACACAGCCTACCTTGACCTTGCAAAAGCCTTCGATACAATACCCCACTCGGGCATTCAAGAGAAGCTCACCAGCTTAAATATAAACCCCTATGTCACTAGATGGATTGCACACTGGCTCAAGGACAGAACCCACATGGTTAGAATTGCTGGAGCCATGCCAAACTCCAAACCAGTTACAAGTGGTGTCCCACAAGGCTCAGTCCTGGGACCTCTCTTGTTCGGTATATATTTATCGGAGGTACAGGCCAACACGGAAGGATTGTGGCTGACCAAATTCGCAGATGACTGCAAACTGGCCGCCATAATCGATTCTCCAGCCAACACAAGCATCCTCCAAAAGGGCCTCATAGAAACAGACAACTTGTGCCAGAGCCATGGCCTCAAGCTGAATGCCAAAAAGTGTATAGTCATCCGCTTTGGCAAAAACAAAGTGCCCACAAAGTACCACATAGGTGGTAATCCATTAAGTACAGAAGAAGTAATTAGGGACCTGGGGACCCAAGTTGATAGCAATCTCTCATTTGACAACCACGTGGCCAAAGTGGTTAGAAAAACATTTTATATAGCCCACCTCATCATGAAGGGATTCACATCTAGATCAGGGGAGGACATCATGCCTCTTTACTCATCCCTCATCAGGCCCATAATTGAGTACAATGCCCCTGTTGGGATGTACCTTACCAGACACCTGCAGCAACTGGAAAGACCGCAAAAGTACCTCACCAAGAGGATCAAAGTGCTCAAACAGATGCCATATGCTGACCGGTTAAAGAAACACCAGCTCTACTCAGTGGCATACCGCCTGTTCAGAGGCGATCTGTGCCTGATGTATAAAGCCATGTCAAACCCGGAATTAATGGGCATGCTGCACCTCAGAATAACCAAATCCCATCGAGCTACACACTCGAGAGACTTGAACCTCAGCACTCAAATAAATAGGACATGCTGGAGGGACAGATTCATAACCCAGAGGCTCCCTTCACTCTGGAATAAAATCCCAGTCCAGGTTAGGCAGAGTCCCTCATTGACTCTCTTCAAGAGGAATCTTGATGAGTGGATGGGAATCACTTCTGTGTCACTGTTAGACAGAGGCACAGTATACTAACCTCGAAAAAGGGCATAACAAGATAAATTTACAATGGGTAGCGACAGCCAAACACATTCTGGCTAGGTTTATAAATGCCCTAGGGCAGATAGCCTACTATGAACCTATGAACCTATGAACCTATGTACCTTGTTTCTCATTGGCCCTATGTGCTGTTAATCACCATGGCAATCACAATACTATGGTAGCATGTGCAAAGGTCAGTTGTCAGTCACCTCTATGGTACAGTTGTGGAATATGTGGGTCATGTGGCAATGTCACAGCTGCCACATGTACACAGTCAACCCTCTCCCCTACACATGGACGTACAACACATGTATGAGATGGAACCACATAGCCAAACTGGGGACTAAGCACTCTGAACCCAGTAATGGCATAACCTGTCAGGTGGCATGAAATACTACAGTGACTACAATACCAGTCTGATGTAGACCTACACTGACAGCAATACAAGCACGTGAACACACTGGGCCATTCATGGAGCCTAACAATAGCATCCTGCCTGAGCGGCAGACACCTCTGCAGCTGACATACAGACATACGTTATGCCAGAACACATCACGCATAACACATAGCACACAAATCCTGTGTGCCAAACAGTCACAGCCTGTACGGTTAGACAACACACCTGCTACAGTTGTGTTAGGTACCTTTATTGTCCGATACAGTGAGGTCACGCTCACCAGGCTGGACAAGGTGAAGGTCACAGTGATATGTCCGTGGGGCACTATGGTCCACCACATAACACAAGCATACAGGTCAGTCAGAGGCATGGACACATATGACTCAGTCATTGTCCATGCCACTATGGCTGACCTGTGATGTACCTCCCTGGACTACATGATAGGGAACATGGAAGGGTTCTCTGAGCATGTGGCACAGGCTGGTATGACCCTGACCTTGGTTGGCATCATACCCTCACCAGGAATGCTGACATATTACTGAATGCTGATGAATTACTGTAGCTACAACACCCTAGCTGAAAGGTTCCTAGCATGTAGTCACTGCATTGCAATGGAACAACTTGTTACCACTCCCACAACAGGTGAAAACATGCAGCACCTGTTCAACAACAACATGTAGACTATATGCACCAGACCAGATGTGTATCCCTCACTGCTAGGTTGATACCAACTACATATCACACTGTATATACACATACCACATGCAGAACCCACACAGAAGACCACAGTCATAATGTTATCCAGTGCAAATACCATGTATTCACATGTGGCAGGCGTCAGACATGGTAACTATTGAAGGTCACAGGTACATATGTGTATTTGGCACACACATACATCATCTGTGTCCATTGCCATTACTGGTTTAATCGATGTCATGCATTATTGTGAACAACAACCCACACACATGGGCATTCTGTGTGACAAAAACACACGTGGCATGCCTGGAATCCAATGTCATAACTAACTGTGCTATGACAGTAGTGAGAGACGCAGTAGCAGAGCGTGCTATTTGCATTACTGGGAGATTTGCCCTCTTCCGCCGTACTTGTAGGGTGCTGACATCATCTCTGTGTGGAGATTGGAGTATGCAGCAGCTGGTGTGTTGTACTGGTTAGCAAAAGGGTCAGTTTTCTCACACATGTAATTGTGCACACACTACTTTTACCTTCTTCCACACACACTTGCAGGATTTAAGCCTCTACTTAACTATGTTATGCCACTGAAGACACATGCATTAGCAGAGCACGCTATTCGCATTACTGGGAGGGTTCCCTTCTCCTGCTATACTTATAGGGTGCTGACATCATCAGTGTTTAGAAAGGGGAATGTGCATCCTGTAGTGTGTTCTCCTAGTTGCCAAAAGGGATATTTCTTTCTTACAGACTTGCACACACACTAACCCCCTCCACACACACACTGAGCATTTGCAGGATTCCAACCCCTGCTTAACTATGTTATGATACTTGAGACTGACACATTAGCAGAGTGCGCTATTCGCATTAGTGGGAAGTTTCTCTTCTCCTGCTGTACTTATAAGGTGCTGACATCATCAGTGTTTAGAAAGGGGAATGTGCATCCTGTAGTGTGTTCTCCTAGTTGCCAAAAGGGACATTTTTTTCATACAGACTTGCACAAACACTTACTCACTCCACACACACCTAGCATTATGCAGGATTCAAACCTCTACCTAACTATGTTATGACACTCGAGATGGACGCATTTGCAGAGCGCGCTATTCGCATTACTGAAAAGTGTCTCTTCTCCTGCTGTACTTATAGGGTGCTGACATCATCAGTGTTTAGAAAAGGGAATGTGCATCCTGTAGTGTGTTCTCCTAGTTGCCAAAAAAGATATCTCTTTCATACAGACTTGCACACACACTAACCCCACACTGAGCATTTGCAGGATTCAAACCCCTATCTAACTATATTAAGACACTTGAGGGAAACACATTAGCAGAGAATGCTATCCGAATTAGTGGGCATTTGTTCTGCACATACAGTATTTATAGGGTGCTGACATCATTATTTCTACAGAGGTATGTACATCTAGTACTAACTGTCAGGTGGGGGATAGCATATATATGCATTTGCAGTCACCTACGTCAGGGTCAGATATGCACATTGCACTGGCAGGTTATGTTTTATACCATGCTTCGTGAACACAGGACCTGTAACACACAACACAACCAGTCCTGACCACCTCTCCCACATCCAGGACACACACTTTGCTTCCCTGGGAACAGTGCCAAGATATGCAGGTGTTCACATACACCATTCCTGTTGTTAACGTCAGGTACAGGCATATTGTGTGTGGGAACTACTCAGGCCTCTACAACATTACCCTACAGCCACTACAATTTGTGAGTCCATGTGCTATGGCAGAACCACTCACCACAGCCACAAGGGGGAATACATATTGCACCTGACCATCTACAACATAGGTACTCACTGTTCCACACTGGAGGTAGACCACCATTGTTGATATCTGACTATACCCACCTTTCCCTGGCCATCCATATCCCATCCCCACCCCCAGACAAGGTTGTCACTGCAAACAAACTGTATTTATCAAAAGCAGACTTTACACTTGTGAAGACTGGGGTTGAAGACTTCAAAGGAACCATGCTGGGGGAGTATACAGGCCACTCTGCATAATCCTTGACAATTGCATTCTATGAGCATGTGGAAGGTTTGCATTGATCATGCAATCCCAAATATACCCATGACTGCTCCACAACAGGACACCTGTCAGATGTACACCAGCCATATATGAGCTGTCCAACAGACAGAGTGAGCTAATACATTGCAGAGCAGTAGCCCACAGAGGGAGGACATCTGTGAACAGTACTGGCACGACACTTCAATCCCTCATAATCATCACGACACAGTGTTGACAGTGAAATTGTCCAGACAATGCAGATAAGGCTCCCCTCATTCTGTTATTGACGCCCACTTACTGTTAGAGGTCCTCAGCAACCCTCTTCCAGCACACACCAACAACATGGCTGTGGCTTAGCAAATTCAAACCCTGGGATCTCCACTGTGTCCCTGCTTGACAGAGGCACAGCACACTAGCCTTACACGGTGCCTTATGTGACCTACTTTACAGTGGTACAGCAGCCTACTGTACTTGGGAGGCAGATTCCAAGCACACTCTGGCTAAGCTGTCATTCCCTAGGGCAAACAGCCTAGTGTTGACCTCTACACCCATATGTTTAATTGTCAGATGCACATTATTTGTTGCTGATAGACTGTTTGCAGGTCTTTATTGCCATAGCATTCCCTGTTTGTATGAACAACTTGTGTATCTGTGGAAGATGTTTGCATATGGGAGGGATCCACTATATCACGTATGTCTCTGTAGTCATTTAACTGTGTGCACTGGGCAGATTGCTGTAATGTGGTTGGTTCATGGAATAACGCGTACAAATACCAGATATGTGTGGCCAACTGCTAAACTGAGATTTGGCCTAAGTGTGTGAGCCTTTCCATGGCATGTTGTCTGATATATGTCTCATTTATCAAAGTGTGCGAGCATGCCCAGTGTGAGCTTTCCATATGTTGAACTCTGCAGCACACCAAATTTGTGGATGAGTGTGAACTTCAACAAATATCTCCTGTTTATGGTTGTGTGTTGTGTGTCATGTTGTGTAGTTACTGTCCAACTGCTTTGTGTGTGAACACAACAGGGATTATACTGTGCCTGCAGGGTTTGCATGGGATAATTTGCATACAGTTGTCAACATCCTTTCATACTGACCTAACACTGTAGTACCGTATAGTGTACTGGTTCAGTACTTTCACTGTGGTGGACAGTATCCTGGGCTTTAGTCCTATCACTGCTTTACAGTTCAATAGTGAGGAAAACAGCCTGGTTATGGGCCAGTTGTGCACACCTGACCATGTTGCATTATGTTCAGATATGAACTACTTAAACCAGGCTTGTCCAACATTGGTAGTGTATTCCACAACATAGGTGAACATTTGCAAACACTAGCGATGTGCCTCAGGCCATTTCTAATGCTAGTCGTTGAGTGTGTTTGTCCTTCAACACACATTGTAAGTGGAGTTTGCCATGACATATGGCATGGTTAGTATACTGTGCCTCTGTCTACCTGTGACATAACAGTGATACCCAGGGTAAACCTACCATCTCCCATCCACTCATCAAGATTCCTCTTGAGGAGAATTGATGAGTGACTCTATGGGAGTTTACTCATGAGTGGGGGTGGCTTCTGTGTTATGGATCATAAAGTACAGCTTGTCCTATGTATGTCAGTGCTGGGGTTCAGGTCTCTCATGTGCATAGCTCACTGCCATTCAGATTGTACAAGGTGCAGCATGTTTATTGATTCCAGCTTGGACATGGCTTTATACATCAGGCACAGCTTGCCTCTGGGTGGGCAGTATGGCAGTGTGTGTAGCTGCAGTTTGTTTAATCAGGCAACACATGGCATCTGTTCAAGCTCTTTGATACTCCTGGTGAGGTAATGTTGGGGACTTTACAGTTGATGGAGGTGTCTGCTGAAGTACATCCCACAGGGGCTATTGTAGTCAATTGTAACGCTGATGAAGGATGACTGCAGAGCCACAATGACCTCCCCTTATCTAGATCTGACAAACTTCATGATTAGGTGGTTATATGGTATGTTTCTGTAAACACTACAGCCACATGTTTGTCCAATGCAGGATATCTATCACCTTTTGTCCCCAGGTCTCTCATTACATGTTAAGTATGTAATGGGTTAACACCTATGTGGTAATTGGTGGGCACTTACTGTATATCCACGGGGGTTCACTATACACTTTTCTGCAATTAGCTTGCTGACATGGCTATGGCACCAGTTGTCTGTTTCTATGTGGCCCTTTTGTGGGATGCTTGTATCAGCTGGAGGGTCAGATATGGTGGGCAGTTTGTAGTCCTCTGCAAACATGTTCAGACACAGTCCTTCCATGTTGGCCTGTACCTATGGGACATATATACCAAACGAGGGAGGTCTCAGAACCAAGCCTTGTGGGATGCCAGTTATATCTGGTTTGTAGTCTGACATGGCTGCAGCATGTCTGAGCATGTCAGTTCTGTCCTTGGTCTGGTTTGCAACCCCTCTACTGACATAGGGGTTTATATTTAAGCTGGTGAGCATATCTATGATGAACACATAGGGTATTGTATGGAAGCCTTTGCAAGGTCCAGCTATGCTGTATGGACCACATTGCCCTCATCAATGACCTTAATGACTGTTTCAAATGAGTCAAACATGTTTAGGGGCAGGATCTGCACTTAAGAAAGCCACACTGGGTAGGGTCCGGTGTCAGTAGGTCCCCAATATCTTTATGTCTGCTGTACATGCTGATCCTTTCCATAGCTGTTCAGACCAAGCTTCTCAGGATTCTGGGGTGGTAGTTTTCAGTATCCATTCAGGCAACACCTTTGTTGAGAATGACCACTGTTGTTGTACACTGCTCTTTGGGTACATATCCTGTGGTAAGGCTGACATTGAGCAGTAGTGTGATTTGGCATTCCATTCTTCTTGGAGTCCATGTTGGACTCAGCCCAGGACACCATCTCATACCATTGCTGCTGTGTGTTTTGCTTTGTAGATGCTGCCTGTTACCTCAGCATCTGCAATGTCAGGGGGCCAGCAGTCTGCTGGAATAGATATTTTGCATTCTGGGGGGGGGGGGTTGCACTGCGCCTGTCAGGATGTATGTTGGCAATATGTGTGTGTGTTTGGTATGCTGTTTGTAATATTTGTGTGATTCAGAGCATATCTGTGAATTCCAAAAACGGTTCCTACCATCAGTTGAGGAAGCCTTGGGATTATCCTTAGTGTCCTGTACAATTTGTATCTTCATAGGTTCATAGGTTCATACTAGGCTATCCACCCTAGGGCATTTGTAAGCCTAGCCAGAGTGTGTGTGGCTTTCACCACCCTTGCTATGTGAATATTATGGCCATTTATGATTTGCTTTGCTGTGCCTCTGTCTGGACATGACACAGTGAAAACCCCCAGTGTAAATCTACAATCATCTATCCACTTGACAAGATTCCTGTTGAAGAGTGTCAGTGAGGGGCTCTGCCTAACATGGAGTGGGATTCTGTTCCAGGGTGTGAGGAGCCTCTGGGTTATGTATCTGTCCCTCCATCACATCCTATTTCATTATGTGTTGAGGTTGACATCTCTCACTCTCACAGCTTCGATGGCTTTGAGTTTTCTGAGGTGGAGCATGTCCATTACTCCTGTGTTGGACATGGCCTTGTACAACAGACATACAATGCCTCTGTGTAGGCAGTATGTGACTGCATTCGGCTGGGGTGTCTACAGCCAGGCAGCATATGACATATATTTGAGACCCTTTATCCTCTTGGTGAGGTACCCTTGAGGTCTTTCTATCTGCTGCAGGTGTTAGGTAAGGTACATCCCAAATGAGGCATTGTACTAGATTATATGTCTGATAAGAGAACAGTATAGGGGCACAATGACCGATGTTGACGTCGATGTGAATCCTTTCATGATACGGTGTCCAATATAGACAGTCTTCCTAGCCACATTGGCAATGTGAGTGTCACATAACAGGTTACTGTCCACTTGTGTCCCTAGGTCCCTGATTACTCCTTCCATACATAATGGTTTACCACCTATGTGGAAATTTGTGAGTACCTTGTTTGGTATTTGGTGGGACATTCATACTGTCCAGTGTCTTCAGGACGGCTGGATGGGGTTCCTGTGTGTGAGAGTGTGGTCTGTAGCATGCTACAGACTGTACAGCAGTCTTGCCTACGGTTAGTTGCACATGGGTGGACTCCAATGCCTTGTGCATTGTCAGTTACCTGGACGTATGGGTGTCTGTGCTGAATATGGATACTCACCCTCATTTTATGTTTTGTTCCAGGTTTTGGGGCCATAACACATGATATGTGGTATAACCTGGTAGTGCTGGTGTGCTGTCAGGAGGCTTACAGCAGGTTTCTGTCACTGCATAGACATCGATGTTCTCCATACTGGGGAGGGCCTCGGGAGCATGCATATTGAGGTTTACACATCTGGCATTGGTCAGCATTACCCTTATGTTTCTTTCCACTTATGTTTTGTAGGGTGGTGGGATAGGGCAGGATTCACGAAGCCTCCGTGTAAGAGTTATAACTCATACATGGAGGCTGCAGTTAAACGGAGTGATGTCAGCATGCTTTGTATATTCATGAGAGCATGCTGAATCACACCTAAGGCTAACATGGTCCGTGTAAGACAGTAGGGGGCGTGTCCGTAGGCCGAGCCCTGTAAGCGGACACGCCCCCAGAAGAGGAAAAGTGCCCAAAGTAAACACCCACGACAGAGTCCATGGAAATGTGAATCAACCCCACAGACTATGAACAGAAAATATATAAATAAACATGTTATATATTTTTTTTAAATTGTAAAAAAGTTTAACCGTGAGTGCGCTCGTTTGCGCGGGCGTGCCCGTAGCGCAGCTACAGTTAGCAGTCAGTGGGAAAGCATATAAGAACTAAATATGCAAAGTAACCCAGGAAGCAATAGCGTAGCGGTAGAGATGTTGGCTGAAGAGCAGGCATTCATGGTTCGAGCCCCCCCCAACACCAATTTTTATTTTTAGCAAAATAAGCACTAAAACAAGTCCCTGACAAATATGTACACATAAAACCACATTTTCTGTAAAATGTAATGAAATAGCCCATTTATATTGAAGAAATGTGAGGTAACAAAATAATAAAAAATGCCAGATGTGCCCATAGCTGAGCTACAGTTTAACAGGGTGAGTGCATCTGCCCGTACGTGAGCAGTGGTTTAACTGGTGCAAAATGAGTGCCTGTAGCTGAGCAGTGGTTTAACACGTTGAATTTAAGTGCCCCTAGCTCAGCTGAGCGTAATATGCGTGCCAATAGCCAAATGAGGCTTAAACCAGCGTACCCCGTTTACGCGGAGCTGCGCACCGCGCAAACAAGCTAACCGACGGGCAACATTGAGCAAGCCGTATCAAAACTGCCTTTACACAGACACACCCCTCAGCATGTCTAGACAGTCATGAAAAATAAAAAAGCAGTGGCCAGGTTAGAACCCAGGATACTATACACCATAGTCAAGGTATCAAACCACTAAGCCATGACCGCAGTACCAAGAAATGCAATAATAGCTAATATATAGGAATGAATACAAACTGGAGCATGACAATGCAGGTTTACTGAAGTTGATACAATTCCAAAATGGCCAATCACAGATATGTGCGGGAAAAACGGACTATATAAGCCCCATAGGCGGGAATACACAGCATAAACTATTGTAGAACTGAACTGCAGGCAGAATGATAGGAGTAAAGAGGGTAGTTGCTTTCGAGCACAGAGGTGGGGCATTGAGGAGTCCAGGTACATGGTCTGGCACCTAGTCCACAATCAACTCATGCAGGGCCAGGTCCTCTGGGGAGCATACAGAGCTGAGGCATGGGACCGGATGGCTCATGATCTCACCAGTGCCACAGGGATTCCAAGGACTGGTGAGCAGGTCTGTCACCAACATGCGGACCTGAAGAGACACAAGCAGGACCAACTGAACCTTTGGATCCAGGAGGCCCGGCAAATGCCCAACGCCCCACTACTGAGTAAGTTACATTTAATTATGTATGTAAGAAATTAAACTAGTTGATATTATGGAGATGTGTATTCCAATATTACTTCATTTATATTACAGCTGCAGGTGTCTGTTCTGCAAACCGCAGAGCCTATGGCGATAGGCTGGTGCGGTTGCGCCACCAGGCAGGTCAGTAATCCACTACCAGTAACTGTAAAGAAATATAAAAGTATGACAGTCAGCAAAAGAGTGCAGTGTCATCACTATGGAATAAAATGTGCAAGTAACAGTGTGAAAGTGTCTGCAAGTATTGCTTGATTACAAAAGTGTGCTTCAGCCTGTAAGTTAAACCAAAAAATGAAAATGTCTGACATAAATTCTGAAATAAAAATGCCCCACCTGTAAGAAAATAGTACACAACCTGCAGCAGGCTGAAAAGTATAGCTGCAGAAGATGATGAAATCACATGTGTGAAATATATCCCTGTTGAAATACTGAAACATGACAGAAGTGAGACTGCTGGAAAGGATTGTAATAACTACAGGTAAAACATGTCAATAAAGCCTAGAAGTAAGTACCATCCTGAATAGTGAAATGAAAGCAAGTGAGAGAGTGTGAGAAAGTGTCATGAATCCAGCAATACAGTAGTAATAACCCCTGAATAAAGTATACTGCAGTCAAGACAGAATGAAATGCATGTGAGAATCAAAACCAAACAGCGAAATCTGTTCAAAGTGTTGCTGCATCTGTTATGTGTATCCCAAAATCTGGATATGTTGCTCTCAGTCTGCAATATGCAGATAGGATGATTGTCTGATATACCAAACATCCACACTTGTCTACAGCTATATAAAGCAAATGTAGCAGGATGATGTAGCTGAACAAAGCTAGATATGAATGTGTATGAAGAACAATAAAATGTATATTGATGTTGCAGTAACAGTCCTATCACCAAGTTGAAATAGTTATCATATAGGAAACTGTAGTTAGAACAGTAGTGTGTATATATCTGTAGCTATTAGAAATGTACAGCATATGTATTGGTATTTGAAGGTGTTAATATTATTTTCTTCACCCCACCCTATAACCACATATAACCCATTCCACGTGAAAATGGTATGTGCAATCACAATTAACACCCCTGGACATTTGTCCTGTTGGGTCATATATTTTTGCATGTCCGTTGATGCATCTGCCCTGTTCATACATCCAAACCTGATGGCCTGTTGCCATCAATTAACCCTGCATGTTGTTGAACTGTGTATTGCTGTTCAAATTATGCATGTGTTATGCACTCTGTTCAATGGTGTGAATATCTGGGTGGTTGGTTAATGGGAATACTAATGCATGCTGTTACAACTAATTGTGAATGGTATTATATGTCACTAACCCAAACTGTCATGACATAATGCAAAACATAGGACGACAGGGAAGGCGGGTTCCAGCGGACCCACCTCTTCCACCTCAGCTGGTGTGTGCACCTGGCACAAGTGCCTAGTCTGTACCCTCCTCCGGTGGCCCTGTGCCACCTGCGGGTGGAAGCGCTGCAGGGGATGGGGCTCACCCCCCCTCCCTCTGCAAGTGTGGCCGGAGGAGAACCACCACTCACCCTCCGTAGCGTCCGGACTGTGGTGTGTAGGGAGATTCGGGACTCTGTTCTCGAGCCCCTACGCCAGATTGAGGCACGGGTGGCACAACATACGGGCATGCCTGTTGCCCGGCCTACATAGCCCCCAGCACAGCCTCGTCCTGGGCAGTGAAGGAACAGTGGCAACTGCCTATAGGTGGGGATATCAGTTCCACTGTTGCCATCTGTGGGCTCGTGGGCTCTGGATATCCAAACCTCCGTCCCCGTCAATTGTGTAACCCCCCCACACATGTCATACACCACCCCTGTATGAGTCTTGTTTGTCTTGTCTGTTTACCTACCCAACCTACCTCCCCAGCTGTACCGACTTCCTTCACCTGACATACCACTCTCACCTGAAAAAAAAAAAGGGCACTCTGTACCCACAAAAAAATTACACCCCATACATAGCTGCCCATTCTGCACACATGTCTGCTGGACATGGAATCTATCAATTACAATTGGCTGTACAACAAGTATTATTGTTGTGCTGACACCTCTCTCAGGGGTGGAAGGTTTCAAATGTCACACCAAATTACATACATATGCACAGCTGTTGCTGATGAAGAAATGGGCAGCTATGGGCCTTACCTACATCCCTCCTGCAAATCCCAAGCTTGTTTCCCTACTGTCTTACCCTCTTTGTGACCCCTTTTTCACCACTTTCCTGTCTCCCCATTTTCATTTCTTTCAAAGAAAATAGCGCGGGTGTGCGCCAGAGTAAGCACTGTTAAGCGGTTGTAAGCGGGTGTGCGTGTGTGTGCGTGGAGCTAACCACCAGTGCGCATGCGTGAGCTCCGCGCAAACCAGCGCTAACCTGGTTACAACTGCTTAAAAGTGCCTTAGTCACTTTGATTGACAGGTCCTATACTCATTTCAAAAGCAAAATAAAATCCCACTGTCAGTCCCCAACCCAGGACCTTGGAAACACTAGTCTGTATACTTTACCACTAAGCCATGACTCTTATACAAGAACATTGTGCTAAAATAAATATAACATATAATAGTAGGGATGAATGTAAAGGGAATATAGGATGTGTAGTACCCAAAGCATGTCATGTAGAATTACTGTCAAAACTACTGGATTCCCATAATAGTAATGTGTGAACACAAACAGCCATGCTAGTTGTTAGCTTGTAGGTAATAATGTCAGTTAAAGTACATATACAAATGTATGTATATGTACATATATATATATATATATATATATATATATATATATATATATATCTATATATAGTTGTAGGAGTCATTGTGCATACACACTTACTACAGGGAACAGGAGAGAGGAATGGAGAAATGTGAATCTACAACACAGCCTGAATCATGAGAGGGATATTAACCTTTACACTCACAGAACAGTGTCCACAGCATACCAGCATGGTCCCCACCTTTACAATCTGAAAGGGCAACGGCTATTCCACATACCCTTTTATAGCACTGACCTGAAATCACAGTGAGAACTGCAATCAGTACACAACTGGCTGTATGAAATTAGTAAATGCTGGCTTACAATTGGTGCAGAGGCCATCACATGGACCTATGCAGATACCTACAAAAGCATCCAGTACTAACACTCCACACATGCAATACATTCATGGCAGTGTCTGGAAGCAGACAGAGGGAGAGAGAACACTGAGAGAGAGAGAGAGAGAACAAAAAAAAAACTACACGCTGTGACTCTGCGACTCTAAGCTGTCAGCAGTGACAGTAGCAGCAGCAAGCAGAAGCAGTGGTAACGCAACCAGCTGTGACAAACACAGGTAATGCAAAGTAGCAGGTTAATAGTGTGCATACTGTGAACCCTCCAAATGTGTCATAGGTCTGTATCTATAGGTATGTCCATGTGATATGTTGTGTGTACGTAGTTCCACCAAAAGGGGATGACCATACATTACATGTCAATCAGTCTTAGGCCATGATCCTGGCAGCAGTTGTCTGTGCGTTGCCCCAGCAATGGCTGTAGTGACTGCTTTGAAAGGTCAGCCAGGTTCAAAAGGCAGGATCAGCCCATCACAAAGGCACACTGGCTGGGAACAAGTGTCTGCAGGTACCCGATATCACTGCATATGCATCCCATACTGCATAATTCCATAGCTTAGCAGACCAGGCCGGTTATGCATATGATTTGGTAGTTCCCAGGGTCAGTCGAGGTGCCTCCTTAGTGGTGTGGGACCACTGTCGCTGTATGCCACTGTCCAGGTACATATCCTGTAGTACGGCCAAGATAAATTATCAGCGTTATATGCAGTTGTATGTCCTCTCGGAGTGCAGGTAGCACACATCCAGGGATACCATGAGGTCACAGTGATGCTGTGTGTTCTGCTCTGCTGATGTCGGCCCTCACCTGGACATGTGAGATGATAGGGAGGTTACATACAGCTGTGATAAATATTTCAACTGGTGGGGAGAAGGAGGGGGGATACGTGCACCGAACCTGTCTGCAAGACTGTTGCCAATATCCGTGTGTTTGGTGAATGTTAAGTAGGTGTGTATTAACACAGAGCATATCTGAGGCATGTGGTCCATATGTGTAACATAACTGAAGAAGGCCTTGTGGTCATCCATAGTGTTTGTGGCCATTTCCCTCGCAGAGTAGGCCATGGCCGTTGTTATGACGGACCGTAGCGTAGTACCAGTGCTGACCACAGATGCCTTCCCTTAATGTGAATGTGCTCTGTCCTGCAGTAGCCTCCTGCTATTGTTATACAATCTGCCTCTGTCTGGGGTCCACCAGACAGGATGCCTAACCTTTGTGCATAGGGTCTGGGTTAGAAATGTGTGTGCAAGTTCCATGCAATCTGTGGCATGTCCGTGGTAAGCATTTGCAAAGGGTCAGCAGTGTGGGTTGTGGCTTCCACTGGCCCAGTGAGCTGCATGGATACCATCTCAGTCCCAGCAAGTGAATAACTGTCTAATCACGTACATATCAAAGTAGTCTACTGTGCTGGTGGTGGTGGTGGGATATATATATCCAGGCAGAGTAACTTCTGTCCACATCACAGTAGTGGATGGCATCCCACATACAGTACCTTGGGATGAACCCCCAGAGTGAGGTTGTGCATTGGACCTGTCAGTGTGTGCTGACCAATGGGGCATGCTACTATGTTGTGTGGAATGTGGCAGGTATTGTTGCACAGGTGTTGGCTGAGCACTGATATCTGGCCATGTACCTGTGTATACACCATGACACACACACATGCAACATATGGGAGTAGTAGTATATCACTACACATGAGTATCATGTATAGTATGTGTGCCATATATTGAGGACATAGTCTGCTGATATCCTGTTTGTGTTCTCTTCCAGGGAGATGGTGCGTCAGCTTAATCCCACCTACTCTGCAGAGGAAGATGAGGAGATCCACCAGAGCCTGGTGCGGGAGTATGACATCCTGTTTTCCTGCACAGTCAGAATCAGCAGGAGAGGGCTGCACTGTGGCAAGACCTTGTCCGTAGGGTAAATGATATTGGCACGCATAACAGGAGATATGAGCAGGTGCAGTGATTTAATCCAAAGTGTCCATCAGCGTGCATCAGATATCCACAGGCAACAGGTTTCCACAGGAGGTGGGGTGGCCACACATCCCCCCCTCACCAGATTGGAGGGGCTACTCCTAAGTGTTGTGGCTCCAGCCCCGGAACAGCAACAGCAGTACACCTGCATTATGATGGAGGCTGGATCCACACAGCAGCACGACATGGAGCGTGCAGGTAATATGCCATATGTACACTTGACTGTTCTGTACACTGTACCATATGTGATATCAATGGCAAAGTTGTGCCCACTGACATTAATCTCATAATTTCTGCAGGTCCCTACGGGGTTACAGCAAGGCAGGCCATCCATGCTGGTGAGTGTGTTTAACATAACCTATAATAGTCCTGATAATGCTAGTAACAGTAGTGTAACTCAGTAGTGCTCTGTGTGTATACTGCGGGGTGTGCATGTGTGCATGTGTGCAGGTGTGTCTGTGCCTATGTGTGCATGTGTGCATGTGTGCAGGTGTGCCTGTGTCCACGTGTGCATGTGTGCATGTGTGCCTGTGTCCACGTGTGCATGTGTGCATGCGTGCCTGTGTCCACATGTGCATGTCTGCATGTGTACACGTGACCACGTGTGCATGTGTGCATGTGTCCATGTGTGCATGTGGCCACATGTGCATGTGTGCATGTGTCAATGTGTGCATGTGTCCACGTGTGCATGTGTGTATGTGTGCATGCGTCCACTTGTGCATGTGTCCACGTGTGCATGTCTGCATGCGTGCATGTGTGCATGTGTGCCTGTGTGCATGTGTGCATGTGTGCATGTGTGCCTGTGTGCATGTGTCCACGTGTGCATGTCTGCATGTGTGCCTGTGTCCATGTGTGCATGTGTGCATGTGTCCATGTGTGCATGTGTGCATGTGTGCAGAAGTACATCACTGGTAACAATTACTGGAGACTGTAAACTGTGTTTCCTGTCTTCCTCCCACAGGTTCTGGTGCTGCTCTGGTGATCTGCAGCAGGGAACCTGAATCTTGTGCCATGGGTACTGGTAATGATGATATTTGTGTAATGGTACAGGAAGGTGTGTCAGGGTCCGGCATTGGTCAGCCAATTGACAGTACACAGCTGTCAACCCCATCATTGCGCACAGCCATCCTGCCAGTACATCCTTTGTCACCATTGTCCCTAGGTGATGGACAGGATACAGTGGGCATAGACCAGGGTAATGTGGTACCTGTGGCACATGCGTCCCCACACAGAAGCCATGGGCAGGGTCCTCCGATGGTACCACACAGACAGTTGCCCATGGGTTCTCGTGGGAGCATCCATGGGCGTACTGCCTCTGGCTGACATGCCCAAAGAGGTCTGTCAACCTCAGCGATGTTTCGGACTGACATGCAGGCACAGTCGCATATGGAAAGGTACACCAGACAGGGTCTGAGGGAGCTGAGAGCATGTCGCATAGCCATGACAGACAGTATGCGCGACATCAACGTGGCCGTATGCCAGCAACAGCAGCAGCTGGCAGTCGGCACGGACGACAACAGGCTCGTGCATGCCCCCATAGTGCCAGCAGTAGCTCCAGCAATGCTGGGTCTGTGCTGTCATCGGAATGCCCCAGGAGACCACGTGCACGTGGCTCTGGACAGTCCCAACAGGGACCTGTGTCCAGTCAACACACTCCTGCTTCTGATGACAGTACCCAGTTTGGCTTAGTACCAGATATGGTCCATAACACCCCTGCCAGGCACAGGTACCGTGTCCGTGCCCACAGACACTGATCTGTATGACCTGCCAGGTGCAGTCTGTGGCTGTCCACAAACCCCTGTATATGGCAGCCATGAGGTGGAAGTGTGTGCATGCATACACACATGCGAAATGTTAACACCTAGGGTGACCACATACATGCACACACTGCACCAACACTGCCCCACCCTGTACTGCTGCCCCTCACCAACACACATACACACACATGTCAATTGGTGGTATCAGTGGCTGACTCAGGCATACCTAATTCACACCCTGTGCATATGATGACACTGTGCCAACTCCTGCAATCTCCAGCATCATTGCGGGAACAGGTAAACACATTGCTGATGCACAAGGTGACTACATAGAAGTGTATTAGTAGTATCATGTTGGTAACAGTACAGTGTGCTGCTATGATTGTGTGTATATCCCAGCATGCCTGCTGCAGTAACTGTATGAATGTCCTGAATTGTTATCTGCACCCATAGTACATACCAAAGTGTAACAGCTGCACATAATTGCATGCTGGTGGTAAGGTTGTCAACAGATAGCCGCATACATAGGTAGCACAGGGGGGAAGCTAATGCAAGTAGTGATATGCAATGGTGGACATGTACAGTAATGGTGTCAAGTTTCCCACAACGACTATGCAATATGGATGTTCGCGCAGTACCATATGTGTGCAGTACCAATGTAATCCAAATCACGAATAACTATGACATAATATCAGTTCTACCATGGGCATCTGCGCTGTGTATTCCTGAGTACATGTTGATAGTGCCTACATATTTGCATTGTTACTTACTGTTATTGTTACCCCTTCTTTGTTGTACAATGCACTACTTGCAGCCCTGCTTACTGTAGCTTTGTTTGCATGCATGTTCGCTTGGGGTTCCCTGGAACACTGCTTACACCTGTAATGCAGAGTTACAGTGCTTCTGTAGACTCCTAGTGACATCTGCATAGTGTACGATATGTATGTCAACTTTACACATGACAGAACGTCACTGTCTGTCCTGTACGCATGTATGTTGCCTGTGACACATTGCACATGTCTTACATGGCATTTACCCACGTGTGCAGTCATATGTGCCAGTGCTATGAAACAGTAGCAGTACACCCACACATACACACCTTCAGTATGTTGTTCCCCATTGGCCCTATGTGTTGGTACTCACCATGGCAATCACACTACTAGGGTAGCATGTGCAAATGTAACCTGTGAATCACCTCTATGGTCCATTTGTGGTTAATGTGAGTCATGTGGCAATGTCACAGCTGCCACATGTATGCAGTCAGCCATCACCCTTGGCTAGGAACATACAACACATGTGTGGGATGCCACCACACAGCCAATCTGGGGACTGAGCTCTCTGAACCCAGTAATGCCATACCCTGTCAGGTGGCATGTCATATATACTACATCCTGGACAAACTTCAACCCCAATCCCTGCTGCTACTATTGATAAAACCCCTGAGGATGTTTCTTATAGTTTTGACCAATTCTTTACTGAGACATTTCAAGCCCTAGCTAGCCATCTACCTCCTAGCTCCCCTGGTCCTGAAAGTAGCACCCCTAGAAACCTACTTGCATTCAGCTGCCAACCAGTCACCACTTCACTTCTCCGTACCTTGATTGAAAAAGTGAAACCCACTACACTTTCTGCTGATCAACTCCCTGCCGAGTACCTACAAAAATCAGATGATGCTATTGCTTACCCCGTGTCATAACTAATCAAATGAACCATGGTAGAATCTACATTTCCCACCATCTGGAAAATATCCTATGTAATCCCACTTCACAAAGGAGGCAGCTCTACTGAATTCTCCAATTATAGACCAATAGCTATACTCTCTCCACTTGCAAAGATTATGGAAACTTTATTCATAGACAATTCATGCACCACCTAATCCAAAATCTCCTTATGGCTGACACTCAGCATGGCTTCCATCCTCATCACAGTGCTTCTTCAGGCCTCCTAGCCTTTACTAACACCATAAACCATACTTGCAACACTAATTATATATCCTCAGCCCTCTTTTTGGATCTTTCCAAGGCATACGATATGGTTGATCACGAACTTGTAATCCACACCCTGCAAACATTCTGTCTAGATACTGGAGCCTTCCAATGGTTTCAATCCTACCTGCATGGTCGACAGCAGGCTGGCCTCTGGCAGAACAAACTCTCTAACCTTCTACCTAACACCCTCAGAGTACCACAAGGCTCTATACTAGGGCCCTTGCTGTTATCCATCTTCATTAACAACCTTTATACTGTCATCCCAAAAGTTAGCTGTATCCAATATGCTGAAGACTCTACTCTGATCTGCTCAGCCACATCTCCAGTAGAGTTATGGTCAGCTACCCAGACCACCTTTAATACAATAGAACACTGGCTTTCTGAACATCTTCTGATCCTAAATCCCAAATAAACTACACTGCTGTTATTTCACCAACATGTAGGTCTACTGCTTTCACCTTTACCATAACATCAACTGATGGCACAATAATCTCCCCTGACCCATCTACTAAACTATTAGGTGTCGTCATACACAATAATCTCAAATGTGACCTACATGTTAACCAAATTATAAAAGCCATCAATAAAAAACTAGGGGCACTTTACAGAATAAAAGCCTTCCTAACCCCTCCAGCTAAAGGTGCCATAGCTCGCTCACACCTTCTTTCAACCCTTCTGTATGCATCCCCTCTACTCTCGAATATGAACAAGACTGTCCTTAACAAACACTCAATTTGCTACAACCACATTGCCAGGTTTGCCACTGGGCTGCCTTTTAGGACACATCATTGCATCAATCTAAATTAGCTTGGTTGGCTTGAAGTACCCAGCCTAATACAGTACAACCAACTGATTATGGCCTATAAAATCCTCTATAATCTGGACAATACTCCTGCACTTCAAATATTATCACCCCCTATAACAATCCTAGACCGCTTCAATCCTCTAACAAAATACTAATTCAGACTAGCAAATTTAATGACACAGCCGGTGATTCTCTCTTTGCAAACTCTGTAAGTAGATCCTGGAACTCACTTCCAGCTGATATTACCTTACTTTCCACCTTAGGTCAATTTAACACTAGACTCAAACAACATTTGTCACTTAACTGGCTATGTCAATGTATCAAGCCTGGCTAACTCGAATGTGTAAAATCTGTTAACCAGTTTACTGTGTAATTCAATTTAATCCTGTCTTGTGCTCAGGACTAACATTCACCTGTGGAACATGTTTAACTTGCTTACTTATGTAATCTCTGTAAATAATATGTTTGTAATATGTAATGCTGGTATTATGTAATGCTGCATCTGCTTACCCTTGTAGCTCTTCTTCCCGGACCTCCCCTGGAAATGGACATGCATCCAGTCGGAATATCCCGGTCAACAAATGTAGGATAAATAAATAAATAAATAAATAAATAAATAAATGAAATATATTACAGTGACTACAATACAAGTCAGACATTGACACGCACTGACAGCATGCTGAACACACTGGGGCATACGTGGGGACTCAGAATAGCATCCTGCCTGAGCATCACAAACCTCCACAGCTGGCGCACAGGCATATGTTCCGTCGGATACCTGTGCCACACACTCACAGCCTGTAGGGCTACACAACACACCTGCTACAGACGTGTCAGGTACCTGTCTTGGGTGCTGCTCTGGGGTCCCGCTCAACAAGATGTATCTGGTGAAGGTCACAGTGATATGCCTCAGGGGTACTATGGTCCACCACAGAACACATGCATACAGGTCAGTCAGAGGCATGGACACATATGACTCACTCATTGACCATGCCAGTATGGCTGACCTGAGACATACCTCCCTGGACTACATGATAGGGAACATAGACTGGATCTCTCAGCATGTGGCACAGGCCAGTATGAGCCTGATCTTGGTTGCCAACATACCCTCACGAGGTATGCTACCACTATATGTGGGAAGGGTGTTGTATGTCTACATTATGCTCAGTCTCCAATGTCATTCATAGGGTATCCACTGGCTGTCAATGTGTGATTACATGCTAGGGAAGCCACAATGATGTGCAAGGGTCATCTTGCACGTGACACCCATGGCCCGATGTATAATGGCAAAGCTCCTTGGTACACACATACTGCCTTATGCTGCAGGACACGGTTTACATAGCCACCGCCGTGGGTATCACACAGGTTAGGACACTAACAGTGCTGCTACACAACAACAACAGTGTACACCGGAAGATGCATGCACCGGACACTGTCCTCAGCATGGTGAACTGCAATGTCTGTGCAGTACCAGATTCCTGATTCATGGCTCACAGGTGTTACCCATCACTGACAGGTTATGCCCCATACCATGCCTGTCGTCCCCTACACATGTAACACACATGGACAGGGGGGTGGTATCCCAAGGTACCACAGATACACACACCTCCAGGTTGTTGGCACAGCACAAAGCATCAGGGCCTAATCATGTGCAGCTAACAGTGTGTCGGACTGCCATCTGGTTCATAGCCTGGCAAACACAACCCTCCCATACACAGGAAGACTACACATGTAACACACATGGACAGGGGGGTGGTATCCCAAGGTGCCACAGATACACACACCTCCAGGTTGTTGGCACAGCACAAAGCATCAGGGCATACACAGGAAGACCACCTATCCTCCATAACAACACTGGCAATATGACAGTCTCAAGAACTGTCTTTATATGGCTGGACTGCATCCAGCCAAACATTGTGCGTGAGCATTACTGTAGCTACAACACACTGGTTGAAGGGTTCACAGCATGTGGTCACTGAATTGCAGTGGAATGACATGTTACCACTACCACAACAGGTGGGAACATGCAGCACCTGTACATAGACTACATGTACACTATATGGCCCAGACCAGATGTGTATCCCCTGCTGTAGGTATTTTACCATATACACCCACACTGTATAGACACATACTGCATGTGGACCCTGCACAGTAAGACACAGTCATATTGGTATACATTGCAAATACCATTTATCCACTCGAGGCATGTGTCAGACATAGTAACTACTGCAGGTCACAGGTATTTGTGTGTATGTGTCACACACATACATCATGTGTGCAATGCCATTGCTGGTTTAGGCAATGGCATGCATTGTTATGTACAAAGACCCACACAAGGTCATACTCTGTGACACAACCACACGTGGCAGTTGTGGGTTACCAAAACATACCTATCTGTACTCTGACAATGGTAATAGACACAGTAGCAGAGCGCACTATTGGCATTACTAGCCAACTAGCCCTGTTTGGCTGTGCTGATAGTGTGGTGACATCCCCTGTTTACTGGAGGAATATGCAGCATCTGGTGTATTGTAGTATTTGCCAAAGGGATCTGTTCTCTCACACTTGTATTTACACACACCCTACTACCCCCCCCCCCCACACACACACACACACTTGCCATTTGCAGGATTTATTCTCTTACCTAACTAAGTCCCGACACGTGAGAGAGACGCATTAGCGAAGCCGCACTATTTGGATTACTAGATAGTTCCTCTTCTCTGGCTGTACTTATAGGGTGCTGACAACATCAATATTTTGAAAGGGTAATGTGCATCAGGTAGTGTGATCTCCTGATTGCCAAAACTAACATGTTTTTCATACGGAAATGCACACACACAAACTCCCCACATCCAAACACACACACACTTGCCACTTGCAGGTTTCAAACCCCTACCTAAAAATGTTATGGCACTGGAGAGTGACGCGGTAGCAGGTTGTACGATTCTGAGTACTGGCAGATGTCTCTTCTCAAGCTGTATGTATAGGGTGCTGTCATCATCACTGTTTGGAAAGGGTAATGTGCATCATGTAGTGTGATCCCCTGATTTCAAAAAAGCACATGTTTTTCATACAGAATTGCACACACACACAGAGTCCCCACATCCAAACACACACACATGCCATTTACAGGTTTCCAACTCCTACCTAACTATATTATGACACTCGGAAGAGATGCATTAGGAGAGTGCGCTATTTGCATTACTGAGAGGCGTCCCTTCTCCTGCTGTACTTATAGGGTGCTGACATCATCTGTGTTTAGAAAGGGGAATGTGCATCCTGTAGTGTGTTCTCCCAGTTGCCAAAAGGGACATTTCCCTCACACATTAACCCCCCCTCATCCAAACACACACAGTTGCCGGATTCAAACTACTACCTAACTATATTATGACATTTGAGATGGATGCATTAGCAGAGTGCGCTATTCGCATAATTGGGAGGCTTTTTTTCTCCTGCTTTACTTATAGGGTGCTGACATCATCTGTGTTTAGAAAGGGGAATGTGCATCCTGTAGTGTGTTCTCCCAGTTGCCAAAAGGGACATTTCCCTCTCACAAAATTGCACACACACTAACCCCACACATCCAAACACACACACACTTGCAGGATTCAAACCACTATCTAACTATGTTATGACACTCGTGACAGATGCATTAGTAGAGCATGCCATTCGCATTACTGGGAGGTTTCCCTTCTCCTGCTGTACTTATAGGGTGCTGACATCATCCGTGCTTAGATAGGGGAATGTGCATCCTGTAGTGTATTCTCCTAGTTGGCAAAAGGGATACTTCTTTCAAACAGTCTTGAACACACACTAACCCCCTCCACACACACTGAGCACATACAGGATTCAAACCCCTACCTAACTATGTTATGACACTCGAGATGGACGCATTAGCGGAACGCACTATTCGCATTACTGGGAGGTATTTCTTCTTCTGCTGTACTTATAGGGTGCTGACATCATCAGTGTTTAGAAAGGGGAATGTGCATCCTGTAGTGTATTCTCCTAGTTGGCAAAAGGGATACTTCTTTCAAACAGTCTTGAAAGCACACTAAACCCCTCCACACACACATAACATGTATAGGATTCAAACCCCTACCTAACTATGTTATGACACTCAAGACAGACGCATTAGCGGAGCGCACTATTCGCATTACTGGGAGGTTTCTCTTCTCCTGCAGTACTTATAGGGTGCTGACATCATCAGTGTTTAGAAAGGGGAATGTGCATCCTGTAGCGTGTTTTCCCAGTTGCCAAAAGGGACATTTCCCTCTCACAGCCTTTTACACACCCAAACCCCACTCACCCACACTGAGCATTTGCAGGATTCAAACCCCAAACTAACTATATTATGACACTTGAGAGAGACGCATTAGCAGAGCACACTATCCAAATTACTGGGCACCTGTTCTGCACCTGTAGTATTTATAAGGTGCTGACATCTTTATTTCTACAGAGGTATGTACATGTAGTACTACCTGTCAGGTGGGGGATAGCATATATATGCATTTGCAGCCCCCTACGTTAGGTCAGATATGCACATCGCACTGGCAGGTTATGTTCTATACCATGCTTTGGGACCACAGGACCTGTAACACATAACACAACCAGCCCAGAACACCACACCCACATCCAGGACACACACTTAGCTTCCCTGGGAACAGTGCCAGGATATGCAGGTGTTCACATACACCATTCCAGTTGTTAACATCAGGTACAGGCATATTGTGTGTGAGAACTACTCAGGCCTCTACCACTTTACCCTACAGCCAGTACAATTTGTGGGTCCATGTGCTATGGCAGAACCACACACCACAGCCACATGGGGGAATACATATTGCACCTGTCCATCTGCAACGAGGGTACTCACTGTTCCACACCAGAGGCAGACCACCATTGTTGATATCTGACCATACCCACCTTTCCCTGGACATCCATATCCCATCTCCACCCCCAGGCAAGATTGTCACTGCACACAAACTGTATTTAGCACAAGCAGACTCTACACTTGTGTAGACTGGGGTGGACGACTTCAGAGGACCCATGCTGGAGGACTATACTGGCCACTCAGCATAATCCTTGACAATTGCATACTATGAGCATGTGTACGGTTTGCATTGGTCATGCTATCCCACATATACCCATGACTGTTCCACAACAAGACACCTGTCAGCTGTACACCAGCCATATATGCACTGTACAACAGACAGAGTGACCTAATACATTGCAGAGCTGTAGACCACAGAGGGAGGACATGTGTGAACAGTTCCGGCACGGCACTTCATTCACACATACGCATTACAACACAGTGTTGACAATGGAATCGTCCAGAGAATTCAGATAGGGCTCCCCTCAGTCTGTTATTGACGGACACCTACTGTCAGAGATCCTCAGCAACCCTCTCACAGCACACACCGACAACATTGCTGTGGCTTAGCACATTCAATCCCTGGGGCCTCCACAGTGTCCCTGCTTGACAGAGGCACAGCTCACTAGCCTCACATGTTGCCTTCTGTGACCTACTTTACAGTGGCACAGTAGCCTACTGTCCTGGGGATGCAGATGCCAAGCACACTCTGGCTGAGCTGTCATTCCCTAAGGCAACAAGCCTAGTATTGACCTCTACACCCGTATGTTCAATTGTCGGATGCACAATATTTGTTGTGCTGTTCTGCTGTTTGCAGGTCTTTATTGCCATAGCATTACCTGTTCCTATGACCAACTTGTGTATCTGTGGAAGATGTTTGCATATGATGACGATCCACTATATCAATTATGTCTCTGTAGTCATTTACTGTGTGCACTGGGCTGATTGCTGTGTTGTGGTTGGTTCCTGGACTGGCACGTACAAATACCAGATATGTGTGGCCAACTGCTAAATGGAGATATGGCCTAAGTGTGTGAGCATGCCCAGTTCAGCCTTTCCATGGCATGTTGTCTGACATATGCCTCATTTATCAAAGTGTGCGAGCATGCCCAGTGTGAGCTTTCCATATGTTGCACTCTGAAGTCCACCACATATTTGGGTGTGTGTGAACTTCATCAATATCTCACATTTATGGTTGTGTGTTGGGTGTCATGTTGTGTACTAACTGGCCAACTGCTTTGTGTCGGCCACAACAGGGATTATACTGTGCCTGCAGGGATTGCATGGGATACTTTGCAGACAGTTCTCAACATACTTTCATAATGACCTAACACTGTAGTACCGTATAGTGTACTGGTTCAGTACTTTCACTGTGGTGGACAGTATCCTGGGCTTTAGTCCTATGACTGCTTGACATCTTCATAGTGAGCACAACAGACTGTGTAGGGGCCAGTTGTGCACATATGACCATGTTGTAATATGTTCAGATATGGACTACCTACACCAGGCTCGTCCAACATTGCTAGTGTATTCCACAACATGGGTGGACATTGGCAAACACTAGCGATGTTCCCTAGGCCATTTCTGATGCTAGTCACAGGGTGTGTTTGTCCTTTGACACACATTGTAACTGGAGTTTGCCATGACGTATGTCATGGTTAGTATACTGTGCCTCCATCTACCTCTGACATAACAGTGATACCCAGGGTTAGCCTACCATCTCCCATCCACTCATCAGGATTCCTCTTGAGGGGTGTCGATATGTGACTCTCTGGCTGACCTGTACCAGGAGTTTACTGAAGAGTGGGGGTGCCTTCTGAGTTATGGATCATTCTGTACAGCTTGTCCTATGTATGTCAGTGCTGGGATTCAGGTCTCTCATTTGCATAGCTCACTGCCATTCAGATTGTACAAGGTGTAACATGTTCATTCATTCCAGGTTGGACATAGCTTCATACATCAGGCACAGCTTTCCTGTAGCTGGGAAGTATGGTGGTGTGTGGGGCTGCAGTTTGTTTACTCAGGCAACACATGGCATCTGTTCATGCTCTTTGCTACTCCTGGTGGGGTACTGTTGTGGACTTTACAGTTGATGGAGGTGTCTGCTGCGGTATATCCCACAGGGGCTATTGTAGTCACTTGTGACGCTGATGGAGGATGACTGCAGAGCCACAGTGAGTTCCCCTTATCTACATCTGCCAACCTTCATGTTTGGGTGGGTATATAGTATATGTTTTTGTGAACACTACAGCCACATGTTTGTCCGGTGCAGGATATCTATCACCTTTTGTACCCAGGTCTCACATTACATGTTAGGTACCTCATGGGTTAACACCTGTGTGGTAATTTGTGGGCACTTACTGTATATTCACGGTGGTTGTCTATACACAGTTCTGCAATTAGCTTGCTGACATGGCTATGGCTACAGTTGTCTGTTTGTAGGTGGCCCTTTTGTGGGTTGCTTGTGTCAGCTGGGGGTCGGATATGGTGGGCTGTTTGTACTCCTCTGCATACATGCTCAGTCACAGTCCTTCCATGTTGGCCTATACCTATGGGACATATATACAGAATGGGGGTGGGGGGCCAAGACCAGGCCTTGTGGGATGCCACTCATATCCGCTTTGTAGTCTGACATGGATGCGGCATGTCTGACCATGTCAGTTCTGTCCTTGGTCTGGTGTGCAACCCCTCTACTGACATAGGGGTATATATTTAAGCTGGAGAACATATCCATACTGAACTCATATGGTATTGTCTAGAAGCATGTGCACAGTCCAGCTACACTGTGTGGACCACATTGCCCTCATCAATGACCTTAATGACTGCTTCAAATGGGTCAGACATGTTTAGGGGCAGGTTCTGCAGTTACGACAGCCACACTGTCTAGGGTCCAGTGTCAGTAGGTCCACAATAGCCTTCTGTCTGTGGTACATACTGATCCTTTCCATAGCTGTGCAGAACAAGCTTGTCAGGATCCTGGGGTGGTAGTTTGGAGTATCCATTCAGGCAACACCTTTGTTGTGATTGACCACTGTTGTTGTACACTGCTCTTTGGGTACATATCCTGTGGTAAGGCTGACATTGGGCAGTAGTGTGATTTGGCATTCCATTATTCTTGGAGTCCATGTTGGCCTCAGCACAGGACACCATCACATACCTTTGCTGCTGTGTGTTCTGCTTTACAGATTATGGCTGTTACCTCAGCATCTGCAATGTCAGGGGACCATCAGTCTGCTGGGATAGGTATTTTGCACTCTGGGGGGGTGGTGTTTGCACTGCACCTGACAGGTTGTATGTTAGCAATATGTGTGTGTGTTTGGTATATTGTTTGTAATATCTGTGTGATTCGGAGCATATCTGTGGATGCCCAACATGGTTCCTACCATCAGTTGGGTAACCCTTGTGATTATCCTTAGTGTCCTGTACGTTTTGTATCTTCATAGGTTCATGGGTACATACTAGGCTATACACCCTAGGCCATTAGTAAGCCTAGCCAGAGTGTGTGTGTCTTTCGCCACCCCTTGCTATGTTCAATTATGGCCATTTATGAAGTTCTTCACTGTGCCTCTGTCTGGTCGTGACACAGTGAGGACCCCCAGTATACATGTACGGTCATCCATCCACTTGGCAATATTCCTGTTGAGGGGTGTCAGTGAGGGGCTCTGCCTACCATGGATTGGGATCCTGTTTCTGGGTGTGGGGAGCCTCTGGGTTATGTATCTGTCCCTCCAGCACATCTTATTTCATTATGTGTTGAGGCTGACATCTGTGACTCTCACAGCTCCAATGGCTTTGATTTCCTGTGGTGGAGCATGTCCATTACTCCTGTGTTGGACATGGCCTTGTACAACAGACATACAATGCCTCTGTGTAGGCAGTGTGTGACTGCAGTCAGCTAGGGTGTCTACAGCCAAGCAGCATATGACATATATTTCACACCCTTTATCCTGTTGGTGGGGTAACTATGAGGTCTTCTGAACTGCTGCAGGTGTCACGTACGGTACATCCCATATGAGTCATTGTACTAGATTATGGGTCTGATAAGGGAACAGTACAGCGGCACAGTGACCTCTGTCGATGTGAATCCTTTCATGATACGGTGTCCAATATCGACAATCTTCATAGCCACATTGGCATTGTAGGTGTCACATGACAGATTAATGTCGACCTGTGTCCCTAGGTCCCTGATTACTCCTTGCATACATAATGGTTTGACACCTATGTGGTAATTTGTGTGTACCTTGTCTGGTATTTGGTGGGACATTCATACTGTCCAGTGTCTTCAGGATGTCGGGGTGGAGTTCTTGTGTGTGAGAGTGTGGTCTGTCGCATGCTACAGACTGTACAGCAGTTTTGACTACAGTTATGTGCACATGGGTGGTCTCTGCTGCTTTGTGCATTGTCAGTTACCTGGCAATATAGGTGTCTGTGCTGCATATGGATACTCCACCTCCTTTGATGTTTTGGTGCAGGTGTTGGGGCCATAACACATGATATGTGGTATAACCTAGTAGTGCTGGTGTGCTATCACTAGGCTTGCAACAGGCTTCTGTCACTGCACAGACATCGATGTTCTCCATAATGGGAAGTGCCTCAGGGGCATGCATATTGCAGTTTACACATCTGGCATTGGTCAGCATTACCCTTATGTTTCCTACCACTTATGTTTTCTTGGGTGGTGGGTAGTCTTTTTGGCCTTGCCTACATACATACATACAAAGGCCTTATCCAGTATCCAGACGCACACGGGTAACAGCTGCAAGCCATCTCTGGAACAGCAGCATGGCTTGTCATGCTTGACATCTCAAGCAGACAGATATTAGACCCTCTTGGACTGACAGCTGTAATTGTGCCAGCTGTTAAACATGAGCATTCTGTGTTTGTACTGTGGCATCATTCTTGGTGAGGGTTGGATGCTGCATACAGCCAGTGTCATACCGCCCTGGGGTACATACTCAGAGGGACCATCCATGTCTCTTTTGATGTTGACCAGGGAGGTACATCTCAGGTAATTCACACCAGCATGGACATTGAGTGAATCATATTTCTGCTTGCTTTGGGATGACCTGCATACTTGTGTTATGTGGCATTTTGTGGCAGCCTACAGGCAGCTTACTCTACCCTTTCCCTTGTTCAGTCTTGTGAGTGGGACAGCAGTGTGTCTGCCTATACAGACACCTATTACGACTGTATCAGGCATGTTGTTTCTCCTTCTGGCCTGTGACTGTTTGGCATACCAGCTTTGCGTACTATTCGTTGCATGTGCTATGTTTGAAAGTTGCGTTTGCTTGTGATCTGCTTTGGAGGCTTCTGTTGGTGTGGTGTGTTTGTAATTAAGGCCTCCGGGAATATTTGTCTGTGTTTATCTGTTTGGTTTACAGTTGTGGTAGGTCTATTTGGGACTGGGTTTGTGGTGTATGTGGTTACCTTGTCCTCCTGATTAGTTTTGACAGTACTGAGTTGGTGGAGCTCAACCTCTGGTTTGGATACATGGATGCATCTATCACATATATTTGTATTTATTGGGGGGTGTTGTGGTTGTCTGTGTACTTGGGACTGGTGTCACATTGCCTCTGGATTCACAGATTCTACTTGCTGTGGCTGGACTTAGTGGATTGTATGTGTGGACATATGTTATTGCCATACTACTGGTCAGTGATTACTTCCCTTTTTATGTTTGCTCTATCATGTGGTAGCTTCCTCCTTCTCTTGCATGGTTTGGTAATGGCTGGAGTCCAGCATGCCAGATGCCTGATTGTATGGCATTGTGTGTTGTTGTTATTTGTGATTGCATACTCCAAGCATTCCTGGCTGTGTTCATGGAATGCCTGTATAACATGTTCTGTGGTGTGTCCCATATTCTGCACTTGCACAGGGCCTTTTGTGGATTCAACATCAGTTTTGAGGGCTGCAACCTATCCTTTACACATGTTTTTCACTGTGGTATTCTGGCAAGGGACTGGGGTCAGGATGTGTATATCCAGTGTGATTACTCTATGGTCTGGTCTTACCAGTGAGGGGTACACTTCTCATCTTGCCATCCAGTACACATGTTGCTGATTATCACATCCAGTATGCTTACCCCTCTTGTGGGAGTGGTACATTGTTCCTGGGCATTTTGGTTAATGGATTCTGGGGAATTTTCTCCTACTGTGTTGGTGCTAGTATAATGCTCCCGGTGTATGTCTGGGTATTTTCAGTCAAGCAATATAATGTGGTTTGGGGGACTTGATATATTCATGTATTCCGACATAGGCCAGGTGCAGTTCCTGGTATTAGGACAGTAGTCTGCAGCAGGCTATATACTGGGAGGCGGTTTTAGCCATTGGTATTTGACCATGGCTAATCCATGCTGCTTCTTGTTATGGTACCAACATGGGGGTGTGGTTATCCTTGCCATTTTTTGCTAGTCACCCTCCTTTTGTAGCTTGTTCCATGTTTTGCGGCTGTACAGCACAGTATGAGGTGTGACCTGGTAGTGTTAGGGTGCTGATGTGAGCCTTGACCCAGTTCTCTATTACAGGACTGGTATCTACATTCTCCATACTATGTGCATTTACACTGCACACATCTTGCTGTTTAGACATCTGTCATTGGGTAGCATTACATCTAGGTTCCTATCCCTTGTAGAACCTATGAAGGTGGGTTTGTGTTTTGAGACTTACCTATTCAGGGCATGCTGTGCATACTGACAGCCTTTGCCAGTATCCATGGGGCATGGCATGATAGGTGCACGCCACCCCTAGCAGGTGGTGCATCATGTCATGCTCCGCATGTCTTCCCAGCCTGAAACACATTGGCTCCCCTTTGACTAACTGCATTACTTCAGCCAGTTATTGCACTTGATCATCCCATCATCATTTTGTGGCTTCATGCTTGGTGAGGGTGGATGTTAGTCAGGGGGCTCATGTGTGCATATAGTACATGGTGTTACATTACTTAACACATGGCATTCATGCCTCAGGTGGTGCTGCAGGGCTGCCTCTGTCGGATGCGCATATTACACTTCCCTGTACATATTTGTGAGCAGGTCATGTCATTTTAGGCATCCATGTTATTATTTGAGTGAGTCAGAGGGGGTGTCATTCCCAGGGTTCCTACTGAGCCAGTGCATGTGCTATGCGTTGCCTCTTTGCCAAGGCCAGGGCATACTGGGCATGCCTCCTTCTGCCTACTGGGGCAGGCTCAGGTTGTTCCTCCTCCGGGTCACGCTCTGCCTGTGATGGTCTTGGCAATGGTGGGGGGCTGTTTGGCCCGGCCCTATGCTGGTCCTGCTGCAGCTGTTTTCGCAAGATCATATTATGTAGCATAGCACATACCATGACAATTTGGGTACATGTAGTTGGTGTGTACTGCAAGGCTCCACCAGATGTGTCCAGACACCGGAACCGTGACTTGAGCAGCCCAAACACACGCTCTATTACATTACGTGTTTGTGCGTGTGCCTCATTATGGCATTCCTGTTCAGGTGTGTGTGCGTTTCTGATGGGTGTCATCAGCCACGGCTCCAGTGCATAACCTGCATCCCCCACTAGGTGTCATTGTGGGATGTCCCCATTGGCAAATGTCTGGTACAGCTGCGTCAAATGCCAGATGTGGGAATCGTGGTAACTCCCAGGGCAGCCAGCACGCACATTCATTATTATGCCCTGGGCATCACACACGACCTGGCAGTTGATGGAGGGGAAGCCCTTGTGGTTAATGTAGGCCCTACCCCGCTCACCAGCTGGTGCTTTGATGCGTATGTGCGTGCAGTCTATTGCACCCACTACCTCAGGGTATTCTGCTATTTGCTGGAAGAGACGCATATTGCTGGCCAATACCTCACGGGCATTGGGGAAATATACATGATCACCGACATGTGCTGACATGGCATCCAGGAACTGGTGCAGTACCCTGGAGGCTGATGTCTGTGATATCCCCATCATATCGCCAGTTGGTCTCTGGAAGGTACCTGTTGCTAGTATTCTTAGGCCAACACATACCTTGGTTTCCACTGGGATGGGTTCCCCTCAGTTGGTTCTGTGTGTGAGGCGTGGCCTGCACAGCTCAACAATTTGCTGCAGGAGCTCTCTGTCCACTCTATAGCGCTCTACTATCTCCAGCTCATGTAACCCGTGGTAGGTGACCCTGGGCCTGTACACTCTTCTCCCTCTCCTCACTGTGGGTTGTCTGGCACCATCTGCATTGTCACCACCCTCAGCAAGTCGCCTATGTCTCATTATGACAGCTATGGCAGCCCCTAACCTTTCTGCGCTGAGTTCAGCTTTTTCAGTTTTCACTTCTATTAGCTTACTCCTGTCTTGCAGTGTCTCTTAAGGGAAACATCCTGCACTACTGTTTGCATAGTTTTAAGTGCTGGGCTGGGCTACTATTCTGCCTGTGTAATTGCCTGCTTCTAATTGTTTTCACCTGCTAGCTTCAGCAGTTATCCCTGCTAGCTTCCTATTAATTCTGTTGCTTCCTTTTTCCTCTCTGTTTCCTCAGGGGGGAGCAACGTGCATACTATCAGAAACACGTCCACAGTGGCTTACACGCGCGCACACATGCTTACATGGTTCAGAACCTACTTATTCGGGTTAAAACGCGCATACACCCGCGCAAACACTGTTACACGTCTGCCAACAGCCTCCAATGTACTCAGCCTGCCCTACATGCGTGCACACCCGCGCAAACAGTGTTAAACATCTCCCAACATGCCCCCACATGCTCAGTCTGCCTTACACGCATGCACACTTCCCTACTCGCACTTCATGGTGCGCACACGTGTGCATGCACGCCCAGCAAGAAACTTTGGTGTAAGTAACAGTGTACACCTTCCATTTCTTGACTTTCCATGACTTATCTAGTGGCACACCTCTTTCCATGATCTGTGTCTGTCATCTGTCATGTTACACTGGCCTCCAATGAACTGAATTTCTTTCTACCATTCCCCCCTGTGATGTCACCTATCTCCTACTCTATTCCTCCCCCTTATGTATCTCTTACACTACTCAGACTGTGCTCATTTGCTATGTGACTGTGAGATTCAGTATCCTAACCCTCATTTACATGAGATTGCCTACTAATGCTTAGTTACATGTCTTAGACTCAGCTTCCCCCCTTAGCCATCACTACACAGTGGCCATGTTGTTTTTGGTCTGCTGGTCCCTGCATTGTCATTCCATGTATTGCATGAAACCCACATTTGTGGGTTTATAACCTTCATTTTCATGTTTTATACAGCGCAGCCCGTTTGCGCGGGGCTGCGCTGGGTTTAAACATCGTCGGGTTATATTGCCAATGGCCACATATTTGGCCATTGGCATGCTGCCTGAGTCATATGCACCCTTTTTTGGAGCTGACATGTCTCCGTTGTGGAATTTGCAGAAACGTACTCAGTTGTTAACTGAGCACATTTCTGCAGCTAAAATGTCTCTTACACGGACTGGTTTCTGCTTCGTGGATCGCTAATATACCTCATTTGCATACCTTTAGGCTGCAAGTGAGGTATTTAGCATGTCCACGCCCAGTCCATGTAAGAGACGTTTTAGCTGGTCTCTTACATGAAGTTTAGGGCTGTTCCTGGATCGCGAGGCTTGCATGGAGTCTTGCACGTCTCTTACACTCCGTGCAAGCCTTTGTGAATCCTGCCCTTAGTCTTTTCAGCCTTGCCTACGAAAGGCTCTATGGAGGTGGCAAAAGCCTTATCCAATATCCAGACGCCCAGGGGTAACAGGTGCAAGCCATCCCTGGAACAGTTGCGTGGCTTGTCAAGCATGACATCCCAAGCAGACAGACATTGGATCTCCTTGGAATGACACCAGTAATTGTGCCACTTGTTATAACTGATCATTCTGTGTTTCTACTGTGGCATCATTCTTGGTGAGGGTAGGATGCTGCAAACGGTCAGTGTCATACCAGCCTGGACTACATAATCGGAGAGCTCATCTATGTCTCTTTTCATGTAGTCCGGGGAGATACATCTCAGGTCATTCACACCAGCATGGGCTATGACTGCATCATATTTCTACTTGCTTTGGGGTGACCTGCATACTTGTGTTATGTGGCGTATTGTAGCAGCCTACAGGCAGCTTACTGTACCCTTTCCCTTGTTCAGTCTGGTGTGCGGGACAGCAGCATGTCTCACTATGGCGTCACCTATTACAACTGTATCAGGCATGTTGTTTCCCCTTCTGGCCTGTGACTGTTTGGCACACCAGCTTTGTGTACTATGTGTTGCATGTGCTATGTTTGGAGGTTGTTTGATTGGGTGTCTGCTTTGGAGGCCTCTATTGATGTGGTGTGTTTGTAATTCGGGCCTCCGGGAATGTTTTTCTGTGTTTATGTCTTTGGTTTGCAGTTGTGATAGGTCTATGTGGGACTGGGTTTGTGGTGTGTGTGGTTACCTTCTCCTCCTGACTAGTTTTGGGAGTACTGAGTTGAGGGAGCTCAGCCTCCAGTTTGGATAGATAGTTGCATCTCTCACATATATTTGTATTTCTTGGGGGGAGTTGTGGGTTGTCTGTGTACTTGGGGCAGGTGTAATATTGCCTCAAGATTCACAGATTCAACTTGTTGTAGCTGGCCTTAGTGGATTGTATGAGCGGACATATTTTATTGCCATACTACTTATCAATGATTACTTCTTTTTTTATGTTTGCTCTATCATGTAGTAGCTTCCTCATTCTCTTGCATGGTTTGGTTATGGCTGGTGTCCACCATGCCAGATGCCTGCGTGTATGGCATTGTGTCTTGTTTTAATTTAGGATTGCATAATCCAAGCATTCCTGGCAGTGTTCATGGAATGCCTGTATAATAGGTTCTGAGGTGTGGCCCATATTTTGCACCTGCACAGGGCCTTTAATGGATTCCACATCAGTTTGGAGGAGTGCGACTTTTGATTTACACATGATTTTCACTGTGGTTTTCTGGCCAGGGACTGTGGTCAGCATGTGTATATCCAGTGTGATTACTCTATGGTCTGGTCTTACCAGTGAGCAATACACTTCTCATCTTACCATGCAGTAGCCATGTTGCTGATTATCACATCCAGTATGCTTACCCCTCTTGTGGGAGTGGTACGTTGTTCCTGCGCATTTTGGTTTATGGATTCTATGAACTTTTGTCCTACAGTGTTGGAGCTAGTATAATGCTCCCAGTCTATGTCTGAGTATTTTCAGTCACCCAATATAATGTGGTTTGAAGGACTTGATATATTCATGTATTCCAACATAGGCCAGGTACAGTTCCTGGTGTTGGGACGGTAGTCTGTAGCAGGCTATAAACCGGGTGGCAGTTTTAGCCACTGTTACTTGACCATGGCTAGTCCATGCTGCTTATTGTTGTGGTACCAACATGGGGGTGTGGTTATCCTTGACAGTTATTGCTAGTCACCCTCCTTTTGTAGCTTGTTCCATGTTTTGAGGCTGTACAGCACAGTATGAGGTGTAACCTGGTAATGTTAGGGTGCTGTTGTGAGCCTTGACCCAGTTTTCTGTTACAGCACAGATATCAACATTCTCCATACTGGGTGAGTTTAGACTGCATGCATCTTGCTGTTTAGACTTCTGGCATTGGGTAGCATT
This sequence comes from Protopterus annectens, assembly GCF_019279795.1. Taxonomy (NCBI): domain Eukaryota; kingdom Metazoa; phylum Chordata; order Ceratodontiformes; family Protopteridae; genus Protopterus; species Protopterus annectens. The sequence continues at coordinate 1,994,649,827 of NC_056728.1, read as the reverse complement.
ACATCTAGGTTCTTATCCCTTCTGATACCTATGGAGGTAGGTTTGTGTTTTGAGCCTTACCTATTCAGGGCACGCTGTGGGTAACAACAGCCTTTGTCAGTATCCATACGGCCTGCACTGATAGGTGCACACCAGTCCTAGCAGGTGGAGCATCATGTCATGCTCAGCATGTCATCCCAGGGTGGCACACATTGGATCCCCTTTGACTAACTGCAATACTTCAGCCAATTATTGCAATTGATCATCTCATTGTCATATTGTGGCATGATGCTTGGTGAGGGTAGGATGTTAGTCACGGTCCTCAGGTGTGCATATAATACATGGTGTTACATTACTTAACACATGGCATTCATGCCTCAGGTGGTGCTGCAGGTCTGCCTCTGTCAGATGCACATATTACACTCCCTGTACATGTTTGTGAGCAGGTCATGTCATTTTAGGCATCCCTGTTATTATTTGAGTGAGTCAGAGGGGGTATCATTCCCAGGGTTCCTACTGAGCCAGTGTATGTGCTATGCATTGGTTCTTTGCCAAGGCCAGGGCATACTGGGCATGCCTCCTTCTGCTTACTGGGGCAGGCTCAGGTTGTTCCTCCTCCGAGTCACGCTCTGCCTGTGATGGCCTTGGCAATGGTAGGGGGCTGTTTGGCCCAGCCCTATGCTGGTCCTGCTGCAGCTGTTTTCGCAAGATCATATTATGTAGCATAGCACATACCATGACAATTTGGGTACATGCAGTTGGTGTGTACTGTAAGGCTTCACCAGATGTGTCCAGACACTGGAACTGTGACTTGAGCAGCCCAAACACATGCTCTATTACATTACATGTTTGTGCGTGTGCCTCATTATGGCGTTCCTGTTCAGGTGTGTGTGCGTTTCTGATGGGTATCATCAGCCACGGCTACAGTGCATAACCTGCATCCCCCACTAGGTGTCCGTGTGGGATGTCCCCATTGGCAAATGTCTGGTACAGCTGTGTCAAATGCCAGATGTGGGAATCATGGTAGCTCCCAGGGCAGCCAGCACACACATTCATTATTGTGCCCTGGGCATCACACATGACCTGGCAGTTGATGGAGGGGAAGCCCTTGCAGTTAATGTAGGCCCTACCCTGGTCACCAGCTGGTGCTTTGATGCGTATGTGCGTGCAGTCTATTGCACCCACTACCTCAGGGTATTCCGCTATTTGCTGGAAGAGATGCATATTGCTGGCCAATACCTCACGGGAATTGGGGAAATATACCTGATCACCGACATGTGCTGACATGGCATCCAGGAACTGGTGCAGTACCCTGGAGGCTGATGCCTGTGATATCCCCATCATATCACCAGTTGGTCTCTGGAAGGTACCTGTTGCTAGTATTCGTAGGCCAACACATACCTTGGTTTCCACTGGGATGGGTTCCCCTCTGTTGGTTCTGTGTGTGAGGCGTGGCCTGCACAGCTCCACTATTTGCTGCAGGAGCTCTGTGTCCACTCTATAGCGCTCTACTATCTCCAGCTCATGTAACCCGTGGTAGGTGACCCTGGGCCTGTACAATCTTCTCCGTCTCCTCACTGTGGGTTGTCTGGCACCATCTGTACATTCCCACCCTCAGCAAGTCGCCTATGTCTCATTATGGCAGCTATGGCAGCCCCTAACATTTCTGCTCTGAGTTCAGCTTTTTCAGTTTTCAATTCTAATAGCTTACTCCTGTCTTGCAGTGTCTCTTGAGAGAAACATCTTGCACTGCTGTTTTCAGAGTTTTAAGTGCTTGGCTGAGCTACTATTCTGCCTGTAGACTCCTGCTTCTAATTGTTTTTACCTGCTAGCTCCAGCAGTATTCCCTGCTAGCTTCCTACTAATTCTGTTGCTTCCTTTTTCCTTTCTGTTTCCTCAGAGGGGAGCAGCATGCATACTAGCAGAAACATGCTCACAGTGGCTTACACGCATGCACACATGCTTACACGGTTCAGAATCTGCTTATTCGGGTTAAAACGCACGCACACCCTCGCAAACAGTGTTAAACATCTCCCAACATGCTCCCACATACTCATTCTGCCTTACACGCATGCACACTGCCTTACTCGTGCTTCATGGCGTGCACATGTGCGCATGCACGCCCAGCAAGAAACGTTGGTGTAGGCAACAGTGTACACCTTCCATTTCTTGACTTTCCCATGCTTATGTTGTGGCACTCCTCTTTCCATGATATGTGTCTGACATCTGTCATGTAACTCTGACCTCCAATGAACTGCATTTCTTTCTGCCATTCCCCCCTGTGATGTCACCTATCTCCTACTCTATTCCTCCCCCTTATGTATCTCTTACACTACTCAGAATGTGCTCATTTGCTATGTGACAGTGGAATTCAGTATCATAACACTCATTTGCATCAGATTGCCTACTAATGCTTAGTTACATCGCTTAGACTCAGCTTTCCCCCTTAGCAACCACTAAACGGTGGCCATGTTGTTTTTGGTCTGCTGGTCCCTGCATTGTAAATCCATGTATTGCATAAAACCCACATTTGTGGGTTTATAACCTTCGTTTTTATGTTTTATATAGTGCAGCCCATTTGCACGGGGCTGCGCTGCGTTTAAATACCGGCGATCGCCAAAAAAAAAATATTTATTTTTCATATTTGCATTGGGGTACCTTGCCAATCGCCACATATTTGGTCATTGTCATGCTGCCTGACACATATGCACCCTTTATTTGGAGCTGACATGGCTCCATTGTGGTTTTTGCAGAAACGTACTCAGTTGTCAACTGAGTACATTTCTGCAGCTAAAACGGCTCTTACACGGCCTGCTTTGGGCTTCCTGGATCGCTAATGAACCTCATTTGCATGCTATTCGGCTGCAAGTGAGGTGATTAGCTTATCCACGCCCACTCCATGTAAGAGATGTTTTAGCTGGTCTCTTACATGGACTTTGGGCTGTTCCTGGATCGCGAAGGCTGCATGGAGTCTTACATTACTCTTAGACTCCATGCAAGCCTTAGTGAATCCTGCCCATGGTTGTATTACTAATGGATTTCAACACTAATTTTTTATTAATATTTGAAAATATTTCATTGTTTATTTTTGTTGAATAATCTCAATAAGACAAGTCAAAGACAATACATTCATTTCTCAACATCCTATACATTATTGAGAAATAAGACTTATTTTTATTTTCTATACTATTAATCTTAATAAAAACTAATATCTTAGGAATGGTCTTTGAATTTATATTTGATATTATTTGTATGTTATTACTAATACATTCTCCAAATATTTGTATATTTAACCAGTTATTTTTCATTATGTTATATATAGCCAGAGCATAATCACTATTGTGTAATTTATTGCTATCAAAGAATTGATGCCATCATTTTAAAACATTTTCTTCAATATCTAATATTTTACGTGGACTAAATTATTCTAAACAACCATACCACTCAACCTCTTAGAGCAAGAAATCTGGACAATACCATAACTAATGGGGAGGGGGATCAAAAGCCCAAAAAATAGGGGCATTTTTTTTTAAATATTGCTTTACAAACTTAGAATATTGATAGAATAACAGGTTTTCACTAGATTAAATTATTGGTGGGGTATGAAGTCTGAAACTCAAATGTTTATCATTATTTTTTTACTTCAACCCTCAGAGATTTCCCAGAAATCCACAATTTTATGAGAAACAGACCAAAAATATGAAACTAAAAATCTGGACATTCTGCAAAAATATGTACAGTTGAAAGGTGTGCAAACAACCATTAGTGTATGGTATGGGTAACATTAGAATTGATAAATGCTTAATGAGATAAGTACTGTGCATCACACTTTTAAAATTAAAGTATAGCTAACAAAAGGGTTAGATTTAGGATATTTTCTAGCATTTAAACTAAAATCTTTTATAATTAGATATATTTTGTTAACACATGAAAGTAAATTAGTAATTATTTTTGGTATATTAATTGATAATAACATTGATTTATGAATCCTTTTCCAATTTGAAGTATATGCAGAATTTAACTAATGACTCACTATATTTAAGATAAACAGATTTAGCATACAGTTCAGTGTTAGGAAAACCAATTCTACTTTCTTTCCAACTTTAAACATGCCATTCAAACTCTATTCTTGATTTTTGAGGACTCGATAAAAACTTAAGTAATATAGAGGTTATTTGTTTAATCATTTTTTTAGATGGAAGTAAAATCGATGACTGTATAAGAAATACAATTTTTGGTAGTATAATAATTTTTATCAAAGTGAGTCTGTCTTCCATTGTGAAAAACATGTTATTCCAATTATCAGTAGTGTTTACTATTGTGTTGACTAGGTATTTATAATTTGATGTAGTTGACTCTGTCCAACTAGGTTTTATAGTAACTCCCAGATATTTAAGTTGCTTATTTTCCCAATTAAATTCCTTGCAGTTTAAAAAAGTATATACAATTTTTATAAATAGAGTTTCAGTTTTATTATGGTTGAAACATAGACATGCAAACTTCTTAAAATATTTTATTGAGCCAATAATGTATTTTAATGAAGAATCAATATCCTCACTTGTTAATAAGATGTCTTCTGCAAATAATTGTATTTTGGAACTATAATTTCCATCAGCGGAAATCCCCATTTATCTTTGAGTTTGCTGTAATAAAATTTGCAAAATGTTCAACTGACAGAGCGAACAACAAAGGATATAGAGGGCAACCTTGCTTTGTATCTTTTATATTTTAAAGGAACCAGTGAAAAATAATCCAATTTTGACAAAGGATAACAAATTCTCATATAATGTATTATTAAATTCTATAAATTCTATACAGAAATTATATTCTTTAAGTACTATAAATATGTTCAATTAATAGAATCAAAAGCTTTGTCTAAGTCTAAACATATGATTGAACATTCTATATTTTCCTTACTAGCTTTATCAATCAATGAAAAAAGTCTAATAACATTATCATGTACTTCTTTATTTAAAATAAATCCTGTTTTATCATCATCTATTAATCTTGACATCATAGGTTCATAGGTTCATAGGTAGGTACTAGGCTATTGGCCCAAGGGCCTACTTAAGCTTAGCCAGCAAGGTTCCGTAGCTTATGCCACCCAAGAAAGTTATTTTCCTGTGCCACTGTCCAGCAGAGACACAGAAGTAATCCCCAGGGTGAATTTCCTATTTCCCATCCACTCGTCAAGATTATTCTTGAAGAGTGCTAATGAAGAACTTTGCTTGACATAGATGGGTAGTTTGTTCCAGAGTATAGGAAGTCTCTGGGACAGGAATCTATCCCTCCAGCATGTCCTGTTTATTGTGGTGACAAAGTTTAGGTCCCTAGAGTGTGTAGCTCAGAGGGATTGGGATGTCTTTAGGTGTATTATGTCCAACAGCTCTGGGTTTGACATAGCTTTTTATGTTAGGCAGAGATCACCACGGAGTAGGTGATATGCTACGGAGTAAAGCTGGATTTTTTGAGGCAGTCAGTGTAGGGCATTTGTTTGAGGCCAGTAATCCTCTTTGTGAGGTACTTCTGTGGCCTTTCCAGCTGCTGCAGATGTCTTGTGAGGTACATTCCAAAAGGGGTGTTGTACTCTATAATGGGTCTAATGAGTGACAAATAGAGGGGAACAATTACCTCTTTTTTCCTGGATGAGAACCCTTTTATGATGAGGTGTGCCACATAGAAGGACTTCCTGACTACTTTGGCGATGTGACTGTCAAATGAGAGACTACTCTCCACCAAGGTGTCTTATCACACATTCAGTGTTAAGTAGATTACTGCCTATGTGGTAGTTCATGGGTACAGAGTTTTTACCAAAGGGGATGACACTGCACTTTTTGGCATTGAGCTTGAGGCCATGGCTCTGACACCAGGCATCTGTCTCAGTGAAGCCCTTCTGTAGGATGTCCACATCATTTGGGGACTTGACTATGGCTCCTAGTTTGCAGTCATCTGCAAACTTTGTTAGCCAGAGGCCTTCTGTGTTAACCTGTACTTCAGAGAAGTAGATACCAAACAGGAGAGGTCCCAGGATGGAACATTGTGGTAGTCCACTTGTCACTGCTTTGAGGTCAGATTTGGTGTCTGCAACTTTTACAGTGTGGGTTCTGTCAGTGAGCCAGTTAGCAACCCATCTTGTGACGTATACCTAGTTTAGTGAGTTTAGCTATAATTCCAGAATGGGGGATGGTGTTGAAAGCCTTGGTGAGGTCAAGACAGGCTGTGTGAACTGCCTTACCCTCATCCGCAGCTTTGCTGACTACCTCAAAGAAGTTGATCAGGTTCAGGAGGCATGATCTGCCTTTTACAAACCCAAACTAGGTGGGATCCAGAGTTTGGAGGTTACCAATATCTTTGTTTATGAGTTCTATGACGATACGTTCCATGGCCTTGCAGACCAGGCTCGCCAGGCTAATAGGTCAATAGTTCCCAGGATCAGTGGTGGCTCCCCCTTTGTGGAGTGGGATAACTGTTGCTGTGCATCATTCAGTGGGCACAAAGCCTGACACAAGGCTATTATTGAACATGCTGCTTAAGTGGGGAGCCAGTTTGCTCTGAAGTTCATGTAAAATGCAGTCTGGGACGTTGTCCGGTCCCATGGATGCTGTGTTTTTGGCTTTAGAGAGTGCAGCTTTTACCTGTGTAGTTGTGATTTCAGGGACTCTGCATTCTTCCTGTATAGATATGGGCCCTTTAGGGGGTGAGAGGGGGGTAAAGTTAGCACTGAACCGATCTGCCATGATGTTAGCAATATCAGTTGGTTCTGTAATTTTCATGCCTTTGTGCTGTAGCTCAGAACAGATCTGGGTGTTGCCATCTAGATTCTTGACATAGTGATAGAATGCCTTGTGGTTGTCCTTGTATTTAGTGGCAATTTTGTTTTCGTAGCTAGCTTTGGAGAATCTTATAAGGGATCTCAGCTTCTTACTGAGGCTGATCAGGGAGCTCCTCCACTCATGGGATTTTACTCTCTTTTGCAACAGTTTCTTTCTTCTGTTGTACAGTTTGTTTATGGCAGGGGACCACCAGATTGGCTTCCTTTTTTTGGAGGATAGCGTCTTGGTTCTGTTTGGGATAGCATGATCCATGCACTCATGTAAGTGCTTATTGAGTGCATTTGTGTAGGATTCAGCAGTTGTAACTGTATTGTCCATCTGCATGGGTGTCATGAAGTTCACCACTTCTGTCTTAAGAAGCATGAAGTTGGCTTTGGAGAAATTTTTTACTGTGGTTTCCTTTTTGCCAGTATAGACCTAAAAAAGTTATAATCAAAGTTCAAAAGTGAAATAGGGCAGTAAGAAAAATGTAATTTTGTGTCTTTATCCTGCTTCAGAATGGGAGGTATCATTGCATATTCCCAAGAGGGAAAAATAATTGACTCATTCTTGACTTCTTCAAATGCTTTTAAAAGAATTCTTAAAGTGTTATCCAGAATTAATGTGTAAAACTCAGGAATTAAACTGTGTAAACCATGGACCTTATTGTTATTTAAATTTATTGTTATTTAATTTTTTTATTTGTTCTTTTAGTTCTCTGAAAAAAAATGATTTATTTAATTTGACATGTTCTTTAGTCAATTTATTTATTATATTTTCCTATAGAAAGCTATCAGTTAAATGAAAATGATCTAAAATTGATTTACTATTATTAACTAATTCATAGTGTTTCCTAAAAGCTTCTCATATACATTTTAAATTTGTTGCACTTCTAAGGTTACCACCAACATTATAAGAAATTTCTTTGATATGATTTATGTTATTTAATCTTTTTGATCTGATAGCTAGTCTATGTAGATGTTAGGGATTAGCTGATATGATTGTAAGTTAAGTGTCTCTATGTTTATTGAAATTGTATGATTTAATATTTTTATATACTTTGATTTAAATCTTTCAATAAAGAGTTTGCAACTATAACGTTAGATTTTAGGTTTATTTTGACAGTATAGCAATTAATTCTTTATCCAATGCTTTTCTTTTCTTGAGATACCAACTTTTGATTCTACCATATAGTAATACTTTTAATGTATCCCAAAAATAACATCAGAAACTTCAGCATTGTTATTAAATTCCAAGAATGCATTTAAGTCTTTTAAGAAAAATTCCTTAAATCTTTTAATCTTTATAATATATGCTGGAATCCTTTGCTGGAATTCTTTGCCAAAAATTTTAAGTCAAAGTAGAAAATGAAAGCATTATGGTCAGACAAAGGACATGAACTTATTGAGACTTCGACAACTTTAGAATATAATCTATCGGAAGTAAAAACTTTATCTATATTTGTTTGCGTACCAAATTTATATGAGTAGTGTGTATAACTAAATAAATTAGGCAATTTTATTTCACATATATCGCTTAGGTTTATAGAATTTATGAAGTAATTTAAGTGTTTGGAAGCAAAAAAAGAATCTAGGTTTCCTTTCTTTAGTAGGTCTTTTTTTCAGAAAGAATACAATTAAAATATCCAGCCAATAAAATTTCACCCTTTGAATATGAAGTAATAATATCCAATTACTTTTTTGCAACATTCAAACTCATTCCAGGGATGCAATAAACATTAGCAAACATGTAATAATTGTTATTCATTTCCAGTAAAACTAAACCCAACATTCTGTTTTTAGCCATATATCTATTAATAATTCTTGACATGGTCATTGATTTTTTCTAAAGTATGATAGTGCTTCTCCTTTTTGAACTATAATGTGAATCTACAAGTATTGAATAATCTTTGAATGATAACCTAAGTCATTCTTCATCAAATGTGTTTCTTGCAAAAAAGCAATATGAACATTATTTATTTTTAAATATTTAAACTGCCTCTCTTCATAGGGTTATTCAGAACATTAATATTCAGTGAGATGCACTTATATACAGATGTTTTTTTTTTTATTAATGAAAATAATCTAATAAAGCTAAAATACAATTTTGTGTTAAGAAGCAATATTCCATGGCTGCAAATTCAGTTATAGACAAGATCATCAACCTAACTACTAACATTATTAATTTGAAAATATTTACATCCCCAACATGGAATAAAATACTCCTGGTTTTATGAGATAGTCATTCAAACCACTTTCTATCATCATCACATTACTAATTAACCACTATATAATGCTACTACATCAGAAATTAGTCCATTTAACAGGGTAACTTAAAATAAACAGCTCCTCTCCTTAATATCAATCTCTATTTCAATCTATTTTCAGCATATCTAAATTCAAATTCTTAAAAAATATATAATAATCAGTTCTGTATTAATAAATGTACATTCATCAATAAAAATTGTATTTTATATGTCAGATTATCAATTTAATTAAATATACATGTAGGAATATTCCTTTTTCAAAATACACTAATAATACTATCCTAAACTATTATAAATTATTACCTTTCTTTGAATTTGAATTCTCTAAAAAGTATTGAAAGTATCCAAACAGAATATTAAAGCAATCAGCTTTGGTAAATTAATCAGGCCCATATTTCTTCTAATGATTTTCTGTTGTTTAGGCTAAATTATTCAAAGGCATTCTAACCTATTTTTTTATAAAAATCACAGTGTAGCTTAACTTTAAGAATATTATAAAAGAACCTTATTTAAATAAAATATAATTGAGAAGGATATTATTTATACCAATAGTTCCATTCATGAGCAGGTAAGATTCTTAAAAGACAAAAATTAACCCTGAACACATTCATTCTATATTATAATATTGCATTTCTAGTTATTATAATAATTCCTTACTGTGACTATATAAGAAGATTGTCTAAGAATGCACTATTACTTAAGTATTCAATTTAGTACCAACAATGCATTTTAAATATAGCTATTACTGTCATTCAAAACTTATAAGCAGTAATCAGAATCCCATTCTTCATCTGGCAAATTGTGAAGGATTTAGTCACTTAAAATAAATTTTCTTGTCACTCAGATAACACTTTACAATGCAAAATAAATCAAAATTTAATAGCAATACCTATTGAATTCATTTATTTTTAATGTGTGTTTCTAATTTATTAGGAACTTCAGTGTATCACCATAATCATCAAAACACTTTTGAATAACGCTTGTATTAAATTTATTCTGTACAGGAAATGAGTATTTTTAATTGCAAACAAGTAATCTAAATACCAAGAGCTTGAAATATAATGTTCCATGTGTCTCTTGAGAGATCACAGAGATTAACAATTCTTACTTACAGTATTTAGACTACATATAAATCTGCAATTTTGCATTGGGCTGTACTTGAAAAAGATGTTCATAATTGTGTATCAACTTGGTTTACATCAGTCCAGTTAATAAATAAATAAATACATTGGCCTTCTCCACCACAATTGTCTCATTTACAGTACCCTAGAACCTTTCCAAGGCAATCTCCTTTAAGACATGCAGAACAAGATACCAATAGAAGTATATTAAGATAGTTTGTGCTGTTCCCCAATGGGCAGATTTAAGTGAATCAAATTATAATGACCACCTTTCATCATCTCTCAGTATTATGCTAGCAAAATATCTGTTAGTGCTACTAAAGTGTTTAAGAGTTCTGCAGTTTGTCTTGCATGTTGTTTATAATGTAAAACACTTACTAGCTATTTAAAATGTAATGAGATATAATGGGCACAGATAAAATACAGTATGAACATGATACATATCTTGCATGTCTTCTCAATTTAGTATTAAAAATTGTATTTTATCTGTGATATGTATTTATATAGTGATTAATAAATATTTCAAACTACAAACATGACGTAGTTGTCAACTAAACAACAAAGTGTGGGAATCTACTTTATATCCCAAATTATTCCAACTTAAAAAGGTGTCTATTATATCTATATAATGTCTAATAACTGAGTGGGTACCCCTTCTGCAGAAGAAACTACTTAAGTGCATTCAGTTAGAATTTTACCACAATGTAAAGGGGAACTGGGAGTAATTACTGTATATACTATAACATAAATATGCCAGAATTGTAGGTAAGTGATCAGGAATATAATGAAGCCCTTGACAATGTATTCATACATGCATATGCTGCTTTTATACTTCCATGCAAATGTATGCATTACTTCTCCTAAATGGCCAACTGATTGACAGTCTAGTCTCCATCTGGGTCTGCTTCTTGATGTATCTGTTTACATCTTTCTTGAAAATATTTATCTACTTATTTATGTATATTTAATAATTAAGTTGACTCTGTTAGACAGAACCATTATGCAAAGAACCCTTCCATCAATGTGGCTATCAAAAGACTAATAACATGGACTAAAACAATAAAGGGAAAATTAAATGCAAGTGAATAAATCAAATATTGCATATAAATCTGTCATTTAGATATACCTTACACAAAAAATGTATAGCAGAGCTTTATTCTTTGACACATCCTACTTTCACTATCTTCAATGTCTTTTTCTTACTCACTCCATTTCAATGATCCAACAAGTGTAATTCCATAAAGCTTAGAGGTCAGACTATTCTTCTTACTGCATCTATGTGCTGGCAAAGACACTGCACACCACTGTACTTCAATAAATCATTTATGGAGCCTTTTATCATGAAAAAAGTGTGTTGATGTGTTCAAGTGGGAACTTAGATTTGTTTAAACAAATCATACACTTGGAAGCTCACGATTACTTTGGAAGAGTGAAGATTAAAAAAAACAATGCATGAAATAATTTGAGATTAGAAATAGAGAAAATGGACATTTAACGGAAACACAACACATCGCTCCATTGAAACCCTTCTCCCATCATTAATATAAAACCATAACATTTCATTTTTAAATACTTATGAATAAAATAAGACTTCTTCTTCTGGCTTTTCCTGGTTAGGGGTTGCCACTCTGGATCACCTGTCTGCTCATGATTAGCAGTGGAGTTTTACAGTGTCAAGTTGCCAGCCTGGTGCTCAACCTTCCACAGAAGGTACACACATGCACTCACACCTAGGGCCAGTTTAGAGTGTCCAATCACCTGCAACATGTCTTTGAGATGAAATTGGAGCAAAGCCATGCAACCACAGGGGGGACATGCAGACTCCACACAGAAGGCACCCCAGCTGAGGATCAAACCAGAGAACCTCTTGCTGGAAGGTGGCAATGCTAACCACTGCACTACCGCGGCCACCCTACTTATGAATAAAATAACTAAAAATAATAAATAAAAAGAAGGAGAAAGAGAGAGAAAAGAAAAATGTATGAGATAGAGAAATGCATGTGTGAAATAAAAGTATGAGAGAAGGAGAAAGATAAATAAGAAAGAAAAATTAGGGAAACCAGTACCCCAAAAAACAAAAAAAAAACTACACTGCTTAATATAACTATTAAGCTTAGTTCAACTACACTAAATATTAATATTAAAATGCTAATCTTATACTGCATTGCTATATATAATATTACAAAGTACCAGATATGAAAATGTCCATATTGTTTAAATAAAGTAAAATGTATTACCTTATGGATGGAATATTCCTCAGAAGATAATAAAACTGTATATTCAATATAACACCATAAGTAACAAGTGAGAAAAGGAAATAACTTTTCTTTAAACTTTTTACTGTTCTTGTTTTTAGTTGTCCAAACATTTTTAGTTCCTTGTTTTTCATGCTGGGCAAAGACCAGTCCATTTCTTTGGGCATGGGTGCTGAAACCATAGAGTCAGTGGAGAATTTTACAGCTGCAAGATCTGTCGGGAAAAATTAATGAAGTGGAGTTTTCACTCTAAAGTGGATTCACGTATGTAGTTAAAGAATATTTGGCTCATACTTTTGGTCTGTTCCTCTTAAAATTTTTGTTTTTCTGGCAAATCAGTGAGAACTGAATTCGCTAAATAATGATAGCTATTTAAGTTTCAGTCTTCCTATCTTTCAGGAAACACATGGTAACACAAAACACTTTATTTTAGCAACTCTGTAAGATTATACAAGCAATATTTAAAATGTGTCCCTGGTTTTGGGTCTTTGCCCCCCCAAAATAAATGTTGGCTTTTTCCAGATTTTTTGTGCTGCAAAGTTGAGATTTAGTTGATCGTCATGTGGATTTTACAAGGAGCTGAAAGCTTCAGGGGAAGAGAAGTTTAATGCTCCTTATGCTAAGCAGTTTGCACTGTTAGTAGCCCAACAGGTAGTATACTTGCTTTTGATGCAGAAGGCTGTGGGTTCTACTCCCACAGTATGCAGATGGAGCACTGATACTGTATTGTGTTGTACTTTAATGAGAGTGGATGCTGCAGTCCTATGAATGTCCTCTTTTAGAGGAGTTACTTAGTAACTATGAACCCATTATCAGTTTGCCATCAATTCCCTATTGCAAAATTACTAGCTTATCATTTTTTTAATGTAGCATAGGCAATGTATTCTTCAAGGGCAACAGGCACTTTATTTGTAGATGAAACAATGAAATATAAAGTTGTTTGCTAGCAGCAATCTCTTCATTAGTTGCAGATCCCTTTAATGTGGGATTATTTAGATTACTTACTTCTGCAGAGATTTTTCATATTTACTGATATTGGTGGATTGTAATGACAGAAGTTTGAGTGGCCTTTATGGTTGAAATTTTCTGAAATGGGTAGTTTTGTCATTATTGGTTCATACATTTTGTTGTATTACTCACTAGAAGACTGTTCCAAACTACAGATTTAAAACACATTCTAACAAGTGGCGCTGTATTATACAAGGAATATAATTTAATACAATCAGGTTAATACAATCAGGAAGGTGAATCAAAGAATGTATACATGTATGCTTGCTCACAGGATGCAGGAGATCAAAACAGGGGAAGACACCATTCACCAATGGTGTCCTCCAAGGTTTGGTGCTGAGACTTTTTGTGTTTGTACCCCACTTGAGTATTGTTGATAAAGTCAAAAGGTTAGGTACAAAGCTGTATATCACCCATTGGATAGCCAAATGGTTCACAGACAGGACCCTGGAAGTTAGAATTGGGGAGTCCACCTCTATAAAGAGGTCAGTCACAAGTGGAGTCCCTCAGAGATCAGTCATTCGACCGCTCCTTTTTGGCATTTACTTCTGGTGGTGCTGCGGTAGCATTGTCACCTCACAGTAAGACGTTGTTCTGTTCAATTCTCAGCTAGAGCATCTTCTGTGTGGAGACATGCGTGAATGGGCGTACCTTCGTTGAAGGTTGTGTGCAAGGGCTGGCAACTCGGCACATAAAAATCCACTGCTAATCATTAGCGGACCGGAGTTCCGCTGTGGTGACCCCTATCCGGGAAAAGCCAAAAGACACAACAAGAACTTCTCAGATGTCAAGGCCAATGTCAGTGGTCTCTGGCTGACTAAATTTGCAGAAGTTTCCAAATTAGAAGCTATCATTGAATCTCACACTGACACAAATGTTTTCCAGGAGGGGCTGACACAGACAAACAACTGGTATCAGAGTCATGGAATAAAGCTAAATGCCCAGAAATGAATAATAGTATCCTTTAGGAATTCATCCATCACTGGTAACTATCATATTGACAACACAACCCTTAGAGTTGCCCCAGTAGTCAGGGACTTAGAGACACACATAGATAGTGATCTAGCCTTTGATCATCATGTGTCTACAGTGGTGAGGAAATCATAGAATGTTGTGCAACTTATAAACAAAGGTATGGCATCTAAGTCCAAGGAAGTCTTTGTCCCACTGTATCTGGCATTCATCAAACCTATCACTGAGTACAATGCCCCCATTGATATGTACTTAACCAGGTATATTCAACAACTGGAACACTAAGATATTACAGGGCATAAGTAATATGTCCTATGCAGACTGCCTCAAGGCTCTATCCCTGTATTCTGACTCCTATACACTTTTGAGGGGAGATCTATGCCTGGCATACAGGGCATTGTCAGACCCCATTCTGATAGACCTCCTGCATATCCACAAAACAAACAGTACCATAATTACCCATTCTAAAGACTTAAACATTGCCTGTGATATAAATAGGACCTGCTGGAGAAATAGGTATGTAAACCAGAGACTGCCCCGTCTATGGAACAGGCTCCCCATCCATGTAAAGCAGAGTTCCTCCCTAACCAATTCAAGTGCAATCTCCCAGGCCCAAGCTTACACTTATCAAGGGTATCAGAACTTGTCAGAGATTTGGGATGCATGGCTAGGCTTAAAAAGTCCCTCGCGGTTGTTAGCCTAGTAAACCCCCATGAACCTATAAGTCTATAAGAACAAAAGCTATGTGCTGCTAGCTGCTTGACATCCTAGCCACACCCACCCCCAAAAATGTACATTTTCTATTTCCACTGTCTTCTTCAGTAAAAAATAATAAAACCTCAGCATCTGCAACAACCCATAGTCAAGACACTAAAAATGTTCACAAAAAAACTTCAATTTTCATCTAAAATTCTCTCATGATTACAAGTAACATAACAAACTGTGGTGCTCTTGTATATACGTGATCACAATTTTATCTGTTGTGTTTAAGTAGAAATGACATCCTCACCAAGTGATGGAAGACTTAAAACCAGTATCAGTTGTGGCACCTTTGCCAGAACTCTCCCCAAATGTGCTTAGTGCCAAACACTGCATGATCAGTTAGTGTTTTTACAGTGCTCATCACAGCAGACATCTGATCCTGTATTCTTACCAGTCTCTTCTGTGTCACTGACTGCATATGCATGAACTATAATTAGCGAAGGTAGGTGGTTCTATTACTGCTAACATAAGGATGGTATTTTTTCTATACCCTCTCTAATACTAGTTTAGTAAATGAAACAAGGCCCTGGGCTCTTATCCTTATTCACAAACTATTTAAATAGCAAGGCATTATCTGTCCTCCTTACGTAAATCAGATTTAAAATTTGCCCTCAGATCCTTATAATCTTCTTCATTTATAAATGACCTAATGCAAGGAATTTTTCATTGTAAGTCTAATAAATATGCAGGTGATTTTTTTTTATTACTAAGGCACTGCTTTTCACACTACTCTAAAGCTCTTGATTTCAGACATTACTTCAAACTGTGATTCTTTCTGGGAATGTCTTTCCCCATAACAGTCAGTAATCACACTGACATGACAAGCACAGTACTTCTGGGTACTACAAAATGATATCTAATTCCCCTCCACTTGTGAAACAGGAGCCTAGTAATTACCCATTAACTCAGACTCCCCCTACAAATACAAAGGTATATAGTGAAACTAGCCTATACCTATTATTACATGAACAAAACATATACTGCCCATTGGTCAACTCCATTTAAAATTTGTCTAAAAACCCAACAGAGAACACCTATACAAAACAAGGCAGCTGGAGAATCCTATTTTGTAAACTGGAATATGCTCTGTATCTGTTATTCTTATGGAATGGAGCGCAAATAAACATATTTTAATTAGATTAATCAAATGTATCACTCGTTCTGATTTTAAAGAACATCATTATAATTCCCTGACCAAAGCAAGTCATTACTCTGAATCAGTATCACAAAAAACACTTTCAGCAATAAAGAAACAAAGCACCCCTGCACTCCCAGTCAGGGACGATCACACATTCCAGCAATGTACATGTTGGGGGAAAATAAACTCAGCAATCATGGAAATTGTGTTTTAGGAACATTGATTAACAGTAATGGCACTTAATGAGAATGATATCGATGAACTGACTTGCTTCACTCAAAATTATGTTTGAAGTAATTATTTCATATTACTCCGTTAGGTTACATCAAACAAAAGCTATCAGTCTTACAATGTCCACATTTATTTTAGAGAGGCAGATGAAATGGCTATTTTAAGCTTAGTTCTTTATTCTGGAACACCTTTTCCAGTATTTAAGCAACTTCTGTGACATAGTTATCTTCGTCTTTTAGTTTGCATAACCAGTAGTTGTTTAATTGCTTCACTGACACAAACAAAAACTATTACACCAAAGTGTGGATCTCTCACAGTAATTGTTTTTTTTTGTCCTGAAATGCATCCATGGTATTATCTCAAAAATGTATCTACACATATACTTCTTACATGCACACATAGTATGAGTGCATGTGCATTTGTAAGTGTGTGTGTGTGTGTGTGTGTGTGTGTGTGTGTGTGTGTGTGTGTGTGTGTGTGTGTGTGTGTGTGTGTGTGGATGTGTGCGTGCGTGCACACATGTGTGTGTGTGTGTGTGTGTGTGTGTGTGTGCATGTCTGTTCTTGTGTGTATGTGTGTGTGTGTGTGTGTGTGTGTGTGTGTGTGTGTGTGTGTGTGTCTGTGTCTGTGTCTTTCTTTGTATGTGTATATGTGTGTGTGTGTGTGTCTTTCTTTGTATGTGTGTGTGTGTGTGTGTCTTTCTTTGAGTGTGTGTGTATTTATGTGAGTATCTGGATGTGTGTGTGTGCGTCAGGGTGTGTCCGGTGTATGCATGTGAGTATGACAGAAAGTGTCTCTGAACTGGTGACTAATGCTGACTACAAATACTAACTTGATGGAACCCTTAATTGTGTACTCTTTGCTTGCATCCTTCACATTTTATTGCACAATAAAACCTTACATGTTTTTATTTATGGTTGTATTGTTGGTTACCTTTACAATTTATACTGCCTTTTGTCTGAGCCATGACTGAAAAAGATTACAGGATTTTTTTACCTGCCATGTTAACAAATTAATAAATAGATTAATATGTTTTTTTGCTATTTCCTTTTGTTAGCGATTAGTAGCTGTAACAATTCCTTCAAGGGAATTATATACTGACAAATAAACAGCCAAGTAATGCTAAAGTACAATGGACTTAGTGCAAATGCTAACAAAGCACTTGCGTGAAGCCTATTTCATCAGTGATACCCATTTCCATGGAATTCTCTAATGGAAACACATATTCTTATTGCAATAACCCACAACTGGGTGTGGGTAATGCTGGATTTACCCTTGGTTGGTGTGATTTGGTGATGAGGCCAAAGCACAAGTGACCAAACAAAAATAGATTAATATGTTTTTTGCTATTTCCTTTGACTAGTGATTAATAGCTGTAACAATTCTTTCAAGGTAACTATATACTGACAAATAAACATCCAAGTAATGCTAAAGTACAATGGACTTAGTGCAAATGCTAACAAAGCACTTGCGTGAAGCCTATTTCATCAGTGATACCCATTTCCATGGAATTCTCCAATGGAAAAAAACATATTCTTACAGCAATGACCCACAGCTGGGTGTGGGTAATGGTGGATTTACCCTTGGTTGGTGTGGTTTGGTGATGAGGTCAAAGCGCAAGTGACCAAACAAAGCCATCCGTGGGTAAAAACCCAAAGTTACCCACACCGAACCATGGGTTATTGTACAATGGAGTTAGTTTTGTGTTGTATTGTATTGTATTTGTCTTGTTGTTTAGGTTTCTGTTTGTTTTATTTTGTATTCTTCCACTTTTTCTGAGAGAAAATAGCCCCCAGACTTTTAGTTCAAGTTTATTGTTTATTTTCTTATTCTTTTAATTTAATTAGATATTGGTTGCTAAAATGCATGGTTTGTTGTGGTTATTTTAAGTGTTTTTGGGGCAGTAACATTTTTTCTTTGTGTTAAGTATAAAATGTGTGTGCATGCATGCAGTGAAATGGGGAGTGTGGTCAGTATTGGCGTTTCTGTAGTCATGCATTTTCTAATAGTTGCACAGTTAAGTTAGATGTACGCTATTTAATGTAAGTTTTGGTTTATACTTTCCTGCAAATGGACAGTGTATTTACAGTGCTTAAACACAAAGTTAATATACCTTCATTGAATTACAACTGTCCAGATTTTGCCTCACATTTTTGGTCTTTTCTTCATAAAATTTGTGTTTTTTATGAGAAGTCAGTGGAAAATGTAAAGAATAGTCACTGTCTCAAATATCTTCAACTAACTACCACACACAAATTGCTCACAAAACCACAGGACTGCCCTTCCCTAAATTCCTTATTTTTCCACTATAATCCTAAAAGGTCCCTAAGATCGAAAAACCAACACCTGCTCCAAATTCAGAAACCTAAACTACCAGATGGTCAACTACTATACTCTTGGGTAATAGCTAAAACTTGGAACAGCCATCTTTTAGCCATTCACACTCTGTGCACTCTCCTTCACTCCAGTTGGATCTGTAATTGCACTAAACCTCCTCCTTCCACAACCTAGCTCTTAGTGCCCCCTATTATCCATATAATCTCCTATTCTACCTCACATTCTTCTCTCTGTCCATCTCAAACACACTACCTTACTACACACTCCCTCTCTCATTACCCTTCACTGTTAGCAACTGTCTCTCCTCCTAACTCGTTTCATCTTTATTACTTTCACCCTCGCACCTTCAATTTCCTACCGTTGCCTATTTATATCTTCCCCACTTTTCCTCTTATATATTGTAACACCTGCAACATGGCTGCAAATAGCCTCTTAATGTATTTTCAAGCTTTGACCCTCCATTAGAATATTATTACTAAGCATTTTCTATTTACCCATACTACTACATTCAACTGTAATTGTACTATATTGTAATTAAGTTTATCAAGTATGTCTATACATTCTAAATGAGCTACTGGGTAAGAATTTTTCTCTCTGTGCTTTGTATACTTTACATGTGTTTTGTGGTGCTTTGTATATTACAAATGCATTTTTTGTGGAGCTCTTCTTCCCGGTCCTCCATTGAAAATGGGCTCTGCTTGGCCCATTTCCCAGTAAACAAATGCCAATACATACAGAAATTAATAAATAAATAATGGTGTGCATTTGAGTTTTAGACTTCATATCATTTACGAAATAAGTGCTAGCACAGATACTGTTATTCTAATAAGTAGGTAAGTTTATAAGAGCAATATTTAAAATCTGTCCATATTTTTGGATGTTTGTCCATCAGTTACATTTTGCTTTGTAAAGATTTCTTGCACTTAGAGGTTGAGATGTCGGTAGTGCTTTATTGCTGTTTTGTAGTGTTTGTGGTTTTACTAAGTTTTTAATATGCTGCATATGTGAACAGGAAAGTTCAGCGGGTTCCTATTAGATCGTCGAAGATGCATAATTTCGAATGTGTCTTCACCGAACTTAAAATAACAAAAACTGAAAATAGCAAAAGGGCATATGAGTGAATTCTTTCCCTGGGAAAGAAATCACTTTCCAGCCTCCAGTAATTTGCTGTTTTGTAAACTGTAGTGGGATGTTGGAGTTGGTATATTTAGTTAGGGGGGCACAGCCCCCCACATTGGGGTGTGAGGGGGGCAAAGCACCCCAGTTTGTTTTGTGTGTAGCAATATATATATATATATATATATATATATATATATATATATATATATATATATATATATTTTTTTTTTTTTTTTGGACAATTTCTTTCCCAGCGAAAGAAATCGCTCATATGTAATTTCGCTGTTTTCAGTTTTCATTTTTATGGGCTCGATAAAGACACATTCGAAGTAATGCGTCTTTGACGTTGTGATATAGATCCAAGTTCAGCTGCTCAATGATACTTCAGTGGCCTGACATTTTCCTGCTTTTATATTCTGGATTTGCAATGAGCGCGCAGGTTTGATTGACCAATCAGAGTGACCATTTTTCAGAACTTACAATGTTCCATTGTATAATGACAGATAATTGGCAGATTTTTTGAATAGTACAAGTCTTTTAACTTTGCAGTAGGGATGGATATATATAAAAATTGTCATAACAAGAATGAGTGAGGTGAGGACACAGCTCATCCTGGTGATTTGAGTTAACTCTGGGAACACAGCTCCATCCTGGGGATTTGAGTTAACTCAACCCCATAAATTGGTTACTGTTTTTCTCTTCATTCACATATTCAGTGAATTTCTTTGTCAAAAGGTTGTACTTTCAGTTTATATATTAAAGTGCTAGATATTAGGACAAATTTTAAACAACTATATTTCATTCTCTCAAATTGTTTTGCTAATTTGTGATATGAAGATTTACTTCATTAATAGTCAGCAGCACTATAAGGTGTTTTTTGTTTCAGCTAGCCAATTTTAATTTACCAAACCTTACTTTTAAATGTTTTGAGTCACCCAGTGAGATAAATTTAGCGAACTAATCCTGGAGAAGAAGACACTGTACCTTCACGGAGTACATTTTAAGACATAGTTTAATTTTAATCTGCAAGTCTGTAACTTTAAAACAACAGTAAGTCATTTATTTTCTATTTTGTCATTTCTTTTGAACACAATACCATTCACTATTGCATGAATGGGTAAACAGGTAAAACCTGACAGGCAATAAATTAATAATTACAATATGCCTGCACAGAAAGCATGGACATGCTTGCAGGAACTTTAACAATAAAGAGTAAATGTTCTGTAGTGTTGAGATTTATAGTTGACTAAGGCAGTAACCACAAAGCATTACTCAGAATAGCACACAACACACATCAAAATCAGTCTATTTATGAAATGTCAAGAACAACATTAAAGTAAAATAATTGAATATTTGAATGCATGTGATGCTTCTTGTTTAGTGAAATATGACAGGCACTGAGCTTAGGGAATGTCACCTCCAACAATGCACAATATTCTAAATACTGAAACATTAACTTCCTTATCAAAATTCAACACCATAAGTGTCTTTAGGGAGCCCCATGAGCAATATAAACTTGAATATTCAGTGTTTTCATGCTAGAACAGATGTGTGTTTAAATATTTAGAAATCTTCCTGTCTCTGAATGCAAAGATTTAACTGATACATCTTTTGCTAGCAACACTTCAACTACAGCAAAAACAGATCAAATTCTTATATGCAATGTAAGCAATGCAGTCCTTTTAAGAATGGATTACTTTAAATATTAAGTTGGGAACAAAAGTTTAGCACTGCAAAGTTAAACCATCGTCATTGTGTAAAAGCATATTTATTGCATTCTACTTATACAGCATATGTGAAAGCATGTTTAATGCATCAAAAGTTATACTTAATGAAAGATAATAATGAATTCATTAGATTTATTCAGTCTACATTGCATAAACTTTACCTTGTGGGTTGGGTCATGGATGAAAAGAGTACTGAGACCATTCCACCTACCCGTTTAGCAATTATGTAAATAAACTGCATTCCAGTTTTTGAGCAGTTTTCCTTATGATATTTATGTTCGTAGTCTAAAAATAGTTAATCTGAAGTTAGCACTAGAAAGCTCATAGCAAAGCAGTAGTGTACAGAGATTAAAAGAGTATGACTTCCTTACAGACTTCAAATGTCTACTGACAGTTCAGAATTCAGATGTTATGAGCTTCAGTACCAGAATACAGACAGTTCATTGCACTGACAGGTCAAAATGCAGACATGTAAGTCTGTGTGTGTTTTCAGGTTAGAGTTGAAGTAAGGGACAAGTAAGGTGATAACTTTAGTGTTTTGCATGTTTGCTCCTTTATGTTTCAGTTCATTCAGTGACTGACCATGTGTTGTGTAATGTCAGAGACAAGGAAAGTGTTTATCTAAGATAAGATTCAGGGATAGGATGAGGGTTACAGGCAGGGATAGGGTTATGGTTTGCATACATTATTAATGTGGTACCAGGGAAGTGATTCCCCCACACACAATCTTAGTAACTCTGACCTATAACCATGCACCTTATCTTTGAAAAACCCTTTCCAAAATACTACCACTATTCTGACAAACAATTGTTATGGTTTTGATTTTTCTGTTTGTTTTTGTTTATTTTAGTTATTTTAGTGAATTATTTGCTGTAGAGTTCGAGTATTTTTGTTAGTACCATGAGTTCTTAAGTTTGATCTCTTGATATTATGAACTGTCAGTATTTTGTGTCTGTATTGTAAGTGTATGCATTTTGAACCATCAGTATTTTGATACATCAGGTTGTATTCATAGTCAATATATAAATGTGTTAAAGCCATCTGCTATGTCCACAAATGAGTGCAGCAAAGCCAGAATTCCTACAGTGCACTTATGCTGAGACTAGATTGCCACTGATGAACATAAAATGACATATGGTAATGAAGCCTTCTCCTGCCTACTTTTATTCTCTTCCATGCCATTTGCAGATTCATTATAAAAGGCATAACTGCACCATTTTTATCTACTTTGCAATCCACAATAATGCTGTCAGTTGCTACTAGCCTTGCTATTCCTCAGTGGGAGCTGTTTGTCTTGACTGAGCCAAAACCGCTGACACCCAGTAATACGCATAGGCCATGAAGGTGGACATATCGACAGAGAAGTACTCATTATAATTTTGACAATCAAGAGGTACTTGATAGGTTAATAGTGAACAGGAATATTGAAGGATCTCAGTGAGTATGTATGTCTCCCACAGAAGCTCTGGGAGGATGCATAAACTTCATATACCTTTGGATACTAAGGAATGTATGGCCATCCCTATACTTACCATAAAGACTTTCCACAGGTAGACTGTGGACATGAGGGTATCTCAAAGGCCTCTGCCTTGAGGATACTCTAGCAGATCCTGGATGTACTCGTGGAATATATGGATCAGTGCATTTATTTTCTGGTGTCATCTCAGGTTCAAGCCTGGACTATGTTTGCTTTTTATGGGGTGGCACTTTCCACTAAAATACCAGGTGAGATAGATTGCTCCCATTTTGCAATTAGGGCCTCATCTGGTCCAAGGGGAACTAGTAACACAAAAGGAAGTCCTAACATTCCACCAACTGCCAGTTAGCGTGTGATGCAGTGGGGACAATCACTAATGTGTCTGCCTAGGATCCTAGCAGTGTACACAATTCCCATATGTGGCACATCAGCTTACTCTACTACCTCATCCTGCATGTTAGCAAGCTCAGGGGTCATCTTGTTGGTAAGTGGAAGATATTTTTCTTTAATATTTTATTTAATTAGTTATTTATGGTAATACGTAATGCTAAATAATGACCCTCTTTTGCTTTGCTTTTTCTACCCACCCCCACCCCTTTTCTCTTTTTTTTCTTTCCGGTGATGCAAGATATCCCCTATTGCCACAAGTTAGAAATCCAAGTTCAGTTGCAGATGAGAATTTAAAAACATCCCTGTTCCAGACCTGTATTGTCATCAAGAAGTACTTTGGCTTGTTGAAGAGTCACTTTATGTGCTCAGTGAGTCAGAGGGGCACTTCAGGATGATCCATCTACTGCAGGCAGGGTAATTATTGCATGTTGCCATCTGCACAACATGATTATTAGCCAGTCTTTTGGTGAAGTGACCCATGCTGCCACCCGAGCTCCCAGTTTCAGTCCCACTTTGACTAATGGTGACTAGCTGACAGCAAAAGTAATGGATACTCGTGCATGGTATACTACTGCAGAGATAAGTGGTGGTGTCTAATCCAAAACTATGGACTATAACACTCAGATTAGTATTTCCTTCCTTGAAATAAAATCACATACAATATAACTGATGTATACATTAACATCTGTGGGCTATGCTATGTGGTCTGCTACCATTATTCACCTGGAATTCCCTCTCATATTTAAATAATATATATATATATATATATATATATATATATATATATATATATATATATATATATATTTTTTTTTTTTTTTTTTTTTTTATTTCAGCACAGTAACTCATATCATTACTGGTAAGAGTCATGCCTAAGTGCTCACTGACACCTGTCCATTGAAGTTGTAAGGCATCATATAATGAATAATCACATTTTTAACTGTTTTGCACAATAAATTCTGCTGAGGTGGTGTACCTATGTATGCACGTACTGGATGTCCTGTGGTACAATTAGTAAAAAGTTTTACTTCAGTATTTAACATGAGTTCATACCTTGCAAATGAATAAAAATGTATAGTATCTTTTTTATATTTTGCAATGTTTCTTTTGTTTGAAATATGCTGCCTGTTGATGCACTGCATATCAGATTACTTCATTTTATGATACACAGTAATTTATGGCCACAGAAACAAAAATGCCATAATTTGTGCAGTGATAAGGGTGAAGGGGCAACAGTGTTTGTTTATGTGACAGGACACTCATTTTAATCTTAATTTTCTTATTAGTGTTTCCCTCAGTAATTGTGTATTACTTTTTTAAGCTGTAAATAATTGCCAGACATAACAATGGTAATGCAAATGGCATTAATGTCATTAATCACTACAATCTTATATTATGACACACACTTTCTTTTTCACAGTTTTAAGCATTACCATTTTAGGGATGGAATCCATTCAGTTAAAAAGTGTCCTAAGTTCCCACTTTTTAATTACTTTGTTTAAAAACTTAATTCTCTTGCAAGTTAAATGGTATTGTGTGTGTGTGTGTGTGTGTGTGTGTGTGTGTGTGTGTGTGTGTGTGTGTGTGTGTGTGTGTAGGTCAGATTGTACATATCATAAATATCACACATGAATTATAGTAGGTCAGGGTCAAATGTGTCATCCACATCTCTTAAAGATAAGCTAGATGATAGTGCAGGTGATTTAGAAGAAGGGTTGTCATGGGAGCTGGATGGTGAGTCAGTTCATTGTCGTGACCTACTAGGTGCAGTGATCCTACAGACAATGATCTGGCAGTGATGTGGGATCTGGACGTGAATGAGAGGTTCTGCTATGTGCAGATGAATGCTGATATGGCTGACATGAAATCTAATGAGCTTGTTTACCCTGAATAATTACAGTAATTTCTTGAGAAACATTTCTAATCTTATGTGATCTGCCTCACATGTCTGGACAGTACCTTGTCCTCTTCCCCTTCCTAGGCAGACTCCTACTTGAGTAAAGTCCTAAGTATTGCATGAGTGGAGGCAGCCATGAATGCATGACGTGTCACCATACGATGCATCAATGTGATCATGGCATTATCCCTAGTTTGTACCATTTCTAGGCAGTGCTAGAAATTCTCACATGTGTTCTGGAGAACTTTGACCATTTCCAGTTGACTGTCTGTGGCAGTGCTCTGAGTCCTAACAATGTCATGCCACACTTGCTGCTGGGTACCCAATGATTTCAATCTTTACTGGGGTAGCTGTAACAAATGTCTGCATTTGGCACTCCTGTATAAGCTAAAGTGTAATGTCAGCATGTGCTTGACTTTGATGGACTGTTATTTCCTCCACAATTACTAACATGTGAAATGCAAGAGCCTGATTTACCTTGGGGATTGTATGTCATTTTCCTCAGATCGCATCATAAATATAACATCATCATCTTCATCAGACATTCTGATGCTCATATCCTCCAGTTTTATTGCTATAGTGGAACAATTTCTGCTGCTGAACCTAGAAAAAAATATTTGAAAACATTACCAATAAAGAAATAGCATACATTACTATATGCCGAGTAAAGAGGTATGGGGACACTAACCATGCACACTGCCTTCATTGTCATTCTGTGTAAATGTGGAAGGTTCACCTGTTAATAGTAGTTGTCACATCTTTAATGTATCCATTCCATGCCAACAATTTTTGTGAATGAGTGGATGTGCATGTGTGATTGAGAATGTCTGGAAGTGTATACTTTTGTGCATGGGTAACAAAGTGTGTGTGTGTGTGTGTGTGTGTGTGTGTGTGTGTGTGTGTGTGTGTGTGTGTGTGTGTGTGTGTGTGTGTGTGTGTGTGTGTGTGTGTGTGTGTGTATATATATATATATATATATATATATAGATATATATATAAATATATATATATATATATATATATATATATATATATATATATGGGTCTAGGTTACAACGTCGACAGATGAGAAGACCGACAGCGAAATCACCAACGCGAGAAGATCGACGGATGAAAACACCGACGCGGAGAACACCGAGATGGGGAAAGGATGTGCAAGTATGCGGTAGTGACGGACGTTAGGGTGCGAGTAAGGTAAGTGTGCGATGTTGGCGGTCTGTAGGAGTAGGGGTGGGTTAAGTGAGTTAGGGTTAGGGCGCGAGTTAGGTAAGGGTGCAGTAGTGAATGTTTTGGGTTAGGCGGTTAAGTGAGTTAGGGTTAGGGCGAGTTAGGTAAGGGTGCAGTAGTGAATGTTTTGGGTTGGGGCGGTTAAGTGAGTTAGGGTTAGGGCGCGGGTTAGGTACGGGTGCAGTAGTGAATTTGTTTGGGTTAGGGGCGGGTTAAGTGATTTAGGGTCAGGGAGCGGGTTAGGTTAGTGTGCGATAGTGACGGACCTTAGGGTTAGGGTTTCGGTTAGGGTAGTGGATAGTTGTGTATGTAAGGTTTAGTGTTTGTTTGTTAGGATTTAGGTGTGCTTGTGTTGTGTGTGTGGTTTTTGGTCAGGGAATTTGTTTTGTTTATTGGTTGTTGCGATGATGTGTTGAGTGTGTGTGGTGTCGTGTTTGTGAGCTGTCGATGATGTGGTGTCGGTGATGTCGTTGTCGATGTTGTGTGCTGTCGGTGTTATAATCTAGAACCATATATATATATATATATATATATATATATATATATATATATATATATATATATATATATGCAAGAATTTCGATTGCAGAAATTGATCAACCCACATTAAGCAGTTAGCATGGCCAGTGAGAAATATTATGAATCCTTCGGATTCAGAAAAATAATTGTTATGATGTTTTTTTAAAAGTAGCACGTGAAACATCAAATTTTATTAATGAAAAGGGCATTAATTTAAACGAGTGTGGTGACAAACACCAGAGAACAACCTAAACATGTGTGGCACTTAAAAAAAATGGTAACTACAACATATGTAGGTATGTCTGCAATAGAGATTATATGTATTGTTCCAGCACAGACAAATCTTATAAATCCCCATTTTCTCACATGTACTTCAGAATATATGGTTTATGCAGCACAATGTTCAATGTGTGAGGAGTTTTATACAAGGAAGACTGAAAGAAAGGCAAGAAATGGAATATATAACAACTATGATATCAAATAAAACCAGACTAGTAGTGAAGTATATAGACACAGCACAGTGTACAGCAATTATAAGAGAGGATGAAAAATGCTGAGACAGAAATGGAGAGTTAGAATACACAGAGTATAAATGACAGATTATTTTCATAGGTTCATAGGTTCATACTAGGCTATCTGCCCTAGGGCATTTATAAGCCTAGCCAGAGTTGTGTGGCTTTCACCACCCCTTAGGTTGAAGATTACTATACCCATTAGTTTGCCGTGCCTCTGTCCAGCAGTGATACAGAGATGATCCCCGGGGTAAACCTAAGATCTCCCATCCACTGGTCAAGATTTCTCTTGAACAGAGCCAGCGAGGTGCTCTGTCTCACATGGACTGGGATTCTGTTCCACAGCATAGGGAGTCTCTGGGTGATGAATCTGTCTCTCCTGCACATCCTATTTATATCCGTGTTGAGGTTTAAGTCTCTTGCTCTTGTGGCTCTGGTGGATTTGGATTTTTTGAGGTGGAGCATGTCCATTAATTCCGGGTTGGACATGGCCTTGTATGTCAGGCACAGGTCACCTCTGAGCAGATGGTATGCGACTGAATAGAGCTGGAGTTTCTTCTGTCGGGTAGCATATGGCATATTTTTGAGCCCCTTTATCCCTTTGGTGAGGAACTTTTGGGGTCTTTCCAATTGCTGCAGGTGTCGGGTAAGATACATTCTGAATGGGGCATTGTACTCAATCATTGGTCTGATAAGTGAAGAGTACAGGGGAACAATGACCTCCCTTGATCTGGATGTGAATCCCTTCATAATCAGGTGGGCAATGTAGAAGGTCCTCCTAACCACTTTGGCAATGTGAGTGTCAAAAGAAAGGTTACTGTCAACTTGGGTCCCCAGGTCCCTGATAACCTCTTCTGTGCTTAATGGATTGCCACCTATGTGGTAACTTGGGGTTACCTTGTTTTTACCAAAGGGTATGACTATACATTTTTGGCGTTTAGCTTAAGGCCATGGCTCTGGCACCAGTTATCCGTTTCTATGAGACCTCTCTGAAGGATATCTGTGTCTGATGGATTTTCAACTATGGCGCCCAGTTTGCAGTCATCTGCAAACTTTGTCAGCCACAATCCTCCTATGTTTGCCTGCACTTCTGAAAAGTAGATGCCGAACAAGAGGGGGCCCAGGACTGAGCCCTGTGGGACACCACTTGTGACCAGCTTGGAGTCTGACATGGCACCAGCAACTCTAACCCTGTGGGTTCTGTCCTTGAGCCAGTTTGCAACCCATCTTGTGACATATGGGTTTACATTTAAGCTGGTGAGTTTTTCTATGATACCCGAGTGGGGTATTGTGTCGAAAGCTTTTGCAAGGTCAAGGTAGGCTGTGTGAACTGCCTACCCTCATCAATGGCCTTGGTGACTGTTTCAAAAAAGTCGACCAAGTTCAAGAGGCATGATCTGCCCTTGACAAAGCTGAATTGGGTAGGATCCAATGTCTGTAGGTCCCCTATGTCTTTATTTATGAGTTCCATTATGATCCTCTCCATAGCTTTGCAGACCAGGCTTGTTAAGCTTATGGGGCAGTAATTACCAGGGTCCGTAGAAGCACCGCCTTTGTGGAGTGGGACCACAGTTGCCGTACGCCACTCTTTGGGTACATATCCTGTGGTAAGGCTAAGATTAAACAGCAGCCTTATGTGTGGGTTTAGTTCCTCATTGAGTTCATGTAGCACACAGCCGGGGACACCATCCGGTCCCATTGATGCTGTGTTTTTAGCTTTAGAGAGAGCAGCTCTCACCTGGGCATTTGAGATGATTGGGAGGCTACACTCTGCTGGGATAGATATTTCTCCTTTTGGGGAGGAGGGAGGGGAGAAATTTTCACTGAACCTATCTGCCAGTATGTTTGCAATGTCTGTGGTTTCAGTGATTTTTGTATCATTTTGGACTAATTCTGAGCATATTTGGGAGTTTCCACCCAGATTTCTAACATAGCTAAAGAAGGCCTTATGATTGCCTTTTCAGTCCTTGGCGATTTTTCTCTCAAAGTTGGCCTTGGATGATTTTATGAGTGATCGTAGTTTTTTACTAGTATTGATCAGAGATGTCTTCCCTTTTAGGGATTTTGCTCTCTCTTGTAGTAGCTTTCTCCTCTTGTTGTAAAGTTTGTTTATGGCTGGGGTCCACCAGATCGGGCGCTTGCCTTTGGTGGAAAGGGTCTTGATTTTATTTGGGATTGCTTGATCCATGCAATCCTGGAGGTGCTCGTAGAAAGCATTTGTAAGGGATTCAGCAGCGTGGGTTGTGGTTTCCAATGGCTCAGGGGCCTTGAAGGATACCACACCAGTCTTAAGAAGTGTGAAGTTGGCTTTTGAGAAGTTCTTCACTGTGGTCTTTTTGTTGGGGTGGCGGCGGGATGTGAATCTCCAGTGAGATTAGTTTATGGTCTGATCTCACCAATGAGGGATATACTTCCGGTGTGGAGCATTTTGTCCCCATGTTTGTGATGATCAGGTCTAGTATATTTTCACCTCTTGTGGGAATGGTGACAAGTTGTTCCATAGCATTTGAGTTTATGAACTCCAGGAACCTTTGGGCTAGGGTATTGGGGCTTGAGTAATGTTCCCAGTCTATGTTTGGGTAGTTGAAGTCACCCAATATGATGGTGTTTGAAGAGACATTTATACTCTCCAG
Organism: Protopterus annectens; assembly: GCF_019279795.1. Taxonomy (NCBI): domain Eukaryota; kingdom Metazoa; phylum Chordata; order Ceratodontiformes; family Protopteridae; genus Protopterus; species Protopterus annectens. The sequence continues at coordinate 1,994,619,445 of NC_056728.1, read as the reverse complement.
TGTCTTCACGAAGGCTGTGTGGGGTTCCTGAGTTTGAGAGGGTGTCCTGTAACATGCTACAAACTGTAGAGCAGTTTTGCCTATGGTTAATTGCACCTGAATGGTCTCTGATGCTTCGTGAGTTGCCACCAGCCTGGAGGTGTGGGTATCCTTGATGAATATGGATACACCCCCTCCTTTTGTGGTACGGTCCGGGTTTTGGGGCCGGAACGCATGATATGAGGTAAAACCTGATAGTGCTGGGGTGCTCTCAGGAGCCTTGAACCAGGTTTCAGTCACAGCACAGACATCTATGTTCTCCATACTGAGGAGGGCTTCGAGGGCGTGCATCTTGAGATTTAGACTTCTGGCATTGAGCAGCATTACCCTTAGATTTTTTCCATTATTGTTTTCCAGGGCAGTGGGTTTAGAATTTGAGCCTTGTCTAAAAAAAGCACTATGGGGGTGGCAAGAGCCTTTGCCAATATCCGGAAACCCAGAGGTGACAGGTGCAAGCCGTCCCTTGCGAAGCAGCATGGCTTGTCAAGCATGTAATTCCAGGCAGACAGACATTGGATCCCCTTAGAATGACACCAGAAATTAAGCCAATTATTAAAACTGATCATTTTGTCTCTGTATTGTGGCATCATTCTTGGTGAAGGTAGGATACTGCTGAGGGTCAGGGTCATACCAGCCTGGGCTACATAATCTGAGAGCTCCTTTATGTCTCTTTTCATGTAGTCCAGGGAGGTACGTCTCAGGTCATTCACACCAGCATGGACAATGACTGAGTCATACTTGTATTTGCTGTGGAGTGACCTGAGTGCTTGTGTTATGTGGCAGATTCTAGCGCCCGACAGGCAGCTTACTGTGACCCTCTCCTTGTTCAGTCTGGTGAGTGGGACATCAGTGTGTCTGACTATGGAGTCACCTATGACAAGTGTGTCTGGCATTGTGTTTGGCCTTAAGGGCTGTGACTGATTTGCACACTGACTTTGTGATCTATGTGTTGCTTGTGTTATGTCATGAGGTGGCAGTTGTTTGGGTGTCTGCTTTGGAGGCCTCTGCTGTTTTGGTAGATTTTTGATCAGTGCCTCCAAGTATGTCTTTGTGTGTTTATGTGTTTGATTTGTAGTTGTGATAGTTCTATGTGAGACTGGGTTTATGGTGTGTGTGGTTACCTTCTCCTCCTGTCTGGTTTTGCCAGTCCTGAGTTGAGAGAGCTCAGCCTCCAGTTTGGCTATATAGTTGCATCTCTCGCATGTATTTGTGTTTTGTGGGAGGAGGAGAGGGTTGTCTGTGTACATGAGGCAATTGTAACATTGCCTCAATATTCCCAGATTCACCAGCTGAGCAGGAGAGGACGCTAGCAACTGACCCTTTGACATGCTAAAAGAAATGAAAAAGTTTGCTGTGTAACTGAGTCAGAAAGGACCTATAGGGAAGTGGGTATTCAAGGGGGTTTTAAGCTAGTGAAGTACTTTGTATAATATAGAAGTGCTTTACCTGACTAAAAAATGCTTTAGGAACAAGTGCTGAGCTTTACAGATAGAGAATAGACTGTTTAGATTACAAGTAGAGCAGTTCTAAGGGAAAAAATGAAGAGCATTTCTAAGTTCTAAGGCCTTATTAGCAGTGTGAATTGAACAATTTATTTAAAGAAAGGGAAACTAAAACATGATAATGCTATTATTTTCAGAGTAACTATCCATTTAACCAGTATTTTGTTTTAGAATCTATTCATGTGATGTTTACATATTATATAAAGTGGAATATATATAATTGAAGCTCAGTCTACAAATCAAAACCTGATTGCAACAGTGGAAGAAAAAACACTGTTACCAAAATAAACACTTCATTAAAATAAGAGAATATCAAAATATTAGATAATTGCTTTCATCTCTTACATATATTCAAACACAAGACTTAATCAGTTCTGCTATAATTAACCATCATTGACTATTTAAATACCCGAATAAAGCACAAAAGAAAAAATACCCTCCAGATAGTCATATGACCAAAATCATGTGACTTTACTGTTAAGACCTTTTAAAAAAAGTTTTCCTTCTTTTTAAATAACATTTAAAAGTCACACCCACACCCTTGGAACCACTTAACATCCCTTCCCATTTACAGTCTTTGTTTGTAATCAAGTTCATCATCTTTGCTGCCACGCCCCTGGACCTAATCGGAAAATGATGCAAAACAAAGAAAATAAACTTATAAAAATTATTTTATTTCATGAAATGTCCATGTAAAACATTCATTTAGTCACAATTTTTATTGCAGAAACATGTTCATACATTGTTTTCTTTAATTTACAGTTAGTTTTTCACTGCAAGAAGTACGTGATGCTACAAAATCTATGTAGTCGGATGGGAATGAAAAATACCCTAGTATTAGAACAATACACACTCCTTCCTTCATACACAAATCTACCCATAATACAAGCTAAACAGTTATAAGTGTCTTTCCTTTTGTACATAGTACAAACCAGATCTTTGTTCCTTTCAAAGCTGTTTTTTTTTATAAATTCCTCACTTTTCTATTAACAGATTTTAGAATGTCCACCACCATTTTAAAAACTTCTACTGCCACAAATAATTTTCCAGTTTTCATTAATGATCTCCTTTATGCTTCTGCTGTCCCTCCAATGGCTTTATTCACAAACCGTTTGTATATTATCATGCTTAACATCTATTGCTGCATTGTTTGTAAATTCCAAAACAGTCATCTGCATTTGTTGTCAAGATTGTTCACCCTTGTAAATATACATTCAACTACATTTCTCTTGGTATATTGCAGGCACATGCAATTATGGTATAAAAGTGAATCCTTTACATGTAGGGTTTTACATGGGTCTGAACAGAGTTTTACAGATCAGTTAAGACTCCTGTACTTTTCTTTCTTTTTGTGGATTTTGATATCGCTAGGCGGAACTGAAAAAAATGCCCTCTCTAGCTAGATCCCTTAACTGAGATACTCAGGATCTCTCTAATACATGCGGGTGGTATTGTGTCAAACTGAATGCTGTTTGCTCACTGATGATATCTTTATTTACCAGCGTATATTGCAGTAGAATCTGGTAAAGCTTATACATATATACAGAAGTTCCAACTGAATTCAGGCCATAATTTTAACAAGGGCATAAGGTGTTCTGAGCATCAGCTTTATCCCCAGTACAAGATAGGAGAATTAACTTCCTTTCTACTGAAACTTATATTTTTACATTTTATGAGATACCTAGGAATAAACACTTATTACAATCTTTCCACAACTGGCTACAAGGCATGGACAAAGAGATGTGACTGTCCACAAATGACCTGTATGACTAACTGTCCAGGCATCTGATGAACCAGTCAGAGAGGGAAGAAATAACAGTACACTGACTCCTTAACTGTTGCTGTGGTTCAGGTAGGGGTGTATCTCAGAGAAGCAACATCTGCCAATGTATATCTGTTAGAAATCAAAGACTGCGGTGAGCCATTTACACGCAATAAAAGAGCTTTTGAAAGACTACATCACCCATATCAAGAAATTATGTCAAAATGCAAGAAACATTGTACACTTACATGTGTAGCCCATAGCAATCTTGTTTTGGGACCTTAAGGCCTTAGAGTAAAAACATTTTCCTGGATTGTGTGCTCTTTGATGGCTACACAGTGAGTTGCTTTTGTCAAGGCCATCTAGGTTTCAAAGCAACATAAAACAGGCAGTCTCTATGAGAAGTAAAACAGTTATAATTGCTTATAATATACTTATATAAGCTGCTGCTTTATGCTACTTTTAACCTTAGAAGTCTGTGAGAGCTGAAGCTCTATGTCAGTAAAGTTTTATTGCTACTGATGTTCTTGTTATTATTTTAGTTATAGGGATGGTCTCCTTAGGAGAATGTGGAGGGATGGCCAAAAACTACCACATAATCAAAATATTTGAAAGAGTAAAGGCTGCTGCATCTACACAGAGAAGTCCAGGCACTAGGGCTTGTAGTCTATTGCAAAATGATAAGACTGGTCTTTGTGATCCTGTTTGCTAGGGATACTACGCTGGAATGAAGGTAGCTTTGCCCAGTAGTTAGATGGCAGATGATTGTGCCATGCCATGACATGGGTGGTCATGTCTCTGGATTTTTTTTTTGCCTGACTATCATAAATAATGTAGATCAAAGCAAAGGCAATGAAAACGCAGAGCAGCAGGACTTGGACCTTCGGAGCATACTTCTGTAGTCTACCTTTGCCTTCAGCCATTTATTCATCCTATGGCTACCTTTATGAAGTAGTTTTAGGCACATATAAAATTCTTTGATATTACCCAAGGATCCGCAAAGCACCACAGGTCCTCAGAAAATTATTTTTGCCTTGCTGTTTGCCTCGGGTTAGTACAAAACTCATTACAATAAACTGGAAGATTTCAAGAAGTCATTAAACTAAATTATTCTATACCTTGAGGAAATGCCACGTATATACAGAGTAATTAATATCTCAGATTAGGAATGTTCTCCACTTCAAACTGTAAGTGGGAAGCTTGGTTGATGTCTTGGAATAAACTCAATTCTCCCCAGTAAATTCCCTTATAGTCAATACAGAGGATTAGGATCAAGTTGCCAATCATAACCCAGTTATTATGTGTTCGAGACATGGATACCAAGAAATTCACCTTGAGACCGAAGCTTAAGAGGTGAATCTTGGCATCCATGTTGAGAATACATAATACGGGGTTATGATCTGTGAGACAATCATAATCTTTTGTAGGGAATGAAGTTTTATCTAATCCATGTACTATTAGTTATAGGGCTGGCTTTAAAAAAGCCTTGAAACACTTAGTGAGTGCTGTCAGGAGAGGTAGCACAATGCAGTCTGTTACATTGACTCTCACCTTTCACATCTGTCAACTGTATAGATTTCTGTAGAACTTCATATTTTTAGTCTGTTCCTCATCATATCTGTAGTTTTCAGAAAAAACACAAAGGACTGAAGTTGCTAAAAAATAACATACATTTGAATTTCAGAATTTGTTTCCTTCAGATTATGGAGTTAGACACCTTGTTATTCTAGCAACTTTCTAAGTTTTTTACAGGAAGTCACGGACATGCTAAGGGTACAGACAGCAGTCAGAAGCAAATGTTTTGTTCTGCTGCTGTCATTTGCTCTCAGCACAAGCATATTTTACTACCGAGTGCTAGACCTTAACAACATAAGCAGGGGGTGCTTAACAACTGTTAAGGTCAGGTCGCACACCACTCTGGAGCTTAACTGGTCTGTCTTTTTCCAGAAATATTGGAGAGCAATCACTGAGCAGCATGCATTACAGAGTAATTAGACATTAGACATGGTTGTTTCTTTTATCTAGATGAGCATGGATAGAGAAGGTCAATGCGACTCTAACCAGTTTAGCATAGTAATGATACTTTGCCTTAACCAGTCCGTGAAGCTATGTTTACTTGTTTTCACTCTTGTTTAGTTTTAACTGAATTCACTGCAAACCACAATGCTAAATCACACCACTACCTAACCTTATAACAACTCCACTAGCACAAACTGTCACACTACCTATTCCTAATCCAAGTGGTAGAAGTCTGTAAGATTATTCACAAACCATAAAACTGCCCAGAACTGCAAATCCTTATTCAAACAGATTCCCTGCTGTCATCCATGGTCCATGAACAAACTATTTTTTAATCTAACTAAAATGAACAACTGGAAAGGCACGTCCCTATACTCCCACTACATTGTCAAAATCTGAAACTCCATCCCTGCCCTCATTACAAAACAACCAAACCTACAAAAATCCAAATCTCTGCTAAGATAAAACTACAGCAGCTCTTGGCTCTGTTCATGTACAAAACTGGGATACTTTCTCATCATGTCTCTCCTCTATCCTGTGTTGCCTCTCACCCTGTTCTCCATAGCTAATCTCCTTCCACAATAAACTAACATCTCTATAGAAGTTTTTGTCATATCCTTTCTCCAGCACAGCCTCTACCTACCATCACTCCATAGTTCTATTACTTTTGTTTATGTCACATAACTATTATTTTCCATTGAATCTTCACAGTTACCACTGTTTCAGCCAATCACTAATATAAAGCTTAAAAAAATTATTACCTTTAACCCATTGTAATTACAAAACATTAAAGTGTAATGTTGAATATTAATTTTCTATCTTTACTGCCTCACAAGGTTACCATCATCACTACGTCTTGTAACCGGTTTTTAATTTTTACTTTGTCTACTGCATGCCTAAATATCATCTTTTTCATTATGTGCTTATGTGTGTTTTTTATGCTGTTGATGGTGTTATCTTTACACCTGGAGCATTTCTCCTCATGACTTCAGTGAAAAAGGGTTACTGCTGCCATATTGGACTTTTCTGGGGAATGAAAGCAAAATAAATAAATAACTTAGCTGCAATGTTTCAAGCATTGGCCATATGTGACAATAATTATTTAAATGCTAATTACCTGGGCTTCCTGGCTATGGAATGGATGATTTACAAATGGTAGAGAACTCTGCTGCAACATCAGGAGCAGACTGCAAGTGGTGGTAATCCCCAATGCCTTATAATACATATACACTCAATGTTCTCCAGAATGATGACTTGCTAGCCTCAACCCTCCCCAACTTTCCACGTTTATGGTATTGCTACCACTAGTTCATGAAAACTACAGTGAGAATTCACCTTAGAGTTTACCATTAAAATAAGACAATCTTTAAATATTTAAATGGTAGCAATTACCTCCAAGCAGTAACACAACAGTATTGAATCTGCTCTATCAAAAATGCGTAATCCCTGAATTGAATAAATAAAATATTGGCCACAAATATTTAAAGTTGAATACTTATAGTAAAGACATTAAAGCCTTTCCTTTCCAAATAGTTACGCAGACACTATACAACTTGCACAAGGAATAGTCAATAAATATTTAAACTGACAGCAATGCACAGAAACACTTGTTATCAGTTAGTCTTTAATTGCTTTAACTAAAGAAATTTCCTGCACCCATGTCAGGCTTTCAGAATCAGATTGAATTCTTATTGTCCCTACAGCAGTCAATCATAAGCTGAACTCTGTCTCAAAGATACTTCAACAACCACATTGCAGTAACTTCCTTAACTGGATGACTTGTTAACAATCTGTCTAGGATTTGTAAGCAAATGTTCTGCATCAATATAATGCTAATTTTAAGAGGTGTTGCTGTGTTTTGAGACTCATAACTAGACAGATAAGTACTGGTTGTTGAGTAGAGCAGACAGTCTGATTGAAGGACTGCAAAATTGTAAGACATAGCATGAATGAGAAAGCAGCATTAGGGTATCTGATAGCTTTAGGAGAGATACAGTAGAACATACGACTGATGTGATATGTGTCACAGGGAAGGCTGGCTAACATGGCCAAGTCAGTACATGTTCATGAGCAAAAACTAGCTCCACATAGCTGCATCATAAACTTGTCCAGTACAGGAAGGGCGGCATTCTGTTTATAAGACAGAGTACATTGTGTGTGCACATTAAAATGACATACCAAGTTCTCATATAAATGAGGGGAATATTTAGATAGGAAAGTACAAAACAGGAGATCATAAAGCAAAAGAAACCCAACAAAGGTGCCATAAGCTATGGAAGTTTCTATGTCATATGATAAAAATCTCGGAAACAAAGCCCATCACTGCATAGAGCTAATAGCAAAGGATATCACATACTCAAACCAAGAGGGTATAGCCAGTATACTAAAAAACAAGTTTAGTTCAAACTTCACCCCTTTCCCTTTCTATATTCTCGGATGACATATCAGCATCTACACCCACCTCAAATCTCCCAAGGACATCATTAAGGCACTGTCTAAGCCCAACGCACAACTTCTATGGGGCCTGATAACATACTCAGCTACCTACTGCTTACCCTGAAACATGACCTTATCAGACCCACCCCCATGGAGGCTATGCAATGTCAGCCTCCAGACAGGCTTCTTGGTGAATGATTGGAGGATAGTAACTATCATCCCCTTTCACAAAGATCAATGGATCTGGGTAATTTTAGACCATTAAGCTTGACTAGTATCATCTGCAAGGTTATGGAAAGGATGGTTATGGAATTAATAAGTAAAGACATAGGTAGTCTGCAAACTCTCACTCCAAGCCAGTTCAGATTTGTCAAGAGCAGATCCTGTCTACTTATCCTGGTCAAGTTCTTTGAAAAGATTACTGAAGCAATGGATGAGGGCCAATTAGTACACACCTTACACCTAAACCTCACAAAGGCATTTGACAGCATCCCCCACTAAAGTATCATAGATAAACTCTCCATGCTAAATATAAATTCATGTGCAACTCACTGAATAGCAAATTGGCTTACAAACGAAACCCAGGAAATTAGGCTGTGTCTCTAACTTCTCAAAATGACCTGTCACTAGTGGTGCATCCCACAGTTCAGTCCTTGGGTCACCCCTCATTAGTATTTACATCTTGATGACCTAAGCAAGTATTAAAAGTTTAGGGATGACTACATTTGCAAATGACTATAAATTTGGTGCCACTATAAACTCAGAGGATATTGGAGTCCTCCAAAAAGACCATTCCCAAACCAAAAGCTGGTATCAAAACCATGGACTAAAGCTAAATGCCAAGAAATGTATAAACATATCCTTTAGCAAGCATGACTTATCTTGTAGTTATCACACTGAAAACATACCCATGGAACTTGATGACATAGTCTGGGATCTGGTAACCTTTGTTGACAATTAATTGTCTTATGATCATCACATATCTACTTTTGTAAGGATATCATTTTTCATAACACAGCTTATATCTAAAGGTATGGTATCCTGGTCAAGAGATGCAATACTTCCACTGTACTCATCTCTCATTAGACCAATCATTGAATATAATATCCCATTCTGTATGCACTGGTCCAAACATTTTTCACAGCTAGAATGATGACAATGTTTTCTTACAAAAATAAATAAATAAATAAATAAATAAACAAATGGCCTAAATCTCAAAAACTATGCACGCCATCTCAATGCCTTGTCCCTTTACTTGGTATCATATAGTCTACTAAAAGCCGACCTGTGCCTCTCTTATAGAGCCTCAGCAGACCCTATTCTGTCATAACTATTAAATGTCTGCAAGTCCAGTGGTAGTATAAACGCCTGCTCAAGTGCTCTCAATCACTTTTGCAAAATAAATAGAACATGCTGAAGGGAGAGGTATGTATCACAGAGGATACCTCTTCTGTGGAACCATCTTCCACTCCACATAAGGTAAAGGACTTCTCTTACTCAATTCAAACATAATTTTGTATGAATGGATGGGAAACTGCAAATTCAACCCAGGTTAGCAGCCACATTCTTTTCCTTGATCTGTACACATCTGGGTTATTTGTATACAAAATGAAGGGCAAAAAGTACCACGGGAATGTAAGGGTAGGTTTCTTAACATCCTCACAGATCAATATCCTAGTAAGTACCTATAAAACTAAAGGTAGTAGTTGTTAGGGAGGATAATTTTGAGTGTAACAGCCCCTTTTGTCATACACCGAAAAGAAGGGAAAAGTGGAGAGGGAAATCTGTGACTAGAATACATGTAGAAAGATAGGTAGCAGGTATAAGCAGACACACATAAAACATGTACTCAGATTGACAACTGGTTGGAAAGACACTTTTAGATCAACTGTGGTAACAGTGACTAAAGTTGGAGGTGTCTTGATCTACATTGGTAAAAAACATAACTCTAAGTTGGTTAAACAGGAAAACATCCTGGAGTTCCTCTATGTCCAGATTGCCATAGGCAAAGTCTCATACCATATACTAGCAAGCTAAATATGAATTCATATGCAACCATCTATGTTCCACGAAACCCACAGCATATACTTAGACCTACTGGAGGCACTCACCATTCAATCAAATGCCATACTCACAGGGGACTTTAATTATTCCTTTCTAAATTGGGAGTCCTACTTGATCTCAAATTTGCAGGTGCAGAGATTCCTAGACTTTGAAACACAAGCACACAATGCTGAAAACTCGGCTGGAGAACACTCAAAGCTCAATAACCATATAAAACAAACTTTAATAGTCAAAATATAAAGCAAATAAGCACTTTCATCTAAAAGCATACAGACTCCTTCATATAAAACTTGTCAAATTTAAAATTAAATAAGCTTCTAAATCACATGACAACTCCACTGCAAAAATGGCTCTTGGTGTTCTCCAGCAGAGTTTTTCAGCATTGTGTATTAGTTTGGTTTCTTTGTTCCTCTGTATGTCAGTCTTTGATTCTGGAAACCAGAGGCTGGAGAATACTGTTGATTTGGGAGTCATAAGTAATTCCATTCACAATCTTACTTTGTTAGTGCCACAGTTGACGCAATCTCTTCCTTCCCAACAAGGGGGGCATTCGCAACGTGGTCGGGTATGTGTAGACTCACCCCAGAGCCAAATGGATTTAATTACACCAGCACAAAGGCAAGTGTGTACTCCAGTTTTACCTTCTGTTTCTTGGCATAGCTGTGGGTTTATTAACTTGGATGCTTTGTGTATAGACTACTTGATAATTACAACACAGTCATGGTCGAGGCATAACCCCTTGACCAGCAGTTAATGGACTTTCATTAAAAAACTGTTGAAATATCAGAAATTTCAGCAAAAGAGCTGGTACTTTCAAGAATCCGTTAAAGCCCAACAGGTTCCTAAAGAGCTTAGAACTTGGACATTTCCTATTGGCTTGATTCAACATTTTCTTACACCAGAAGCTCCTAGCCATGTTTGACAGACATGGCTGTGAGCTAATGGAGTTCCTGATTAAGCATAATTTAAGAGAGATGGAAGCATTATATACAGACATTAAAAAAACTGAATAAATCTATCCTTGAAGATCTTTTATTTCAGCAAGCAGAGCAGAGATTCACATCCATTTTTACAGAAGTGGATAGTATCTGTTCTAAAATTCAGCAGCGAAAAATTAAGAAGCTTGAGCATAATTTGAGAGAGTATTCAGAGGGGAGTGCATACCCCAGCCAACGAAATTATTCATCAGTAGGTACTCCAGAGTTGAGGGCAGCCGCACGTATTTCAAGAACAGAGTGGGGAATTGGAACAGCATGCTTTGGAGCATCCCCCACTCAGACGGTCAGTTCAGATTCAGAACAGGAGGAACAACAACCAGGACAATGACCAGGACCATTATCAGAATGGGAGGTTTTTCCTTAAACAACAGGAGGAACCAGAAGAAACAAAGGAGGTGACTGCATTACATAATTGCAATGTTATTTTTAATTCTACTCATGATTTTCAGTTGATGTAAATAGTTCTCTTGCTGATTTATTTTGTATGGGACAGTCATTTGTACCAGCTAACAGGCTGGACAATGCTTTTGAGTAAAGGATACCCAGAGTCGTTACTTAAATTTGTTAGTGAAGAGTAAAAATGAAAAGGACTAAAGAGATTTATACACCACTTCTGCACCATGAAAATTCGACTTTACAAATGGTGGAGGGTGGGGTAGATGATAATTTGAGTATGATGGACTATAATGTTGGTACAGCTGACACCCGTATGCATCAGCATTTAACTAGTTTTGTACATTGTTTTGTAACCACATATTCAGTGGACAGTCCGAAGATTGGTAATATAATCAAAAAGAATTAGCAGTTTATTATGAATGATAGAACCTTAAGTAATTGTCCTGTGCCTAATATTGTTTACAAAAAAGGCACATGTTTTAAGAATATTTATGATAGCATGGGGCACTCAAAAGTTAAAACATCTACAGGGTGTATGTCCAAATGTGGTGCATGTCCCCAATTTCCCTTTTATTTTTGTGTGTAGCAGTTTTTCAATCCGTGATAGAGTGATTTGCATTCCTGGAAAATTTAACTACCGTACAAAAGGGATTGTTTATGCTGCTGTGCACCAACTTTGTTATAGTTTTTATTCTGGCAAATCAGAACACAAACTTAGAAATCATATATATGGGCACAGTTATGTAATAAGGAAGGCTAAATCTATGAATGCCCTTTATAAACATATTCAGCTATAGTCGGACAATCATTTTCTGTTTGTTATTTTAGAAAAAGTGGAAGTTAGCCCTAGGAGTGGTCAGTGGAAATTATTGACTGAAGAGAGGGATTTTTTTGAATTCTTCAGCACCCCCCCCCCCCCTCCCAGGATTCAATGAACTTATAAGAATACAGTGCTTACTTAAGAGGAAAGCATATGAAAGGTGATCATGTTTGCAATATTTTATTATTTACTTTTTATTTATTATGCATTTTCATGTATTTTGTATGCATGTTATTAGATTGCTGTAATATTAAGTGTCATTTATTAGCCTATGGATTAGTCAAATGCACTTGGGTTGAGTAAGATTTATTTTTATGATTTTAGACAACGGTTGCTTTAAGAGTTTGGAGCCATTTTTGCAGTGAAGTTGGCATGTGATTTAGAAGCTTATTTAAGTGCAAATTTTAAACTTGGCAAGTTTTAGCAGAAGAAGTCTGTATGCTTTTAGATGAAAGTGTTATTTGTTTTATATTTTGACTACTAAAGTTCATTTTATATGTTTATTAAGCTCCGAGTGTTCTTCAGCAGACTTTTCAGCATTGTGTATTAGTTTGTTTTGTTTGTTGCTCAGTTAATACAAACACCTTGAACCAGTTACTGCATATGCCCACTAGAGGGATAAGCATATTGGACCTGGTACTCACAAATATGGGAGAATGCTGCACTCCCACCAATGTTACAACCTCTCTTCTAAAGTCAGACCATAAAGAGTCTCCTTTGAAATAAGAATCATTTCTGTAGCCCCAACAAACTTTGTATCAGTTATAAACTTCACCAAGGTAAATTACCTTTTATTAAGTGAAAACGTCTCAAAATGTCAAGCTCTTCCAAACCCAGGTAACAAAGCAGCCTAGGTGGTATTATTCACAGAAACTCTACAACTATGTCAATGATTGCTTAGAGGCTGCTATGTCTACCAGAAGTAAGCCAAAAACTAGCTCAAAAAACAAACCATGCTGGTGGAATCCAAAACTAAACACGTAGCACAACAAAAGAAATAAAGTTATAGTTAAAATTAGTATGTGCAACACTAAAAAAAGATAAAAAACTCTCTCATCAAAATGAATAGATAAGTAACAGGACTAATTAAGTCCAAAAAAGCAATATTTGAGACAAGATAGTGTCATAGGTTAAGGGCAACCATAAGGCCTTCTTTAGCTATGTTTGAAACTTCAAAGGCAACACACAACTTAGTGCTAAACTGATAAGAAATAGAACTATATAGACACAACCCCCATCTCACCCTCAGTTTCCCCTCAGGAAATAGGATCTAACATAACCCCCCACACACACACACACACACACACACACACACACTATCAATAAGGATCAGATCTTAGACACTATTTCAAAGGCCAAGAATGAAGCTTTGATGAACCCCTATAACATCCCAGGATGCTTCCTAAATAGCCTGAGATATGATCTATACAGGCCACTGGAGTCACTATTTAACTATACCCTACACAATGGTTTCCTACTATGAGAAAAGAGGACTACAATAATCAACCCCCTGCACAAGGGCAGACCATCAGTGGATCCCAGGAACTGCAGACCCATTAGTCTTACCAGTCACATATGCAAAGCCATGGAAAGAATTATTGTGAAAATGACTAACAATAACACAGGAAATCTTCTGACACTGAACTAAACCCAGTTTGGTTTCATCAAAGGTAGGTCATATCTATTGAACCTGGAGTCCCCCAGAGTTCTGTGCTGGGTCTCCTCCTATTTGGCATCTAGTTTTTGGAAGTTAAGGTTAATGTCAAGGGCCATTAGCTTACTAAGTTTGCAGATGATTGCAAGTTGGCAGTAATCATAGACCCCCCCAGATGCTAACATCTTATAGGAATGTCTAGCACAGAAGAATGGTGCCAAAACCATTGCTTAAAACCAAGGAGAAAGACTTTAGCACATAGACCTGCTATGGAGGTAAGTTTGCCCAAGTGGTAGCTATGTATATCATGTTCATGGCTGTACTGTTTGAAATTTTGTTGTAACAGAAATGTATACAATTGTGTCAAATCTACTCTTTTTCTGTTTTCTCTTCTCCTTTGACAGGTCCATCTTTGGGTCAGGATGTGGAATGGCAGTCATCTTTGTATGTGCCAGCTGATATAGCTGATGGTTGGTCACCACCATTCTTCAGTGTGTCTTTCAGAAGGAGGATGAAAGTCACTCCATCTGAAGATTACTTGGAGGTCTTTCTGGTGGTCTCCTTGACCATCTTTAAGGAGTGTGGCCAATGGCTCCTCTTCTGATAGTGGCATTGTGGTGTCCTACTTGGCCAGCAGAAATCTGTTGTGGCAGACAGTCATGTCAGATGTGAAATGACAGTTGGATTCCTGCACTGAGATCATGAAGCATCTCCTGGCAGAACTCATAGGGATACATAACTAGATGGCCAGGACAGCCCACTGCCAAAAGAAGAGCATACTGTTAATGTCAGCTACTGAAGTAACTGATGTAAGAGTGGGATCTCCTATAGGTCAGTCAAACAGGCCTCTATGCTATGTACTCCCCCCATCATGGTGTTATCCTGAATTCTGTATCACTCCCCATACTCTGTAGTCCATTACCAGCTGCCCATATGCTGTAGGTCTGCGTCCCTCAACTGTTGCCACCATATTTTCTGTCCATACCAGCCTTGTTTGTCTCTGCCAGAATTGTATGTTTGAAAAACAATGTTACCTTTCCTACTCTTTTTTTTTTCTTTCCCACACATACACCTTGTTACTTTCACTGTCTACTTTTCTTCTTAAAAAACTTATGAAGGTACTTTTTTCAACAATATTGCCCCCCTCCCACATATCTTGGTTACCCTTGTGTACTCCTCTACTTGGTATTCTCCCTTTTCTGCCTATTGTATCTCCATCTTTTCTCTATATTTATCTGAAGAGTGATTTGGTACTTGTTGGCTTGCCCTCTGCGGCCTGCTCAATATAACTGTGTTGCAACTATGATGCACTTCATTACACATATGAACATGCATGACCTCAAGTAACCTGCCTGCCTAAGTTTTCTTGTCATGTTGGCCACTAGACCAGTCTCTGGGTAACTCTCTGCTACCATGACTGCCAGTAATAAAGCTGCTTTAACATACTAAGCAGACCTTTCCTCAGAATGCAGGTGCTGCATTGTTGCATCTACATACCTAAGCTGCACTGATCCACAGTGCACTACAAATCTTTAATATTTAGCTCAGTATGCCAAGTATTTTGGAATATACTCCCTCACTATGTTTATGTTCTAGGAGATGTTCATCTAGATGTTGCAGACAAAGAACATTTTTTTGTGCTATGTATGCAAAAGCAGAGGAAGAAATAAATAGACTATTAAAAGAGAAAATAATTAGTCTTAAATATTCTGAATGGCATGCTGTTGTGGCACCTATAGTAAAATGTGGTAGAGTTATTAGACTTTTTAGCAAAGTATTTTGTTTGGAACAGTACCATAAACCTCAAGAAGACCAATTTGCATGGCTGGCAGTAGATGAGAAGTTTTCTAACTTAGAAGTGAGTCATTATTAACAGCAAATGCTTTTGATGATGACTGCCCACTAGTATGTATGACTCATATGTATCTCCATTTTATATAAAGATTAGATGACACACTATGTATGTATTTTGTACTTGCATCATGACTGAAATGGTTCGGTGGACCCAATTCACTTAGTTAACAAACTGTATACAAATCAATTAATAGGTAAGTATTAGTCTATCTGCAGACTATCACAAGTTTGGCCAATAAATTATATTCTCTATTATAACCATCCAATGAGCACTGATAATTGCTACCCCCCTGAGTCATTCTCATAGGAGGCTATATCAATAACCACTCCTCTGGGAGCCATCTTTAAGATGTAGTAAGGTAAATAACTTACATCCCCATTATAAACTTAAGTTTTACTTAATTGTTGTATAAATCTTGTGGTCTAGTTTAGCCCCGCTTCGCTCGCTGCGCTCATGCTCACTCCATGCACTGCCTTGTCCCCTATTTCCACCCGCCCCCAGTACTGTTAAATTTATACTGTCCTAGCCACTCACCCTGCTTCTTCCTCCCAACCAGCATCTCCCACATCATCAAGTGGCCCTCCCTCTCTGCAACCCAACTTTTCACCTTCCTTTCCTGCCAAATCCTGATTGAAAACTGTGTCCTATAATGACCAGGCCCCTTGCTATGCTACCATCTACAAAAACACAAGTATTTTCTCTGCTCCCCCGATGTTCATCTTTTATCTCCTCACCGCCTATGAAAACCCGTACCACCACAGATTCCACTACCCAAAATGTCAAACTACCATCCCAGACTTCTCATACAAATTAGCTCACCTAACTATTCCCCACACATCCAAACCCTCATCCCCTTTAACTTATCACCCAATTAAAACCTTAAAATCTAATCCAAGGGACAAGCACTATCTAAGAGTTATTCATAAGTTTCTAAAGCTCATAATCAGATTTCAATATAACCTTGTTACAGATAGGGAAATCCATCCCCACTCTGGCCCGTCTCCACTTGGAGACAATATCACCTACACCACCATCCCCATCAAGAAACTACCACGTAAAAGTCCTGCAAATGCTCTCCTAACATTTCACTTGAACATTTGAAGTATAAGTAATAAAATCCCCAACCTGCATGCCCTCTTAGCAGTTCATTCCCAAGACATAATGTGTCTTACAGAAACCTGGCTTAAACCTACTACTGACAATAATGAGGTATTACCCCCAGGTTACAACATACACTGATTAGACCGAACAGCTAAGAAGGGAGGTGGGATAGCAGTTCTTTACAAAAATACATTAAGTGTTAATAGCAATCCAGTTCAACAGTCCCCATTTAATAACACAGAAATCCTCATCACCAAACTGCAAATTAACAATAATAAGAGTATATTGTCTTTGTATGCAGATAATAAAATAAGCAGTCTGGAAGATATCCTCCAATGGTTATCCACTACCTACACCCAAGAAACCATTATTCTTGGTGACTTTAAAACTGACTGGTGGACCTGCTCAGCTGAATCTCCTATCACCCATATAAATCCATTTGGGTTCACACAAAAAAATAACCTCTTCCACTAGGATTAGTAAACCCACCAACAGGGAAAGTATCTTAGACAGGTACTTATCAATAGCCACCCAAGCTTGTATACAGCTGGGACTCTCCCCAATAAACTAAGTGATCATTCACTAACTTATATTATTAAGCATAGTGCAGAAACCCACCACAAGACTACATACAAAACAATCAGAAATAATAAAAACTTTAATCTTACTAACTTCCTAAATAAACTTAAATTGGTCAAATGGTCAATCCTAAAATATCTACCACTAGATGAAGCCGTAACTTTTTTTAACAATAAATTCCTGAGCATCCTTGACTCCCATGCTCCTGCACGTACTATAAAGATCTAATACTGCTCTGTGGCTCACAAAGGAAACTAAGATAAAAATCAAACTTAGAAATATAGCCTGGACCAAATGGCAAACAACTATAGCCCCCCCCCCCCGATGAAGTGAGATATCATCAACTTAGAAATAATACAAAAAAACTTATTTTGCTAGACAAAAAGAAAACTACTACCAGAACCTCCCATTTAAACACTAAAACAATTCCCAAAAGTATTGGGCAGGTATTAACCGACTTCTTCATCCAGGACAATCTACTATCCCAACCCCATCAAACTAAACCCATAAATCCCCAGAAACTGTTGCTACTGCCTTTAATAACTTTTTTCACTGAAACTATTCAGTCCTTAGCTAACCAACTTACTCCCACCCACGCTAACTCTACCACTAACACACCCATTTCTCATTCCCTCATTTAACGTCCAACCTGTCTCTACCACTTTTATCCAATCCCTTATCAAAAAAACTAAAACCAACCATCCTTTCTGCTGACCTCCTTCCTGCAGAGTACCTACAAAAAGCTGCCGACGCCATAACATTCTCCATCTCTACCCTAATTAATAGAACACTAACTGATGAAACTATCCCCTCAGTCTGGAAAATATCCCATGTTATCCCACTCCACAAAGGTGGAAGTTCAGCAGAACTGTCCAACTGCAGAATCATTGCCATGCTCTCACCACTAGCCAAATCAATGGAGAAATGCATTTATAAGCAGCTTATGGACTATCTCATTTAGAACGGTCTGCTTGCCAACTCTCATCATGGCTTTAGGTCACATCACAGCACAACCTCTGCCCTCCTTTCTTTTACAAACACCATATTCCAAAATAGGAACAACAACAGGCTATCTTCAGCCCTATTTCTAGATCTGTTGAAGATCTTTGATATGGTCAACCACAAATTACTCATCCAGTCCCTAAAAATCCAACTCCCTAAATAAACATGTTATTCAGTGGTTCCTATCCTATCTGAATGGCAGACAATAGGCTGTATTATGGCAGGACAAACTGTCCACCCTGCTACCTCTCACCCTTGGTGTTCCTCAGGGCTCTATTCTAGGTCCTCACCCTTGGTGTCCATCAGGGCTCTATTCTAGGTCCTCACCCTTGGTGTCCCTCGGGGCTCTATTCTAGGTCCTCACCCTTGGTGTCCCTCAGGGCTCTATTCTAGGTCCTCACCCTTGGTGTCCCTCAGGGCTCTATACTAGGTCCTTACCCTTGGTGTCCCTCAGGGCTCTATTCTATGTCCTCACCCTTGGTGTCCCTCAGGGCTCTATTCTAGGTCCTCACCCTTGGTGTCTCTCCGGGCTCTATTCTAGGTCCTCACTCTTGGTGTCCCTCAGGGCTCTATTCTAGGTCCTCACCCTTGGTGTCGCTCAGGGCTCTATTCTAGGTCCTCACCCTTGGTGTCCCTCAGGGCTCTATTCTAGGTCCTCACCCTTGGTGTTCCTCAGGGCTCTATTCTAGGTCCTCACCGTTGGTGTTCCTCAGGGCTCTGTTCTAGGTCCTCACCCTTGGTGTCCCTCAGGGCTCTATTCTAGGTCCTCACCCTCGGTGTTCCTCAGGGCTCTATTCTAGGTCCTCACCCTTGGTGTCCCTCAGGGCTCTATTCTAGGTCCTCACCCTCGGTGTTCCTCAGGGCTCTATTCTAGGTCCTCACCCTCGGTGTTCCTCAGGGCTCTATTCTAGGTCCTCTACTCTTTTCTATTTTCACTAACAATCCTCATGCTGCCATCCCTGATGCAACCTGCATTCAATATGTAGATGACTCTACCCTGATCTGTATGGCCTCCTCCTCTTTAGACCTGCAAACCTTAACAGAAAACACATTTAACACAGTTGAAAATTGGCTCTCTAATTACTGTCTGTTGTTAAATCCCAACAAAACTAAACTGCTCCTCTCTACCCCCACCAGTAGATCCACCCCATTTTCCTTCTCCATAACATCCAACAATGGTAACTCTATCTCTCCAGATGACCATACTAAGCTTTTAGGAGTAATAGTGGACAATAATCTCAAATTTGATCTACATATCAATAAAACTATAAAAACCATTAATAAGAAGCTTGTCTCATTATATAGAAGCAAACCTTTTCTAACTTCATTAGCCAGGACTGCAGTCGCCCACTCACACCTACTCTCTACCCTTCTATATGCCTCCCCCATACTCTCCAAACTGAGCAAAACTGAACTTAGTAAATTCTCTCACTGTTACAACCATATTGCTGGATTTGCCACAGGCTCAACATATAGGACACATCACTGTCACAACCTCAGTCTTTTGGGTGGCTAGAACTGGCTAGCCTACTTCTGTTCAATCAGCTTATAGTAGCACACAAAATTCTGTACCACCCTGAAAATACTCCGGCACTCAAAAATATCATAAAGCCATACAGTAATTCAAGGCAACTACGATCCTCCAATAAACTATTGGTCTAAACCCACAAAGCCATTAACTCAGCCGGAGTCTCCCTGTTTGCCAACGTTGTTGGTAAAACTTGGAATTCACTTCCATCTAACCTTACCCTTGAATCTTCTTTAAATCTCTTCAAAAAATGCCTCAAACAGTATTTTAAAGAGCACTGGCTTTGTCCCTCTACTAACCCTGATTAATCACAACTTATTCAGTGCCTTATTTAAATTAATATTGTATGCATCTCTTTCCCATAATAGCTTTGTGCAACCTGTTGTTTTTTGTATACTATTATACACTGTGTATATTGTGAGTACCTACTAGAGGGCTTTGTAAATATGTTTGACTCAAATCTGTTATGTTCTATCTGTGTTATCTGGAGCTTTTCTCTGCTGAAAATGGACATAAATCCAGTCGGACTTTTCCCGGTCAACAAATGTAAAATAAATAAATAAGTATGAATCCATGATTTCTTGTGACATTCCTTTCTTATTATTTGTTCTGTTTCTAAATGTGGGGATTATGGGATGAATTTCAAATGGCAGGTGGAGTGGATTCAGGCAGTAAAAATTGTTGGAGAGTGGGTGGAGATGATATTGTATTGCCATGACAGTCCTGTAAAGCATGGTCTGATAGCATAATCAACAGTTAGAATACAAAGAGCTTTCCATGGCAGCTGAGGAAAATATATTCTAGTTTATATATCTAGAGAATAACAATCAGGAGATCAATAAAGACATGTATGGGATGCATAATTACCTGGAAGAACCATCCAATGAGCATGCACACTGGTATGACCAGTAGAATACACGGTCACCTCCTATGTGCATGGTTGGTTGGAATAACCAAGCAGATCAATGGCTGGAGTCCTTCCATGGTTTGATTCTATGGCAGTCATATCAACTTAGCCCCTATAGCTGCCACACTCTGTATCCTTGGGACACCATTGGCTGGTGACAGTACTATACTCTTCAATAGCACATGCCAATGAAGACAAGAAAGAGCAAATTAAAACATTTAACTGTAGAGCATCAGGCAACACTATATGACATGACGTTAAACTATTTTAATATATTTTATTCACAAAATCTTAGTGACAATAATAAACATGTACAAGATTTGCCAAAAGTTTGCACATGAATTTCTTAAATACCATTGTTGCCCCTTTAAATAGCCAATTAAATATCTCAGTATTAATATGCTTAATGTTTTATTTGATAAAATAAATTAAAAAACTGTAATACAAGCATAAAAAGTATGAATTGTCATCAAATTACTCAAGCACCTCCAAATATCTATCCATCTATCTGTCTATCTATCTACATCTGCAATCTACAAGAGCAAACATTACAAACAACAAATCCTCTTTTTTGTTAGTTTTTCAGGCTGCTGGCTGTTTTCCATTGCAGCAGGGTGTGGGAATTCACCCTTACCTGACTGTTGTGCGATCTAGAAGTTGGTATATGTGTGTGTGTGTGTGTGTGTGTGTGTGTGTGTGTGTGTGTGTGTGTGTGTATATATATATATATATATATATATATATATATATATATATATATATATATATATATATATATATATATATATGGGGGGGGTCCTGCTCCATTCAAAAAATATATTGATTTTTTTTTTGTTTTGTTTTGTTTTTATTTGATCATTTTGGATATGATCTAAAATTGTTATTTTTTTCCTTTGCTGTTTGAAGCATCTGATATTTCATGAGACAAACATATAAATATTTGTTTTTTTTTCTTTCTACATTTATTGACTAGTGATATCTGACTGGGTATAGCTCTCCTTTAAATGGAGGACCAGGGAGAAAAACTACAATATATGAGTTATAATTTGCCCACTAAGCAATAAAACAATCTTTTCAACTGACATCTTATTCATAAGTTGAGGGTTATTTACATGAAATCATGAAATTATTTCTCTTGCCAAACCTGTGAGGAGCAGCAACACAGTAATAAAGGCACAGCTATTCGGTTTCAGGCAGTATGTGTGCTTTGCTTCCAGAGAGCAGATAAATGTGTCTTCTTTTCAGTTATAAATCTGTTTTTATAAATGCAAGTCCTCCCCCTTAAACAGTCTTTATTTTACATGCAGGTTATTTTCCACCAGTTATGTTTTACAAAACAATAACTCCCATTTCACTTCCAGTTTTTGTCCTTTAGCTTTAGCTTCCTGAGCACTCATTTTCAGAACCCAGTCTAGGCCCAAAATTCTGGACTCTAACTTTGTCGAGATGTAATGACCATAATATACTACAAAAGGCAGCTTCTTCTTATTAGTTGCTATGGAGAGTTATTTATCTCTGGTTTGTCTGCCTGCGTTAGAAGTTCTGTATTTACCATTATACAACAACCCCCGATTAATATTCCAAAACGTGCACGCTGATTGGTCATCGTGCACGTTGTAAATTAGAGTTATAGTAATGGAAAAAGGTCCGGTCGCCTGGACATTTTCCATTAGTATAACTCTTTTTTTACAGCAATGGAGAACGCAAGATCTCCTTTGCTTTATACACACTGTCTCGCTATGTTAAATGAGTTTAACATAGCGAGACAGCTTTAAAAAAAGTAACGGAGATCTTGCTTTCTCCGTTGCTTTTTTTAAAGGTGTCTCACAATGTTAAATGGGTTTAACATAGCGAGACAGCTTTAAAAAAAGCAACGGAGATTCTCCGTTGCTTTTTTTAAAGCTGACTCGCTATGTTAAACTCATTTAACATAGTGAGACAGTTTGTAAAAAGCAACGGAGATTTTGCTTTCTCCGTTGCTTTTGCCCACAGCTCTGATGTACTGCGTAAGCATACGCATGCTCAGTACATCAGAACTGCTGCAGAATACCAGACAGCTGTGGAAGGGCAGCAAGGAGGCATTATACAATGCCATTATTTAAGAAAGTACATTTTTTTTTTAAATGTCACTGTATAATAGCAATAACCCACTTCTGGGTGTGGGTAATGCTGGATTTACCCACGGTTGTCTTTGTTTGGCCACTCGGGCTTTACCCTCGTGACCAAACCAAACCAACCGTGGGTAAATCCAGCATTACCCACACCCAGGCGCTGGTTATTGCTATATTACGACACATTCTAGAATACAAATCACCAGAACAAGCTGTGCATTTTCCAGGCTCATTATTAAATTACCATATAAATTCAAACAGAATGGTATTCACTTCATCATTTCTAAATGTTGTTGATAACCACCTATGATTGCATCTGGTCTGTGCAAAATGCTGTGTGCTCCATCATATGTAATAAGTACTTAAATATCTGTATTCAGTTACATCTGGCTGATTGTAGTTACTGCGATTTTACAAATTGTTTATGTTATTGCAGAGCCTGTCTTTTCTACTTTGCTTTAGTTGGCACTGTCAGTTGAACCCTTTCTGCAGAATCCCTGTGTAATGTTTTATGCCTAATTTTTGTTCTTTCTGCATATCAGTTTCTTTTGGAATATTACACCGGTGTGCTCAGATCTATTTAAAGACCTAGTTTGTGTAAATTTTACTCACTAGATATGTTTTTTAAATGAGTTGAAGGAAGTGTGTTTTTTTCTGCTTTTTGCACCTGTTTTGTCATATATGTGTACATCTATGTGTACATCTATGTGATTATGTATGTATGTGTATATGTATACATTCCCTAGATGTTGTTAGAAGATGTATTTAATGATTTTACTAAGTATTTAATGCCTATATCTTGATAAAATAAGAAAACGTCTTAGAGCATGACAGGTGCTATCTCTGGTTTGGCTGGTTTGAGATGCACAAAGGGAT
Organism: Protopterus annectens; assembly: GCF_019279795.1. Taxonomy (NCBI): domain Eukaryota; kingdom Metazoa; phylum Chordata; order Ceratodontiformes; family Protopteridae; genus Protopterus; species Protopterus annectens. The sequence continues at coordinate 1,994,595,796 of NC_056728.1, read as the reverse complement.
GGCTATGGCTTTTTTTGCCAGATTAAACTATGTTTTTTTGTAGAGTTATAATTGCATATGTTGTCTCATATAATATTAAGGTGCCTTATATACATAATAGTTGTTTTATGCAGCAATCAGAATAAACTTTGGAAAAATTTGTTTTACCTGAGATTTCAAGCCATTTGTCATTTTTCATGTTTTTTTGTAGGACACAGTTGCACTAATAGGGAATGTCCTGCATAAAGAGGGACAGTTGTTAACCTTGTATTGGTTTAGAGGAAGTATTCCTTAAGCAGGTTGTTAGGAGCATACAAGGTGTGTATTCTCTATGAATGCTTTAAATCTGAGCAGTAGACATAATCCATCTGACCAGGATAATCTGTTGTGATAAATCTGCTGTTTCAATATGACATTTTTTTTACACTGACTCATGCTGCATATGCATATTTGCTTAACAGAATTAGAATCCTAACAGTCATTGATTTAAAATCAACAAAAATATATGGCATTTCAATAAATTCCAGTAGTTATACTAGATGCTTCCCAGTTGTTTTGCTACCTGATCTTGGGGTAAGTATGTATTACTGAACTGATCGCTTGCCCTTTGATACCTGATAACTACTGATGAGCTGTCTTTAGTGTCTCATGCGATGTTATGTAAATAATGTTTACCGGTTATACATAAAAAAGCTCTGTCTCATCCTTCAAAAGGAGTCTGATAAGCAGTAAGCAGTATTTCTATTCAAACGACAAGAATGTTCTCAGTGATGTCCAAGTCAGTGAAAAGGTACTTGAGGTAGAAGTACTTCTATAGGTTAATTCCCTGCTTATACTGCCCTGAAATTGGCTGCTTGTGTGCAGCTGTTTGTCTTCAACACTAAGGGAACAGTAAATGAACTTAATATGGTAATCATGAAAGAAATGTAAGCATTTATAACACAGGCTTCATTTAATTACATTTTAATACTTGTAAATAGCTGTTCCAATATTTAAGCTGATTCAGATAGTAGCTACATAGATAGATAGATATAGATATATATGGGAATTGCTCTACTTATTTCAACGTTCAGAATATTGAATAGATTTTATGCTCACACAAGCAATCAGATAGGCAGATGATTGCAATGTGCTGGAATTACTTTGATAAGATTCGAGTGCAGCAAGGAGTGGGAATTTGCTGCTTCATTACTCTTATGTGATCTCAGAGTTGTTATAGTAGCACAGAGTGTGGAGTGGTGGAACCCATGACATGGGTGGGTAAGGGGAGGCAAAAAATATATTTTTTATGTTTTTTAGATGATTCGAGTTTCAGTCTTTTTAGATCGATATTTTTACAGTCAAGATTTGGAGTATTCAGTTATGTGTATGACTAAGTCACAGACATGATCAGTTAATCAAAATTTGAAAAAAAAAAGTAATCTTTGAGATAAACTTACCAGAACTTAATCTATCAGACCTAAAGTAATAAAGAGGATAGGCTTTAGAACAGAAATGGATGCTGAAACATGGGGAATTAATGTAGAGTTTCATAACATCTTTTTGCCAGATTTTACTGGGCACATATTCCATTAGCAGTGTGTTCATTTTTATAGCTGCCTACTGCGGCTAGTATCGTGACAATACTTTAGATGATGTGCTCAGTAGTACCATACTGGTTAATGGGATCCTTAATGGCATGCCAACCTTGATTCATCCTTGCTTTGCACTTAATTTGAACACGACAGACTACATAGTCTCACTTGCAGGTGGTCTTTCTGCATTTTGACTGTGAAATGGAATGCTGCTTTATATTCTCAGCACAGCTGTAAGGAATTCATCCTGCTTAACTATAGTGAGCTGAGACTAGAGAGGCCCGGCAAGATGTGTATGCCACCTATGATCCAGCAAATTCCTCAAGTGTCTGGAAAATTGAGAGTTCAAGTAAGCAAAACACCTCTACAGCTAAACTCTGCACTGCTGACATCTTGCAATGTATGCTTTTTTCATTATTAAGTTTTATAGTATAGATCATTATATACACAACACACAATTCAAAACATTATTACAAAAGGTTTACTTTGACTAGTTCTGTCTCAATATACACTTCAAGCATCCTGGAACAACCTGCAATTAGTTTGGAGTTCTGTTGCTCATGTCATTGAATTGCAAGATTTCCACACTCACTTATCAGTGAATTATGTGTGGTATATATGTTTAGTGCACCTCTGATAAAATACGAGTTAAGCAATGCTTGCCTCCCAGTGATTACCCTGTCTCTGAAGAACAGCTACCTTAAAGAGACAATAATAACATTTGGTGGGTGCAGGACATTTGTATTCCACACTGGGTGAGGAGGAAATGTATTCTGCAAGAAATACTTATGTTGCCTGCCACACTTGTTAGTATACTGAGTAGACTGAGGTCAGGCATTGCAAGAAGGTGTGTACTTAACCTGTAATTTGTAAGAGTGAGCTTTGAAATTGGGAAGATTCAAAGGGAACCAATCATACAGATGCAATCAATGACTCATTATAAGGTTTAGCAAAGGTCCTTGCACATTAAAACAAGTGGGTATCAATTCAGAGAATGAGCATATAGGACATCATGAAGCCAATAAATTGCACATCCTTTTTGCCCTGCTGGAAAATGCTCTACCGGAAGTAAAATTCCTGTCTTGAAGTTGATCTATCTCTGATTACTGCTATGATCCAGTCCTCCAGATACTGGATACCCTAAGTAAATCAAATCCATCAACCCCATCTATATAACACAAATGCATCCACTCAAAACATAACATGCACCACCATCCTGACATCTACACTTATGCCAGCCCATGACAACCATTATTAAATCCACTGCTCCACCAAACCTTTGGGATTACCATAACACTTTGCCATTCTACATTATCATCAGCAAGATGCACACTCCTGGGACTGCTACAACCATACTATCTTTACAAGTACAGGGTTTTACTTATTCATGACCTGTTGTCTCTTTTCATCCTTTGCTTGATCTGAGTAGTTTTCACAGTACATCTCATTGTTTGACTATCCACCTGACATTAACTCTACTACCCTGTCACATTATTTTTCTTAGTCTTAATAAAAGCATTTTCTACACCTGTCACATTGCAGGCTTTCCATTTGACCCACCTTGTTTCTGTAACCAATCCTGATATAAACTGCAACTTGACCCACCTGTACTTAGGATGCTGCCATTAAAGCCTTCTTTATTAGCCCCAAAAAAATATAATTCCTTAGTCTAATACACTGCTGCCCATAAATATCCAATCACACCACACACATTCAACTTCAGAGTTTTCTTTCTTGACTGCATCCACAGCACATACGGAACTTGATCTAGACATTGTTTCCCACAACTCCAGAAGTTCCCATGCTCTCCCCTTCTCTTTTCCATGGCAACACTTCTGAAGTCACCAGTGCCATACCCATACATCCCAGGCCAGTGTATGTCATCTCTTCCCAAAACCACCACTCCAAATTTAACACTGGCATTTCTGTCAACCAGACATCAGTCTCAGAATTTCCTCAGGATCTCAGTGCAAACATCTGAAGATTGTCTCCTTTCAGAACAACTTTGTTTCCAGATTTTCTATCTCAGTTAAACCATGTTTTCCTATTTTCTCAAGCCATGATGCCAACCTTTCATTATCCCTATGAAAGACAATGCTGTCTGAACTCCATGAGTCAAATAACTTGTTCACAAACTCATCCCCTTTAATCCTCCAGGCAGGATTAGCTGCCACTGCATGGTACTTGAAATCTGACATTGCTCAACTACCAAACCTCCTAATTACCTTGAATACCTCTTAACAATATGTATTGCTTTATCTCTCTACATGAAGTGGTGACATAATACCCTGCAATCTTTCAACTCTGTCACATGAATGTATTGAAATGCAGTGACATACATATATTACCAGTGACAAAATAATCACATGGTTTAGTCATTTCAAAAATATGCCCACTCAACTACTTCAACTGTCTAGCAACATCTTCACTGTCTGAATCACCTCCACATTTGTCACCTGCTTTCTATAAGCAGGGACAGAACCCAAAAACCTAAGAAATGGGCTTATCTGGAATATCCTTTGAAGATGCAAAAATCCATTTACCCATAGTTCAGATAATTTAAAATTTCCTTATTCAAGTTGAATTGACTGCTGACTGAGCTAAATGCAAGTTATGCATTGCAGAAGCGTACTGTTTGAGCTATGCAGATGGCCTTGGTATACTGAAACCACTTGGCTGATCAAGTTGAAGCAATGTAAAGTTGACCCTCATCAATCAGTACCAAGGAGTTTAAGGCAATGTTCTCCCTTGCTAGCTGTTTTTGAATTTTAGTCCCTGTTTTTGCTTCAATTGCTTGATCAATGACTGCTGTGAAGAAATTCAAGGCTCCCTTGAAGATTAAGTGGACACTATAAGCAAAACAAGCCAGTGGTCACCTAAAAAGTATACTATATTCAGAACCAATATTAAACGCCCCAGACTATGCTGAACAATTCTAGCACATATAACTGCCCATGAGGTGGGCACTGGTGCACCTTTGTCTCATTTTGTTGATGGGGAGGAGCATCTTATCCTTTACCTTAGCAGAAAACTAAGCAATGCTGAAAAGCACTTCTTGGATATGAAATGAGAGTATCTATCCATCAGGTGGACTCTCATTTGCCATTAGGTTCTTGCCATTTAGAAGGGAGTTTCTGAGAATTATTGTTATTACCTATCTTCGGTGACTTTACAGGTGAAAGGCAGCAACAATAACGCTTATAAATAGATACTGACCTTCCAATCCTATAATGTGAAGATCACACATCATCTGAGTCACTGTCACTTAAATGCAAAAAGGCTGTCTTCAGTTTACAGTCTATCTGCTGGGGCTCAAAGCAGTAGTTGTACAGGAGGGGAGGAGTCATGTGGCAAAGTACTAGCTGACCCTAGGAAACAATGTACGATTGACACAGACAATCATAAGTCGGGTAGGAAGTGAATGGGAAACAACTGCATGCAGAGCTATTTCAGACTCATTCACTTACTATGACTTAGACTAATGTGTTCCTGAACTAAAGGAGGAACACAAGAGGAATCACAGACAGAGACAATGGTGTTTGAAAGGTGTATTAGAAAGGAGAAGTTTGAATGACTTACCTGAAGCTATGAAGGGTTAAAGTCTGCATTCTGCTTTCTGAAGGAACTCTCGCAGGTTTACTTGAAGTACCTTTTTAGCGGAATAATGATGTTGCAGATCTTTAAATACTGTTTTGTTCTGAGCCACTGTGGGTTGCAGCATATTGTACTTAGTAAGCAATGTGAAAACACTGAATTGAAGTTCTGAATTTCTGCTAAATTTGTTAATTCCCTGCATTTTGTCAAAAAGGTGGTCTTAATTTTCTTGTAAATAAAGCTGTTTATGCTTGAAGAATTTCTAAAACGTGCTGTATTTAGCAAATACAAAGACACACACGCACACACACACACACACACACACACACACACACACACACAAACACACACACACACACACACAAACAAATACACGCGCATACACATGTGCACACGCGCGCGTGCGCACACACACACACACACACACACACACAAGCACACTCATTTATATGTGGTGAAAACAATATATTCAAAAGTAAAGCACATCAATGCCCATTTTTTGGGTACTGTTTAAAAAGGGTAAGCATCTGCAAATCTGTAACCCCCCCCCCCCCCCCCCCAAAATGCAACATTTAAATAGGCAGTGATATGCTGGGCAGTTGATACATCCGTCAAATTCTGATAAAGTACAACTACACATAATAGCAATAAAGTTCCTATAACCCTATAATCCGTTCATCAGCAAAGACTGTCCTCCAGTTTGTGATTGTGATACACACTAACTGTCTTGACTTTAACATGATTAGCAGATCTTGACTGATTCTTTAGAATAGCATATGCCTGGATATTTTGGAAAAAGATGCAGAACTTTCATAAAATAATTTATATGTCTGTTTGAGTGACCATAGAACAGCTGTAGATACTATGGCCTTAACTTAACATACCACATGTACTCAGTTCTTCATAATAGCTCCTGTGTACCTCCATAGGAATCTTTACTACTTGCACGTCATGTACTAGCAAGAACACACCAGCAGGGTCACCTCAGCAAAGGTAGCCAATGATGAAAGAGGAGATTAAAACACAAGGTCAACATTAGAGATGCACCACTTCTTTCTACTCTTAGCTGAGACATAGGGGTGCAACCCCTCACACAGAATGATCTTGCCTCAGGAGTAACCCATGCCTGGCTCCCTTGTCACCGTGCTATGTCTCTTTTTGGAATCCAGACCACACACTGTATCTGTAATTAGACTAAGCTTAAGGTACACTCACTTCCTCATCTATGTTAGCCTGGCCAGCACACAACTTCTTCGTCTTCTCTTGTGAGTGGTCTGTGGACTGAGGGCTACTGTTATATTGACAAGATTCTACAGCATCACTGTGCAGTACTAGAATGAAGACTAGAGAGTTAAGGATGATCTTTCCACTGCTTTAACTTTGTATGTAAAGAGAGGCCTCCCTCAAGGCAAGTTCTGGGGAGTTGAGGTCTGCACCTTTGTATTATGGCTAGATATGGCATTTGACCACTAAGCACCCTCAGAAACTGCATGCATTGCTTCAACAGGGACTTCCAAATAACTCTATGGACACCTAGGGATGTTACCCTTACTTAAGCTCCAATATAACACACTGCCCATGCAGCCTGCATAGGTAAGTGACATTTTCTATAGTTCTTATAAGCAAAGTCATCCACACACCTCTGCTTTAAGATTTGTATCTTGATGAGGGAGTCCCTTAGGTATAGCTGCTTTCCATATTATCCATAACTTGGCCTTATGAGACAACAGCTTGCAAATAAGATAACTGTACATGTTATTATAACCAGTGCTGTGAATAACTTTGTGACCTATTTCTAAAGTAATATAGAGCCCAGCTGATCTTCCAAAAGTTTCTCTAAATAATTTTTTGAAAAGCAGAATGGCATATTCTCGCCCTCAGTCCTTCTGCTAGGCTGAAGAAAGACTCTCATATTTCCATGTTGTGACATGTTTTTATTATCCTTTGTCTTCTGGAACACTCTGGTCATATGATCATGTTATTTCTTCAAGTACATATTTGGTAAGTACTATGTAACTGTCTAAAACCCACTTTGATAACATCGTATTTGATAACATCATTTGCTTCTTTTATACTCAGTTTATCTTACCTGACATTTTCTTTCTGGATTTTTCTGGTCAGGCACATATGAAGTAGTGTCATGCAATGTGGAAAGCATCATTTTTTATGAAGGTGTTACTTTCTTCATTCTGATTCTAAAATACGCTGAAGAGACAGAAAACAGAAACTTACAGGTTAAATCTAACCTCTCTCTTTCTTGAAACTACAAAACAATTAATTTTGAATTTCCTTCACAGCAGGGCTCTGAAATTAAGCCGTTATCTTGCTCTTGGCCTCAAAAGCATCAACACCAGATCGCTGGATTTTGAAATTATTATTATCTACTCTTGCTTTGCATCATCTCAAAATTAACTGACCTCTTCACCTGTATTTTTCATCTAAGAGGTCATGGTATAGTGTGCACAGACCAAATTATGGCCCTTTTGCTAAGACACAGACTATTTTAACAGATTTTTGCCAGCTTTATTAAAGAGCAAAGGCCTTTGTCATCTAGATTCCAAGATGTGCTTTCCCCAGCCCTTCTAGCAACAGTAGTTTATCCTAATTCCCATCTTCTAACTGGATGTCAGTTTATCACTTGAGTGTCAGAAGCTAGTGGTATAAGTAATGATTCAGAAGTTTCATGTTATAGCACATGATCTTTTGCTGCTGATGAAACTCCCTTGAGTAAAACTCCTTAATTAAGGTACTAAAAGCTTAAATGTTAACCTAAAGCAGACTGAAACTGATTATAATATTTTGACAACTAGTAATCTGGATCACCACCCAAGTCACTTTCTTTTAAGATTTCAGTTGCCTGCCTAGTCTGAGACAGTACTAATGCTAAGTCATTTAATCACATATTCATAACCTTCAACAGTCATATTTATTCTCCTCACCTCCTTTACCCCAGGAACAATGGCTATAATATCTAACTCAATGAATCCATTTCTGATAAATTTTTGATATGTTGCCACATGTCATCCTTTCATTTAATGTCACCACTTCTTTTATTGAATGCCATATTTTCCTTAAAGTTGGACAAATTACCCGCCCCAAATGGTTTAGACCATGATCTATACAAACTGCTTTAAATTACAAAATGAACATTTTCCTTCTCCACTTTTGCAATAGCTTCTTGGTGGAGAATAATGCCCCTCTGACCTCCCTACTAAATCCTCTAATGCACTAGGACCCTAAAGAATGTTTGCATTTGATGCTGAGAATACTTTCAGTCAAGTGAGTTGGGCCTTCATTTATGCTGCTTCCAGTTTGACAATAATGAGCTTCCCTCCTTTTAAAATTATGATTTATTGTGACTCCATTTTTTATAATTAGATTGTGTTTTATTGGTTAACTAATAAATGTTGCTTATTTGTCGGTTTGCATATAAATATGGAAGGCTGTAGTCTCTAATCATTCCGAAGAAGTCTATTGGGATGAAAGTAGAGAATAAACTGTTTTTCACTCTATTTCATATTCTGTTATTCTCTGAGTAGTGACACAGGTGTTTCTTTGTGGTTACCCTGGGCAATCTTTGCTGGCTTGGAAAGATTGTCAAACACTTGTGCAGGCCAGTATATGGAAAGATCAGTGTGCTTGGCATGTAGAAGGACCATAGAGGATTGGACACTTGAGGTCATGGGGTGCACAGGTCCTCAGCATTCTACTCATCATTACCTGACTCAATCTAAAATTGAGCAGTCAGTGCAACTGGAGGGTAGGGCGTAGAAAAGGCCCTAACGTGCATGGCTGCATATATAACTCTTCTATTTTCTAAACATGATCTGCCTCACAACTGAGTTTCTACACTTCCCTTCCCACCCTATCTGAGACGTTATCTGCTTGGATGATATTGGCCAGCCACACCTGATTCCCCCATTCCCCTTCAATAAATCAGGGTGGTCACACTTATGGGGTAGTATCAAGGGTGGATGCATAGCCATAGCCGGCTTTTCTTTTGGCATTGTGTGCCACTCCCTGGTAAGGTGCCATATTTGAGGTCCAAAAATAGAAAAAAAGTCATTTTTACATCCTTACATGTTTAGATTGTAGTGCAAACAAATGTAACAAGTTCTTTGTTGCAGGAATACATTACACACTGAGTGCTGATCCCTTCAGCCCTGACCCAAAATGCAGTATTGGCATTCATTTCTAAATGTTCTTAATGCAGACATTGCACTAGAGCACACACAGACCATTTAAGCACTTCATACCTAACAGTAAATGCAGTATCAGCACTGAAAAATTAAATGCCTGTACTACTGTTTGTTCCCACTTGACACTTTGCATACTGGTCTACCTGTGCCTTTCACCCCATCCTAGCTACACCTTTGAGTGGATGCAAAGGTGGGCAGCTAGTGATCAGCTGTAGATGAACAAAGGGAAATAAAAAAAAAAAGAATTATGGCTGAACTTCTGTTAACCTACCCACTTTGTATATTGTCAAAGAGGCTTGCTTAGGCCAATTTCATCTCTTAAGTTCCACTTTTTCCAAACACATTTTGCATGGGGAGAAACCTCATTTTGATTTCAAGAAAGTAAGTTATGATTCAGTTTTAGTGGGGGGATTTGACTTCCATTTCTGGAGGTGTATTAGTCAGGGCATGCCATAGCTGCAATCTTAAAGTCCTTTTCATACCATATTCTAGGAAATTTGGTCCTAAATGGCTTTGCAGTGGAAGTGTCTTCCTCTCTAGCTTATGTGTGAGTATCCAAATTCTTTCCTATCTGCCTTTGTGTAATACATGGACACAAAGGAAAGGAATCTTTCTCTATTTATAGAACTTGGTTTCTGGACTTGGTTATGGGACAGCATCGGTACTGACCTCAATGCTAGTACTAGCTTACCTGTCCTACATAATCTACTACATTCTTTGACCCAAGAGGTCACTATTCCTCCGGAACTATCTAAACTTGTATGCAAAGTGGTTTCAGACCTGCTCTATTCACTGCATTTTGAAAAGCCTCATTTGAAGCAGTTTGAAGTACTTAGCAGATTCTCCTCTGATGATGTGAGAACACTTGCAACAGTGTGTGTGTGTGTGTGTGTGTGTGTGTGTGTGTGTCACTCTTATAATGCAGTGTTGCCAAATAAAGCCAGGGTCATGCCTAAAGCATATCCATAGACAAGCATTTGCCTGTTTAAAAAATGTAAAATAAAATAAAAACTTTAGCCTTGTTGGCCTGGATAGGCTATCCTTCATGATGGGTGACCTAATTTCTTGATACTTTAGGCATTTAGTGCAAGAGTGTAATCTTTCTGATAAACTTTGTTGTTTTTTCTTTCCAAATAAACTATATTCATTGTTTTTGTAAATATCATGATTTCTAACATCCAGTTTATTATTTTCTTGATTTTGCTGGCTATTAGCACATTACTAAGGTCACCATGACCTGGGAAAGGTTTAAATCAGTTGACTCCAATATCTGGCATACTGCCTAATTTATACCTGCACTAAGCATGGAGTAAAATCAACTGACATTGTAGGTGTTGTGGACCTGCTCATGGTATATTCAGTTTTGGGACAAGATTCTGACTAAGACAGGTTCTGTTTTAGGTGTTACCCGTATCATACTCACCAGTGAATGCATACTTGGAATGTTTCCTGAATGGATTTGGATAGATCACAAACAAACCTTTAATCCGTTTCCATTATTAGTTGCAATGCTTCCTACCAGCCACTGAAATGGTGGAATGATGTACTAACCCTTTAAGACTGAAAAGCATAATTACTTGTCAGTTAGCAAGGCCCTATATGCAGACGACCTGACAGGAAGTTCAGCAGTGTTTACAGATCCATTTTCCCCACATATCAGTAACTAGGATTGCTGTATATACTCTGTCTATGTTTTTTTTCAGCTGTGTTGCTGTATGTCTCAGTTCTTCTGTGTTTTCTAAAATAATAATTATTGTCCCTTTGGTACTATTGCCTTCTTTTAGGTTTAACATATTGCAGAGTTCATGATGGGCTGAGGTGTGCTGTGTAGCTGGGTTGGGGGGGTGAAGTTTGTTTTCATTTTGTTCCATCATCTCCCCCATTAAGGGAATGACTTTATATTAACAGGTGTGTTGCAAAATGCACCTCTCTCATAGAGTGGAACCATAACATTAAATGGATTCTTAAATTGCATGTGTACCTTCTCCTATGCTTTGTACAGTTAAATGATTGTAATATCATCCTCTTAGCACCAGTGCTGCAGTGGAATTGCAAGGAGTACACTATGCTATGATATATATTACAACTTTTTCTACTTCTTCTTGCTAGTGATAACAAGCTTTATTTTTACAGGATGCAGAGTCTGGTATGCTCTACAACCTACATTGAAAGTGCACTGTCCTACCTTACAGTACAGTGATCCCTCTGTTGCCGATATGTATGGCACACTGACCTCCTTACTTCTCAGTGCAGTATAAATTAATTCTGGAAACATCGAGTTTGTGTTGGCAGATGTTCAGTGCCATTAGTGAACAAAGTGCATGCCAGTGCTGCAACCAAGATGTTATCACGTCTACATTTCTACATCTAGTACTCAGTATGAGAAGCATCTATGAATCTGGCCAATCAGCATTGGCTTCTTTATGTGTCTTTCTGGCTATATATCTCCTTGCTTATCTTTCTAACTAAGAATTTAAGCTATGAAATGCTGGAGCAGAATGTTTATAACATTGCTGGAGAGTTACAGGATAGTGTGTGCTAATATATGTGTTATTGTCCTAATTTTAAGTTGATTGTTAAAGACATTCATTGAACATTTGATTGGGTTTTGTAGCATTCACTAGACTTAATATGTTTTGATCTGGTGAAAGTTGTGTCCTCCTAAGTTTTAATTACATACACAGTTTACAATCTAGAAATATATATATATATATATATATATATATATATGTATATATTATTATGTCTAAGCATTTTCACTGATTCTTCATAGAATAGTAAAACACTGAAAAAAACATTTTTAGAATAAATTATGATCAGTACTTCTTGACAGAATACAAACAATCTTGGATGTTTATTGACACATGTAACACAACTTGTTATGTTTGATTAATTGACATATCCTGAACTGCCTTTAAATGAATTCATTTACTTAATGATTTTACCATGTAATGAGGAATTCTGCATATAGATAAATATGCTTTTTGATTATCGTATGAATCCCCAGAAGGTATAACCTTTGTTCAGTGAAATCGAAGCTATTGAATTAAAACAGAACAACAGCAGTGTGATGACATGGAGACAATTAGCAACACTGATGCATGCTGCTAATTTTGATCAAAAGTCTAAAGTTGCAAAGATAAGCGTGCATGCATTAAATTAATTTCCCTTGCCAAATATTAACTTAAAACACTGGAAGAGTGCCATATGTTAACACTGTAAGCTATTAATTTAATAAATGAATCTGCCAATTCTATTTATGCAGCTTATTTTTTTTCTTTAGGGAAGACATGCTTTCTTTTTTCTGTAAACACTAGAACAACTACTGCATTTACATTGCTGTAGACTAGCACATAGTTATGTTTATTTATTCACATACATATGTGTTTATGTATTTATTAATTAATTAATTTATTTGTGATAAAGAAGTACCCTTTAGACACACTGATATATGATGTGTGCAAATTGTATGATGGATGTGCCATCTGAGTTTATAATCAAATCAAAGTGAGTTTTTAATTTGTGTGAATAAGTCCCTTTAGTTGTGTTGAGATTAAAGTAATTACCGGTACTTATTTGTTGAATAAGGTTAAAGTTTCCAGTTTTAACTCATGTCAAGGTGCTTCTTTATCTTCACTAAAACCAAAATATAAAAAAATAAATAAATGATTCAGAAAATTGTTTATTGCATTATAACGTATGCTGATATTTTACAGTCTTGGAGTTATTGATATTAATCAGGGGCTCAGATGTGTACTCCTTCCATAGAAGATGTGGGAGCTTTGCCAGCTCATATGCAAAAACTTTACATAGTAGTCCATTAAGCCAAAACATATATGAGATGCTTACACTAAAACATAGGGCATTAGATGCTACTTCATTTCAACCATGGTGTGATATATCCCATAAGAAAAGACCATTCACCCATCAAGTCAAAGTCTTGGTAACCTAGAAACTTTTCCCTTCAGTAGAAGGGCATTGTGCAGATGGATTAATTCAGATTATCATGTTGGCAAAACAAGGAAATAACTTAATCTATGCAGGAGTTAGGCATCTATTAATTGTAGGTAGAAATATGCCAAAGACAAGAAAATACAAAAAATGGAGTTGTCATTGCTTCAATAAGTTTAGAAAGAGCAGAATACTTCAATCATAGGACCTCTGCACCCACATGATTATGTGTTCTCTGAAAAATGTCAGCATTATCACACCATGCTGGTGGTATAGAGCAATAAAGACTTGATTATGGCCTAGGTGACCCAAGTTTGAATATTGGCCTGGGTGTTTGGCAGAGCCAACAGGCTGGATGGTTGTGCCTATCCTGAGGAGGAGGGAGAGTCACACATGCATGAAGCACACTGGTGGGTTAATCTCCCAGAAGAGGTAATGAAGATAGTCCTGACTCAGTGAGAGTGAAGCATTCTGCTGATATCAAGCCCCTTGCGGGAAAGTGAGATTGGGCAGCACTGACACCTCTTGTATGATACTCACCATGGCATTGTCAACATGAGGAAGGGATGGAGATGTAAAGTGACATAATCACTGGCAGCAGTATGAGGCTGCCCCCCCCAGCTCCCCACAGGTGCCTCAGTTTCCTTTCTGATCCTAAATATGGATCAGAGATAATCCATGGGACTACTTTGAGATTTGGTAGATATGTCAGATTAAAGGAGATCTTTGGTTTAGCTAATGGCCAGGTGTCCGGAGTAAAAATATGTACAAGTAAAAAACATTGCTATTATCTTTCAGGTCATGTCCATTATTGGAATTCATCCTTTCTGAGCTTAAATACATTTTTCCAATATTTAATGTTTTGAAATAATAAACAGTTAGGCACCCCCTTTCTGTAAACCATTGCTTAGTGATTCTTAGTAGATATGATTATAGCTATCAATTAGGAAACAGGATTACAGACATTGTTGTGAGCATTTTTGCTTCACTACATTGTGGGAAAAAGAGCATAACAGGCAATTTTTTTAATACGGTCTTAAATCCTAATTGAAGGCCTATAAATATGAAGCACGTCATCTGCAATCAAATATCCTTGTCCATAGATCAATAAGGTAGTGACTTTAAAGTAGAGGGGACTGGAAGCTAATTGAAAATAGTTGACAATTTTCATCACCCATCAGCATCCTCCAAATCCTTCATATTCTGCAAAGTTTTAAGAAGTGCAGAAATTATACTTTCAAGAAGTAGCTAAATGGAATGTCAGCCAGAACACCTTGCTAAGTCTTAGAATTCATACTGGATTCACGTACGTTATTGACAATGATTGAGTGATGATACTTATTCTTAAGCAATATAAATATGTGATAACCCTGATCATACTTTGGTTGACCTAGATATACCCAGGTAATCTTAAATGTGATTGCTTCTTTACTGCTCAGTCTACTTCTCTATGGACATTCATTTTTGAACAGAAGGCATGAGAAATGTTCAACAGATATATATACAGAAACACAATAGGCATAAAAACATCTGAGTGCAATTTAATCAAATTGTTAGCCTGGTTGCCATTTTTAAAAAGCTGTTTTACACTGGCCTAGCACATTAAACTGTCTCAGCGGTTTTTGCCATTGATATACTTTAACTGTTATAATACAATAGGAAGGCAGCAGTATCATTTATTATTTTTGTAAGTCAATATGTTTTTAATGGTAATAGCAAAATTATACTTTAGTAATAGATGATTTTATGTAAAAGTTTTTTCATCAGCTAGTGAATGTAGACTGTAAAGGTTATAATGTCATAACAATGACTCTTTTTACACAATATTATGCTGACACCACTTTTGGTTTGACAAATAATTCAGGTAATAATTTAGCACATTAAAAAAGACATAATTTAGAAACTAGTGCACTCTAATGGATATGTACCTTTCTTTAGGATGCAAAGTAAGTAATTATATAGTAAATGACAGATAGGACTGGTAAAATGGGGTTGAGTCCTTTTCTGGGAAGCCAGAGAGTGATATGACTGCTAGTTATTGAGACCCAGCAGTAGAAATTAGTATCACTGTGATATACTTTCAGTTTTCATTAGGGCCAAATCCAGCAGAAGGCAACCTTAGCAAAAACTTTGGATTTAGGACTAGCTGGGGCCCATGCTGGGCTATTAAAAACAAAAGACAATTATAATTACCCATGTGGCTGCTTTGTGCATGGTTTCTCTAGTTTTTATTTGACTTCTGAGACTTCCCGGAGTATAGCTTGAGTTCAGCCAATAAAATTCCTGGAGTACGAAGCATAAGCTTGTTTTTTTGAGGGTGTAATACCAACATTGTTGTCATAGTAGTAACTGTCACTCCCACTATCTGCCATATGACAAATCATCATATTGAGCATATATTGGATGATCTTTTGCTGATGTAAGCGTGTGTGTGTGTGTGTGTGTGTGTGTGTGTGTGTGTGTTTGTTTGTGTGTGTGTGTGTGTGTGTGTGTGTGTGTATTTCTGCTACTGCTTTATCTTCTCTTTTCAGGTAAATCACTGTGGATTACAGTAATTTACTACTGCCAGCCATTAGAGTTTCATAATTTTTCTTGTTCAAAAAATGCATATGCTCCATTTTTTCTTAGCTATGCCCCACCCTCTTTCTGTCTATGTATATAATATCTTTTTTTTCTGTTTATTAGCTAAGTCTGAGGAGCATTGATTAATTAAATGACTTTTTCAGAGACACACTTTTTTTATTCATTAGTCAGATCACAGGAGCACTGTCTGGTTAAATGCTTTGTTAAAATTCGACCAGACGGCAAATGGAACTGGAAATAACCAAACGATGACCATTGCTTTAGGTACAGGCATCAGTTCAGTAAAAATGCAGCCTTCTACACTAGCTGTCAGACCTTCCTTAACTGTATTTTTTGATAAATTACTGAGGATTACAGTCAGCCAGTAATGTTAGTCATTAGAGTTTCAAGATTATTCTGGTTATTCTTGTTCAGAAACTGCATGCAGATGCAACACCTGCTCTTCTGTTAACTCTGAATTAAATTAGAGTCGTTTGGCACTTAAAGTTGTAAGAAGCTAACAAACTGCTTCCTGTAGTCTAAATGACAGGATATAAATCCTTCCACCTCCATTTGCCTACTGTGTAAGAGTAAGTCAGTCAATAAGTGCTCCTGGGTTCTGTCCTGATAAGGGACACTTTATTGGGTTCACCTGGTTAACAAATAGGTAAAAGCAAATAATGTTTACATTTTGATCCCTAATTATTTTTATTTTTGTCAATAATTCTTGAGTAGAGGAATTGAGAAGTATTCTTATTACTTTCTTTAAAATGTGAGACTTTGGGGCAAACTGTTGTGAAATGCAGTTATTAAATAATGACAAGCATGTGGGTTTCAGACTTTGTATCTTTCAGAAAATACTTGCTAATCCAAAGCAGCAACGCTCTATGTATATAAGAGAAACATTTAGAATCTGTGCCTGATGTCTGGGTCTTTTTTCTGATTCTTGAGCTAAAAAATTGAGAGGTCAGAGTGGGGTTGCAATAGGTTACACTGTATGGTTCTAATAGCACTGAACTGAGATGTATTTCTGGCCCAGTCTGAATACAGTCATAAAACTGGCTTTACCGTTGTAAAGTATGTGTATGCCTGTAAATAGTAATGTGTGTGAGTTTGTAACTGTGCACGTGTGTGTGAGTGTGTGTGTGTGTGTGTGTGTGTGTGTGTGTGTGTGTGTGTGTGTGTGTGTGTGTATGTGTGTATGTATAAGCACTTAGTTCCTGTAACCCACAGTAATTATGGCATTAAAGGAAAGAACTGATTACATATTGCAGTAAACAGGACCCTTCATCATATGAGCCATGTTCTTTGGGTATAATCCTTTTTCCTTGTTTTGTTGACCATTGGCAGTGTGTTTACCATTTGGCTGTGGATAAACTCAATAGCATGAAGTCTGGAAATTTAATGTTAATATTTTACCACTGAATGTGTTTTAATTTAGCTTGATTTTGTGAGAACACTGGTGTGAAATGCAGTGTGTTGTACCACAGCAGTCTGTCTGCTCCTCAGTACAGATGAGTAAGGCTGTGAGCTGTTAAAGGGCTCCTTCTAAAGTGTTGTGTTTGATTCCTTCAGTTCTTAATTTTTCTACTGTGTGACTCTGCTAAGTTACTTCAACAGACAGTGCTCCTGGACTGTCCCCAAAATGGCATTCATGAAACAAGTTGACCCAAGATGATAGCAAATGTGTTGCCCATTGTCCTTTGAATTCCTGCAGCCTTCACATAGCCACTATTTAGTGCTTCACTATATGCTGTTTGACTGTGAATCTTAGCAGCTGTTGCCAAATATATTTTAAATAAATGTGACTTTCCAGGAAAATAGAAGTTTACTCTTTTGCATGCTAAGCCTGTTTTCAATTTGAGATTTTTTTATCAAATATTTGTTAGTCGTCTTGCTATAAATTTTGAAATAACAATTTAAAACAAATCCAAATATTTGTGATTGTTTTAAAAGAAAAAAAAAAAGAAATTAGTATGTACATTGATAGGTTTTGAATAGTGTTTTATGGTAACTAGGGAGAAACTGTCAAGTAATGGGGTAGTGGTATGGCTGCAGCGGGGGGGGGGGGTGTCCATTACCTTGTCTAGGGTGCATTCTATAATTCTCAACCAGTTTCTCCAAGTCCACCATTTGAAGACATCATTTTTGTTACTGGTCTCATAAAGCACTTTTTTTACCCAATACTAACATCACGTGTATGTCGAATTCTATGCTACTACTAAAATCTTTCACAGAATTTGCTCAATTCTAAAAGGATAAATGGAATCTGCTCTGTTCTTGAAACTGGGTACATGCAAGTATGAACTTACTTCAAACAAATAATGCATTGCATTAATGACTGTGAGGGTGGTATTCATTCTCACATACTTCAAAGATGTATAATGAGCATCTGAGAACTGCATTACTAGAGATGTATTAAAGTTAGAAATACACTGGTTTTTAGACTTTTGAGCTTTGTGATGGAATGCCCATGGCAGTTTTGCACATCAGAAGTGATGTATAACTGGCAAGAAATGTGGTAGTGAACTGGTTAGCATTGTCGCCTCACAGCAAGAAGATCTCTGGGTTGATTCTCGGCTGGGGTGCCTTCTGTGCGGAGTATGCATGCCCTCTCTGAAGTCACTTGGGTTTCCTCAGGTGTTCCAGTTTCGTCCCACATTGCAAAGACATGCAGTAGGTGGCAATCTTAATTGACCATAGGTGAGTGTGTGTGTATGAGAGTGAGTGGTAAGAATGAACTACAGTAATAGGGCTAGCACCTGATGGTGTAAACCTTGGCTCGAGATGATTGTCACTGTTGAAGTGACACCCCGACACTATGTGCAAAAAGGGGTTGAGGATGGAAGGATCGGTGTAATTTTGTGCTGAATATTCTGTATGTAAGTAATGTCACAAATGGAATCATGCAGTTTTAGCAAGAGGCTATGGGCATGAGCCTGCATGGATCTCTTAGGAATTTCCCTGAGAACATGCCCAGAGCAGTGTAGAACAACAACACGAGCTCACAACTTACTGTTTTTTTTTTTTTTTTTTTATTGCCTGTAATGGGGGTTCTTACATGGGCACAATGTTTTGGCTTTTATCAGGTTGGAAAAGGGGAAGATAGAACAGCTAGTCATAAGGGAAAGAGAAAACAAGGAAAACACAAAAGGAACACGTTAGGTGAATTGTGCTGGAGAAGATGGGAGATTATCAGCACTATGTTTTTTTCTTTCTTTTTTGGGGAGGGGATCATAACTCCATTTTTTTTTACTAGGGGGAAAGTGTTTGGGTAGAGTTAAGATATTTTTAGACAATGACACAGAATGTAGACAGGGCAGGAACACTATGACTGCTTGATAATGGGAGGGGAGATAAAACATACTGATGCAGGCAGATACAAAGAGAAGATGATGAAATCTGGGAGGCAGCCGCCACGCTTGTCCAGGATATATGTATTTATGGTACAGTCCACACTGTAATGAATGATATGCATGCAATTAATGTTGTTAAGCCCCTATGTATGTAGTGCATGCATAAGAAGAACAGGTACCACACATACATTTGAGGTAACAACTTAATTGGTGTTCTGCACCATCAGATAGTCAAGTATATTCCACAGAAAGACTACCTAGGAATGGCCAATAAGCTGTGTGACAGCACACAGTGACAAACGTGGTACACTTCAGTTACACACCACTGGAAGATGTGTAGGGAGGTACGGGAAGAAGCAAGTATTGTAGACAGTTATTAGTGTGATGAAGGCTGGAAACCATGAAGGCATTATGGCCTCTGATGTGCTTGTCATTCACATACCCAGTACTTGTCTTACATCCAAGGGATTAGTTAGCATTATGACCCCAGCTGTTGAATGTACCACTTATCATTTACTCCAGGACATGGATCACATAGCTATTAGTCTGATTATAGAGTGTGATGTTCACATTATACAAGAGTGGTGTGTTTGTTTTCTGAATCAGCAAATCCCCCCATGTGTCTTGTCAATGCAGGTGTTGTCATGGCTGTGGGAAATGTTTTTGGTATGTGTTGATACTGTCTGTATTATGCTAATATCACAGCTGGAGTCAATGACTGCCCACAATCTGTAGTCCTTCAGGCAGCTGTTTGGACACAGCATGTGTATGTCATTTGTGATGTCCATCACTTAACTAATTGGCAGTAAAGGGCCTAGCAGACAGCCCTGATGTACAGACCTGATCACTGGACCTGAGATATAGGTCACGTCACATACGTAAACTTATTGAAATGCCACTTATGCGATAAACTGGTCTACCCATTTGGTGATATAGTTGTTTATGGCCAAATATGACATTGTTGATTGAATACCTCAGTGTGGATCTGTGTCAAATGCCTTAATCTGGTCAAGTTCCACAAGATGATACTGTTGACATCATGCATACCCTCAATGATCTCTTTGAGGACATCTGTCAGATGTAACAGACATGATGTACATTAACAGCTCACATAGCTCTGTTGCACACAGCCAGAATATTACTAGTGTACATGTAGAAGAGGTCCATGATGACATGTTGGTCTACCTCACAGTTGAGCAGAGTCAGGATGTCTCTATAAATGCATGCATCAAATGCTGTCCCCTCAACTCAGGTGGATGCATATTGATGTACACCCTTGTATGGAAACATAGCCCATGTGGAAGGTGTGTTGAAGTGTGTATTCAATTAAATCAGGAAGGTGTATATGCTGAGTCACACCGTAGGTGGTCTGTGATGTTGTCACAGCCCATTGATTCTATGTGATAGGCCAGAATGAAGGTAAGACAGTGCATACTGCCTATCATGATCTGGCCTAGGGTTGTGGCCCCCATGCAGGTATCATTGAGAAACCCTCTCATCTGGGTAGTAACCCTCGCATCAGTTGATGGGTAACCAAATGGCTTACCAACAGAACACATACTGTGAAAGTTGGTAAATCAACCTGTACCAGTAGAGATATTACCAGTGGCAAAACCCCAGGATGTGTGTTTATCCTTTCACTGTTTGGACTTTCTCAACAGTTCAGGGTAAAGTATATTGCCTTTGGCTTACCAGTTTTGTTGATTCTTGCATATTGGGTGCAATAATTGAGTCCACCAATGATTATAACATAGTACAGGAGGAGCTAACACAGACAACTGAATGGTGACAAAGGCACATGATCTACAAGTAATTGCAGAAATATGTGATTGTTATGTTATCCATCTGGAAAGTAGAATTCCAAGTTAAGCACAGCATTGACAACAGTCCTGATATGCAGAAACCATGTGATGCAAGCACTGGAAATACATGTAGATAGGAATCTGGACTATGACCACCATATGTCCACACTGGTATTGAAAGCCTTGTCATGCACATCATAAGTCATGTCATCATATTGAAATCTTAGGACTGTATGACAGCACTGTAGCCAGACTTCATCAAAACACTATTGCGAGACTATAATGCTCTTTTTTGCATGTACTTTACCAGACACATGGAGCAGCTAAAGTGACCAAAGAGCTTTCTCAGCAAGATAACACAGGGCCTACAAACCATGCCATGATGTATATGGATAGATTAAAATCCATGTCACTGTAATCTTTATTGTATAGGATGAAGTGACTTTTGCCTGGCCTCCAGGCCAGTCTCTCAGCCTGTCTGGTGGGAATATACACCTCCAAAAATTTGATATAGCTGATGACAGTGGCAGTGTCTGCTGAGGTGAATATGATAATAACAGTGACACATATACTGGTGTAAAAGGCTTTGTGTAATGTGAAACAAGAGATCACACACACATACCCAGTTCACTGCAGTGTGAATAGAACTCCTAGCTATCTAACTACACAGACTACAGAACTCTGTACTTTATGCAAGTGCCACAGAACAAGTTTGATGTGGAGTGTATCAGACTACACTTTATAGTTGATGACAACAGCAGTGTCTGTTGAGGAGAATATGTCCAACATGCTGGTGTAAAATGTTCTGTGTGTGTGTGTGTAAGCAAGAGCTTACACACACACACACACCCACACACACACACACACACACACACACACACACGCACACACACGCACACACACGCACACACACACACACACACACACACACACACACACACACACACACATGTCCATTTGACTGCAGTGCAACAGAATCCATACCTAAGTACACAGACTACAGACCAGAGTATTTTAAGCATGCGCCACAGCACAAGTCTGACTTTTACAAGACTGAAGGTGAACTTACATTAGATGACATCAGCAGGCCATTTGGGGGGACAAGATGTTGGGTGGGCTGCATGAAATGGATGTGTAAGCATCTGCAAGAATCAAAATAATGTCACTCTGTGGCATTGAAGCAAGAAGTGTGGCAAATACACTTCTGGCTACACACACACACACACACACACACACACACACACACACACACACACACACAGAGTTGACTGCAGTGAAAAGAGAACACCTACCCAAGTACACAGACTACAGACTACAGTATTTTAAGCAAGCACCACAGTCCAAGTCTGACTATTACAAGACTGGAGGTGAACTTATAATAGATGGCATCAGCTGGCCATGTGGGGGGAAAAGATGTTGGGAGGGCTGCATGAAAATGATATGCACCCATCTGCAAGTATCAAAATATTGCCACTCCATGGAATTGGAGCAGCAACTGTGGGATGCACATTTCTGCTCTTCTGTCTAGACACACGCACGCACCACATCCAGTTGACTGCAGTGAAAATAGAACTCCTACCTATCTAATTACTCAGACTACAGAACTCAGTACTTTATGCACATTCCATGGCACAACTCTGACTTGGCATGTGTCAGATAACACTTTATAGCTGATGACATCAGCAGTGTCTGTTGAGGAGAATATAACAGTGTACAACTCTCTGTAATGTCAAGCAATAGCACACACATACACACACACACACACACACACACACACACACACACACACACACACACACACACACACATGTCCATTTGACTGCAGTGACAAGAGGACCCATTCCTAAGTGCACAGACTACATAACATAGTACTTTAAGCAAGTGCCACAGCAAAAAGTATGACTTTTACAAGACTAAAGGTGAACATATAGTACATGACATCAGCAGACCATCTAGGAGACAAGATGTTGGGGGTCTGCATGAAATGGATGTATAAGCATCTGCAAGACTCAGAATACTGTCACTCTATGGTATTGAAGCAGTAAATGGGGCAGTAACACTTCTGCTCTTCTGGCTACAGAGAGAGAGAGACACACACACACACACACAAACACACACACACACACACACACACACACACACACACACACACACTTGACTGCAGTGAGAACAGAACCCTACCTAAGTACACAGACTACAGAGCACAGGATATGCAAGCACTACTGCACACGTCTGACTTTTTTAAGAATGCAGGGAACATATAGCAGATAACATCAATAGGCGATGTGGGAGACAAATTATTGGGAGGCCTGCATAGGCTTATAGCTTCATATGTTCATAGGAAGCTACTAGCCTAATGGCCCTACAGTGTTTAGAAACCTAACTATGTAAAAACACAAGTACCCTTATTGAGCATAGTTGGATGGTCATTGGTAGCAGAGCAATTTTGTGAGAAGCACCAACTCTCCCTTTCCATGAGGGACATAGTTACCACCCCATAGGTGGTTTTACAATCACCCAACCAGTAGTCAAAGCTGCACTTGAAAAGGGTTATTAAGAAGCACTGTTTCACATGCATGGAAGCCTATTGCAGAGGAGTGTGCGTCATTTGTCATTGTTCTTTTTATTTCACAGACTAGGTTGAGAACCCTGGGCCATGTTATTCTTGTCCTGTTTGATTTGCAGATAGCCTGTATTGACCCCAGGATGATGTGTATAGCAGTGATACATGTACACCTGTTGCTACAAGAATGTTGAAATAACCCTTGTCTATGTTACAGTTCATTGCTATAAAATGCAATGTTACAACAGTAAAAAAAAAGGTTAGTCACCCTGTACTAGAACCCAGGACCATCTTTACTCCAGCTGTACACTTACACCTGTTGCCACAAGACTAATTACAAGGCATTCCCTATTTCACCAATTATTCTTTAGGTCTCTCTGTTAATTGCTTTGCAACACTGCTTAGCTGGTTTGTATGATGCTCAATATTATTAATTGAATGCATTTGGTTTCTATTTTTGGCTGTATTGGACATGTCTGTTTTCTGCGGGGTCCAGTAATTAAGTATGAACACTGCTGCACTTCATGCAAATGAGATAAGCTTAACCAAACTCGGCATTCATTTTCTGTGTTCCCATGATTGCACTAAATTACACATCACGCAAATACTGACCCCCTCAAAAAAATTAGACAAAGACAAAAAAGGAGAAAAAAAAACAAGGGGCAAGTAGTTGAAATGAGGAAAATCAATGTATGATATACACACAGGAAAATGATGGCTTGTATCAGATATGTCTATATAGAGCTGGATTTGAGCTCTTACTCCAATGTTCCTTCAGAACACAGGAGGTGCCTTATCCCTCTTTGCCAAATAAACAGCTTTGCAGCAAAGAACTAAACTCAAGCTGTACACAATCAACTGCAACAGCATCTTCAATGCTATCAAATCATACAACTGTTATTTGTACATTTATCATTTTGGATGTAGTGCAGATAGTGATCACACAACCTCTCTGTTATGATTATTGCTTGCATATATACAGCTCTGTATTACATTTATTTGTTTGTTGGCCATTTTTCAGTTAGCTGTCCAGTAATCTGAGACATGCAGTGTGTAAGTCTTTCTATATCCTTGCCCTTAAAATATGTCAGGATTTCAAGTGGAAATAATATCATATGCAGTTGCCAACAAATTAAGGCTAGGTTGGATGTTAAGTAACATAACCTGTGAATTGTATGCTGATTACTTACATTTCCAACCTTACCTCTAATACTTTGTAGATCTAACTTGACACATCCAGGGGAAGTAAGGCAGTCTGCAGTGCTGTTTTGTTTTCCTTCTCCTTCTCTCAATCAGTAGTCATTCACATCTGTAATCCATTAAAACCAAACACTGAGCAAGTGCCTGCACTATATTTACATCTCTTACATGGATCCAAGTATTTGGGATTCAGCAATTCTAATGTTTTCACACCTCATTTCTATCTTTACCATACTAACATCCCTGAATCTACACCATATAAAAATACAACCTTGTAGCTAGGAAAACAGATGGCGAGAAAATGTCTTTATGTTGGGAAGACTGCACATATGCTATTTCTTTATGATATATCTGTACAGAGGAGTATTGAACTTCAAAAGGTATGCTTCCATTTTGTCAGCTACATACTGCATATGGAATGTATTTAAAGAAAGTCTGAAGCAAAGGCTTTTACACTTTTATCTTTATGCATTAGTTAGAAGTGTACTGATGGTATGGACATGTTTGTCAAGCCATTTCTGAGGTATACATGAAAATGGAAAGCTGTATGATAAATATGTCCAAATGTTTCAGGAACAGTTCCTTTGAAAACACTTTTAGCATTTCAATGATGGTTTGTTAACAAAAGGTGTAATTGTTCTGTTCTTTTGGTGGGGGAGCAATGGTGAGTTAATATTATGGTGCAAACAAGGGTACACTGTTCTCTTTTGGGGGGCAAAGGTGAGATAATGTTATGACACAAAAAGGATATGTTGCACTTGTTACTGTCCTTATTTTGCATCCCATCTGTTGTTCATATTTCACATCAATAGACTGTTTTATGTTTCTCCCTTGGGTAATACTGGCTACATTTTCTGTTTTATCTGGAAACAGTTATTCTGTGGTCATATGATACTTATGTGTATTATCCTTTGTTGTATTTTAGGACACCTGGGAGTATGCTACCTAGGCATATCAATGCTCAGAGACCCTGCCCTACACTGATGCCGAGAACCAGGTGATAGTGGATGTCTTTAGACAACATGGTTCTTTTCTACTGGAAATGGGATGGGGATATATGGCACATAGGCTACAAATATGGGGCAAGATAGTTGATAATATGAATGATGTGGGTTGCCACAGAAGGACATATGAGCATATGTGGAACAGGGCCACTGACATGATCACATATGCACAGAGGAGAGCAGCTGCAGTGGTCTGTGACCAGATAATTACTGGGGGAGGGCCCTCTAGGGAACCACCACTAATACCCAATGAAGAGCTAATGACCAATATTAGTGATACAGACAGCTCCCAGGAGAGTGCAGTACAGCATGTGCTGAATGTTTGAACTACAGTTTTAGAGACAGCAAACATGTCCCAGGAGGAACTTCAAGGTAGGCTTTGGAATCTCAAAAGTCGAATACTGTTATATAGTAAAACAGTTGATTTCAGTAAATCTGTGTAGTGTCTTTTTTTTAAAGGGGATTAAAGATTGCTATAGTTATTAGCTTAGGTTGGAGCTGTCAGCCACATTCTTATTGAAAACATATTTAATGGACATATAGAGGGGCAAAATTATTACCCCCTGTGTTAATTGTGATGATGTTGTGCTTACCTCTTGCATAACTGCTTTCAGGACTGTTTGGATTGCAGAATAGAATCTCATTTGCAGATGATAAGCCAAACATTTTTATGTCAGTCTACTGAGCAATTTAACAATATATTTGAGTGGGTGCTGTTGATGCCAGTCCTATTGTGTGTATGCCTGTACTGTCTGTAATAGTAGTGTAGGTATTATTTTTTCCTGTGTTTGTTGCTTTTTAGCACATGTGATCATGACAGTGGGAGTACGGACCCTCTGCCACTTGATGTCAGCATATCAGCAGACTCTGATGATGATGGTGGCTGAGCTGAGGCACAGTCAAGGGGTGCAGATGTTGAATCTGACAATGAGGTTGACATACAGCCATCCCATGCAATTCCACTGGACACAGCTAGTAGGCATATGCCTACCCATTCCAGTGAGACCTCAGATATTGAACAGGTGGATGGTGAGGAAATTGATCAGGGATATGTAGCTACTGTGGCTTCACTGCCTGTTGAGTCTGGCAGTAGCCAAAGTTGGGGTGAGGTTCCACAAAGGAGGGTTGATAGGGGTGCAAGGAGGGGGCCTGCTGTCCCTCCTCCACCTGTTGCAGGTGTCTCTTCCTGTGCCACTCAGCATATGTTTAGGGAAATCATGGAGGCACAGGCATGTTTCTATAGGTGCTTATAGATGCTCCAGACAAATGCTCAGTGTTGCAGATGTGGCACAGGCTAACATGTATGACAGCCTGCACCATGTTGCCATTTCAATGGATCTGGTGCATAACATGTTGGAGCGAGGAGTGTTGGTGATGTAACGAGGGGTGTCTGTCATGGAACAAACATTGTCTGTAATGGAATATCTGCTAGGAAGGGAAAGGTGGCCATGCCCTATCACATCCCACAGTGGCAGTACTTCCACTGCTCCATCAATGAGTGTGCAGTCAACAGCTAGACATGGCAGGCCATGGGGTTGTTGTCCTGGATGTCCCCATGAAGGGAGCTCATCCAGCAGTCATCAGTCATATTCAAGTAGCAGCAGTGCATCTGACCATGGGTGTGGCTGTGCTAGTGCAACTCTTTACAAAGCCAGTTATGGTTAGAGATGACAATGCTGAACATACACCTGTCTGACATACAAAGGCATAGAGCTAGCACAGAGGTTGGCTGTGTTCATGCAGACACTCACATACTCATTTCACATGGAGGACACCTACAGACACACACACAACAGTTACTCATTTTGTCTCACTTGCCATTTGTTGGTTTATCTAAATGCCTGCCTGCTTCCCTTTCTTACTCACACATACTCACTGACCTTTTGTATCAGCCTATTCTTCCAGGCTCTCAACACAACACCCACCACAAGAGATGATAACAGTGCCATATCCATGTTTTCTATCTGTTGTATTTAGGGATACAGAAGCTTAGTGTCTAATGCTCAGGGTGCATAGCTAACTTAGTGCTTAGTATACCTGCATTTGTGGTGTTGAACTGGTAATTTTACCTTTGACTCATATCAGTCTTGGAAAGTTAGACAGCTGATAGCATCAAACTTTCCCAGCTTTATAGTGAATTATCTTGTGAGGGTTGTAAAGTCAGAAACTGCAATGTGTATCATTACTTTCTAACTTCTCTCTTTAATGATTTTCCAGTGTAAAGGTATGGTGCTAAACTAAAGGCATGCAGTGATCATCCATACTTTTGAGAGGTATGACTGTGAATCTTTGATGCCTGAGGCCTGCTACTTAGTAATGGACAATAAAAGTCAAATAAGTCTCTGCCGTCACATGTTAAGAAAATTTCTGTACAAATCCCTGACCTTTTATTTGTTTACCATACCATCTAATGAAATACAAGGATATACCACACGTTCATATTATTAAACAATACACTTCAGGCTCAGAACTTACCTTGTAAATGGAGCAGTTTCCAGAGTTTAGTTCAGGGTTGACTATGTCTGATGCAAGCAGTGCACAGCTAATACATGGGGAGGTAACGTGTGAGTTGCCTGACATCAATGTTACTATATGTATGTAAGTAGGAGGAAGGTTTGATGGCCCTAGGTGGTGAGTGAGTGTGCTATGCATTGTCTCTTAGCCAATGCAAGGGCATAGTGAGCCTGCCCACATTTGCCTATATCCACAGCAGCAGTTGTTTCCCATTCTGACTCCTCATCTGCCTGTGGCTGTAGTGACCTTACCATTGGTGGGGGATGTTTGCCCCTTCCCCTTGCTGGTCCTGCTAAATTTGTTTCCTCAGGATGATGTTGTGTAGCATGGCACATAATGTGAATATTTCTGTACATGTCTGTGGATTGTAGTGCAGGGCTTCCCCATGTGTATCTAGGCAGTGGAACCATGACTTCAGCAACCCAAACACATGTTGTGTGATATTTCTGGTTTGAGCATGTGCTTCATTATGGCATTTGTCTGTGAGTGTTTGTGCATTTCTGCTGTATATCCTCAGCCATGGTTCCACTGCATAGCTAGCATCCCTTAGCAAATGACCCTGTGGAATATCCCCTCCAGCAAACGTCTGGTACAGCCGGGAGGTGTGCCAGATATGTGAGTCACGGTAACTGCCAGGGTTGTGAGCACACATGTTCAAGATGATTTGCTTGGCATTACACATGACTTGACAGTTGACAGAATGATAGCCATTTCTGTTTATGTAGAGCCTACTCTGTTTCCCGGGTGGTGCCTTCATTTGTATATGTGTGCAATCTATAGCACCCAGTACTTCAGGGTAGTGTGCGCTACACGGTAGAACGCTTGCATATTTCTGTCCCTCTCCTCAGAACTATGGGGAAAATATATGTGGTCACTGGCATGTTGGAGTATAGCATTCAGGAACTGGTGGATAATCCTAGAGGCTGATGCCTGTGACACCCCAGCATGTTCCCTCTTAGTCTCTGAAACATGCCTGTCACTAAGATTCTAAGGGCTACACATACCTTTGTCTCCACTGGGATGGGTTCTCCTTAGTTCTCTCTGGCTCTGAGTTGAGCACAGCAGAGATTGCAGAGTTCCTGTAGTATGCCCCTGTCCACCTTGTAGCGGTCTACAATTTCCACATCATGTACATTGTGAAAAGTTAAACAGGGCCTGAAGACTCTTCTCCTTCTCAGCTTAGGCCTATTAGCAACAGCAGCAGTAGCACTGGCTTCAGCCTGTATGACATACAAATGAATTAAATCAGCAGCAGCCCCTAATATTCTGTCAATGTAGACTCCTTTCTGGGGCTGTATTCCAAAAGTTTTGGAAAAACCAGCACAGAGTCTCCATGGATGTTTTATTGCTTGTTGAATAGCTCTACCATGTTGGATTGGTTGAATAGCATGCATTTCACCTGCTTATGCTGTAATTAGCATGCCACTGTGTTTACCTTGTTTGCCCGAGGGTGTGCGCCTCTACACAATGCTTACTGAATCTAAACTTCATTGCTACTGTGTAGAGTTTATTGAATCCCCCGATTATTGATGTAGCACAATTACTATCACTTCAGTATTTCACTGGAATGCAGATACATAAACATCAGTCACACTTTGTGTGCCTACAACTTACTGATGGTATGAAAACCTGAGAAACTTAAACCTATTACTTCATTATGCAATGCTACCTTATTTTAATGTTATAAATGTACATGTTTTTTCATTGCATAGACTGTCATAATATTTCTACTGTTTGTAAAAATGAAGCTTAATGTGTGGCAACCCCTCCCCCCTTTCATTATTCACAGTATACAGTAATCCATTGTCGTGTTCAATGGAAATGCTGCATCTTACTCTATAAATGTATTGGAAATAGCTAGTTTAAACAGTATGGCTTTAAAGCTGAGAAGGGATACATCCTGGAAACAATAATATTGTATTACGTTCTATAGGCCTATAATGAAAGGAGATAATGCTTTTCAGTTTGAAATTAATTTTGCAGTCAACACTTAATATCTGTGAGTTAATAGAAGAAAGGTAAGGATGTATTGATCTATTTATTGGTGAAAGGTTTGTTACAATGGCAAAATCAGCAGAGTGAATTTCATGAAGGGCAGAGTCCTGTAAATGTTGCTTTGCCTGTAAACAATTTTCATGTGCCCAATCTAAACTGCAAGGAATTATTACCATTCATTTCTAGATCTTAATATTTGCCCTCATCATTGCCAGTACTTGTAAGATAGTACAGTGATATCTTCAAATTATCTTTGTCATTATATTCATATTATTTTGTGTCTATCTATATCACTATTATTTTTATTATTATTATTATTATTATTATTATTATCATCATCATCATCATCACCATCATCATCATTTGGCAGCTGTGCATGTGAGAGTAAATGACTTGAGAAGTAGAGCCCTGATGGATATGCATAAAAACATGTCAGTAATTTTCAGGTAAGTTACAAAAGCAAGTAAAACCCTAGTCCTAAGGGGAAATCTTTCTTTCAACTTGAATGCTGTAAAGATTTAAATAAAATACAACTGGCTTCAATAATTGGTTAAATAGTTGTTGTCATTCCAAGGGTATCCAGTATTTCTCAGCATGTAATGAGATGCACGGCAATTAAGCTTGCTTTGTTAAGGTTTGTCTACATCTCTTCTTTCAAGGCTTTTGCATAGTGGCTTAAACTTTTGCTACCCCATAGTGTCTTTTGTAGTCAGAGTCCAGTTGGTGGATGTTCCATGGTAACTAGCATATGAGTCCTAAAATTGGATTGCATTAAGATAGTTTCCTTAATATCAGAAGTATAAGCAATAAACAGTCTGTAGCCAAATTTGACCCATGTTCCCAAGGGTATCTGATTCAAGCAGACACTAAAATCAACACCTACTGTCCTTGTCCAAGAGGGACCCAAGTAGAACCCCTGGAGTGAATTTCTGGTTCCCCATCTGATTGTCCAAATTATGCTTAAAGAGAGCCAATGAGAGGCTTTGTTTAACATGAAGAGGAAGCTTGTTCCAAAGGTGGAGCAACCTCTGTGAGACAAATCTGTCTCTCCAGCAAGTTAATTTGATGTCACATACCAGGTTAAGGTCCTTTGGACAAGTGACCCATGTGCCATTTGGCTTGCGAATGGGCAGCATTTTCATTAAATCTGGGTCAGAGTGTGCCCTATATACAAGGCACAGGTCGCCTCTGAGCAGGCTGTATGACATAGTGTAAAGTGGCAATGATTTCAGTCTGTTAGCATAAGACAGATCTTGAAAACCCTGAATTTTCTTTGTAAGGAACCTTTGTGGTGTTACCAGTTACTGCAGGTGTTTGGGAAGGAACATACCAAAGGGAGAGCTGTATTCTATTATTGGCCTGATGATGGAAGAATACAGAGGGGCTATAACCTATTTTTTTTCTAGAGGCAATCCCCTTACTTATGAGATGAGCAATATAAAATGCCCTTCTTATCACTGTGGAGGCATGGTGATTGAAGTTAAGGTTGCCGTCGACCTGTGTGCATAGATCTCTCTCCAATGACTGTGTGTTTAGGGTATTGCTATTGATGTGCTAGTTTACAGGAACATCACCATTGCTGAAGGGAATGATAATGCATTTCTTTGCATTAAATTTAAGATCATGGCTTTGGCACCAGTCATTAGTCTGCATAAGAACTTCTTGAAGGATGTTGACATTTCTAGGGGTTTAAATGATTGCTCCCAGTTTGCAGTCACCAGCAAACACTGTCGACTACAGTCCTTTAGTTTTAGCCTGTACTTCAGAGAAGTAGATTCTGAACAGTAGAGGTCCCAAAACCAATCCCTGTAGGACACCACTGGTTATATAGGAGGTGGAGCCACCTATTTTGACTGTATGAGTTCTATCAATGAGCCAGTTTGCAACCCACCTTACAAATTATGGGTCGATACCCAGCTGGTTGAGTTTATTAATGATGCCTGAGTGGGGGACTGTGTCAAAAGCCTTGGCTAAGTTGAGGTAGGCCATATGCACAGATTTGCCCTCATCTAGGGCTTTGTTGACTATCTTAAAGAAGTCCACCAAGTTTAACAAGCATGATCTCCCATTGACAAAGCCAAACTGAATGGGGTTGTGCATTTGGAGATTTCCTTTATCTTTGTTAATAAGGTCCATGATGATTCATTCCATGGCTTGTAGATAAGGCTGGTCAGGCTAATGGGTCTATAGTTCCTGGGGTCCATGGATGCACCCCCTTTGTGCAAAGGGATGACGGTAGCTGTTTTACATTCTGATGGGATGGAACCAGTGCTTAGGTTGTGATTGAAGAGCGTGCCCAATGGTGATGCTAATTCCTGTTTTAACTCATGTATTACACAGCCTGGGATGTTGTCTGGTTCCACAGAGGTTGCATTTTTGGCCATGGAGATGGCATTTAAGACCTGATCCTTGGAAATACTAGGTGGGGGACAAGTGTTAGGGAAGCTTGGGGTATATGTGGTGGAGACAGGGGAGTGAAGTTTTCACTGAACCTGTCAGCCAGCAGTTGTGCTATATCCACAGGTTCTGTACAGTCTTCTGTGAGTTCAATGCAAATATGGGCCTTATTTTTGAGGTTATGTTTGTAACTAAAGAATGCCTTGTGGTTAACCTTAGTTAGGAAATTTAATTTGGATTCATATTTAGCTTTGGAGGAATTCACTAAGAGTCTTATTTCCTTGTTTAAGTTAAGGAGGGAGTATTGTCAGTTTTGAGAGAATTCCTTCCTACTCTTAGACAGTAATTTCTTTCTCATATTGTATAGCCTATTAATGGCAGTTGTGCACCAGGCTGGCTTGTTTTTCCTTGAAGATCATGCTTTGGTTCTAGCAGGTATGGCAGAGTCAATACAGTTGTATAGCTGCTCATATAAAGCATAAGTACTGGTGTAAAAGTCAGCATAGGTGTCTGCTCTGTCAGTGGGAGGAGGGGCTATGAAGCTATTTAAGCTGTCACATAAGAGGCTGTAATAGGCTTTGGAGAAGTTTTTTAGTCTAGGCAGACATGTTTGTATCTATAGCTGCTCCACAGTGCACAATGCGCAAACAAGCTCTAACTCGTGCAAAAGCAGTGCTTATGTAGCAAAGGAGAGAAAACTGATTTAAACAAATTAACCCAATAAAAAAAGCTAAAAACTGAACCCTGCTCCAGCAGCCTTCAATCAGATGAGTTCTAATGGCACAGTCCTGCCACTGTGGTGCAGGGGAAGCCTCTCCAACAAAGGATGGCCTGGTTTAGTACTCAGGTTATACAAACAAAAGTAAAGTCAGCTGGTCTGAATCTGGTCTATGCTACACCAAACAAAGTGCTGACTGGATAAATACAAGAGAGCAGTAGATGGACACCAAACTCTGTGGAGCTTTGCTAAAACAAATCAAAACCTGTGCAGTGCTTATGTAGCAAATGAGAGCAAACTGATTTAAACAAATTAACCAATAAAAAAGCTCAAAACTAAGCCCTATTCCAGCAACCAGCAACCAGATGAGTTCTAACTGCACATTCCTGCCACTAAGGTGCAGGGCAACCCTCTCCAACAACAGATGGCCTGGTTTAGTGTCCAAGTTATACAAGCAGAACTAGATTCAGCAAGTACATAGGTAGGTACTAGGATATCGGCCCTAGGGCCTATACAAGCATAGCCAAAAAGGTACCCTGGCTTTCACCACCAAAGACAATTCCTGTCAAGCAGAGCCACAGAGGTGATCCTCGGGGTGAATTTGCTATTTCTCATCTGATCATCAAGATTTTTCTTGAAGAGTGCTAATGAGAAGCTTTGTTTGATATAGATAGGTAGTTTGTTCTAGAGTATGGAAAGTCTCTGGTATAGGAATCTATCCCTCCAGCATGTTCTGTTTATTGTGGTGACAAGGTTTAGGTCCCTAGAGTGTGTAGCTCAGAAGGATTGGCATTTCTGTAAGTGGAGCATGTCCAACAGCTCTGGGTTTGCCATAGGTTTGTATGTTAGGCAGAGACTGCTTTTGAGTAGGCGACATGGAATGGAGTAAAGCTGGAGTTTTTTGAGAAGGTTTGTGTATGGCATCTGTTTGAGGCTGGTAATAATCTTTGTGAGGTATTTCTGTGGCCTTTCCAGTTGTAGATGTCTTGTGAGGTACATACCAAAATGGGTGTTGTACTCTATAATGGTTCTGAGTGCCAAGAAGAGGGGCACAATTACCTCTTTTTTCTGGATGAGAAACCTTTTGTGATGAGGTGTGCCACATAGAAGGATTTCCTGACTACTGTAGTGATGTGATTATCAAAGGAGAGACTACTGTCCATTTGTGTCCCAAGGTCTCTTATCACACTTTCAGTGTTAAGTAGACTACCACCTATGTGGTAGCTCATGGGTGCAGAGTTTTTACCAAAGTAGATGACAATGCACTTTTTGGCATTGAGCTTGAGGCCATGGCTTTGACACCATGCATCTGTCTCAGTAAACACCTTGTGTAGGATGTCCGCATCATGAGGAGTTGCAATTATGGCTCCTAGTTTGCAGTCATCTGCAAAATTCATTAACCAAAGACCTTCTGTGTTAGCCTGTACTTCAGAAAAGTAGATACCAAACAGGAGAGGACCCTGGACTGAACCCTGTGTTACTCCACTTGTCACTGGTCTGAAGTCAGATTTGGAGTCTGCTACTTTTACAGTGTGG
This sequence comes from Protopterus annectens, assembly GCF_019279795.1. Taxonomy (NCBI): domain Eukaryota; kingdom Metazoa; phylum Chordata; order Ceratodontiformes; family Protopteridae; genus Protopterus; species Protopterus annectens. The sequence goes on along the minus strand of NC_056728.1, from coordinate 1,994,560,852 downwards.
GTTCTGTCTGTGAGCCAGTTGGCAACCCATTTTGTGACATAGGGATTTATACCTTGCTTTGTGAGTTTGTCTATAATTCCAGAGTGGGGGATGGTGTCAAATGCCTTGGGTGAGATCTAGATAGGCTGTGTGAACCACCTTACCCTCATCTACGGCTTTGGTGACTGCTTCAAAGAAGTCTGTCAGGTTTAGGAGACATGATCTGCCTTTTACAAACCTGAACTGGGTGAGGTCCAGAGTTTGGAGATTACAACGTCTTTGTTTATAAGTTCCATGATGATACGTTTCATGGCCTTGCAAACCAGGCTTGTTAGGCTAATGGGGTGGTAGTTCCCAGGGTCCGTGGTGGCTCCCCCTTTGTGGAGTGGGATAATCATCACTATGTACCATTCAGCAGGCACAAAGCCTGAGGTGAGGCTATGATTGAACATGGTGCTTATGTGGGGTGCCAGTTCATTCTGTAGTTCATGTAGAATGCAGACTGGGACGTTGTCAGTTCCCATGGATGCTGTGTTCTTGGCTTTGGAGAGTGTGTTTTTTATCTGTGCAGCCATGATTACAGGAACTTTGCATTCTTCCGGTATAGAGATGGGCCCTTTAAGGGGTGAAGGGGGGTAAAGTTAACACTGAACCTATCCGCCAGGATGTTGGCAATATCAGTTAGTTCTGTATATTTTGTGCCATTGTGCTGTAACTCAGAGCAGATCTGAGTGTTGCCATTGAGATTCTTGACATAGCTATAGAATGCTTTGTGGTTGTCTTTATAATCAGTGGCAATTTTGTTTTCATAATTAGCTTTGAAGGATATTATGAGGGATCTCAGCTTCTTACTGAGGCTGACCAGGGGAGTTCTTCCAGTCATGGGATTTTACTCTTTTTTGCAACAGTTTCTTTCTTTTGTTGTAGAGTTTGTTTATGGCAGGGGACCAACAGATTGACTTCCTTTTTTTGGAGGATAGCATCTTAGTTCTATTAGGGATAGCACGATCCATGCACTCGTGTAAGTGCTTATAAAGTGCATTTGTGTAGGATTCAGCAGTCTATTGTCCATCTGCATGGGTGTTGTGAAGTTTTCCACTTCTGTCTTAAGAAGCATGAAGTTGGCTTTGGAGAAATTTTTTATGGTGGTTTCCCTAATGGGGGTTGGGGGCGGGATGTGGATGTCTAGGCTGATTAGCTTGTGGTCAGATCTGACCAATGAGGAATTGACCTCTGGTGTGGAACACCGGTCACCCATGCTCATAATGACCAGGTTATTTCCAGTATATCAAGAAATGAGGAGTGGGAATCTTGGGGCATGGTGGGGGATCTGTAGCAAGTTCCAATTTGGATTGCAGTCTTGCCCAGAGTTAGTTGCACTTGGATAATCTCAGATGCATTATGCTGAGCAACTAGCCTGGTGGTGTGGATATCCTTAATGAATATGGACATGCCTCCACCTTTAGTGTTTCGGTCCAGGTTAGGTGGCCAAAAGGTGTGGTATGAATTATAGCCTGGTAATGTGGGGGTGCTCTCTGGAGCCTTGAACCAGGTGCTGGTTTTAGCATCTGGTTTTGTCTCTGACAAGTGGTACACAACTGATGCCCCTCCAAAAGAGTGGCTTTACAACCAGCCTGGCTAATTAGAGACCAATCAGACTTAGATGTCTTATCTGCAAAGCCAAGAAATTTATTATAACTGTCCTCTTAAACTGGGATATTGAGAGTGTTGTTAGACTTGACCTCCAACAATATAGTCTTGCAAAAGGTATAGATCCTGTCTATTTAATCTCATAAATTTCTTTGAAAGAGTTTTAGAGGCTGGAGATTGTGGCCATACAGTGCTCATGGCATATCTTAATCTTCCTTAGGCCTTTAAAGGCATTCACCATCATAAAAAGGCTAAATACTTTTAGCAATTTTCCCTTACAGTGTGCGTTATGGGTGCCTCATCAGAAAGTATGAAGGTGACCAGTGGTATCTACAGAGCTCAGTGTTTCTGCTTTTTGGTACTTAACTCTCAGATCTCTAAGCAGTCTCCAAAGATATCTGGCTAACAAAGTTTGTGGACAATTGCCAAATGTGGGTAGTTAAGTCACATTATAACACACACACCCTCTTGAATGAACTCTCCATAGTAAACAATTGCTGTACTACAGATGGGCTCAAACTGAATGATAAAACATGCAGTAGCATAAGTGTTGGCAGACAGCCGCTCATCAAATGTCTTGATAACACACCTTTATAAAACATCAGACTAGTTATGGACTTTGGTGTTTGGTTGATAACTGCCTCACTTTTGACCATCGAGTAACAAGTATTGTCAGGAAATCATTAGCCCAGCTAATTGCCAAAGGAATATGATCAAGGTCTAAGGAGCTAATCACTTCCTCATCATCATCATTGATCAGTCCAGTTATTAGGCTCAGTACTCCCTTCAGTATGCATTCCACTACACATATAAAGCAAAATGTCCACACGGATGAAGTCTAAGAGCTACCAAGAGAGGCTGAAAGCTCTATCCCTTTATTCAGTGTCTTATCAATTTTTTATTGGAGATCTCTGTCTCTCTTACCACAGTGTTAGAGACACAAATATCCTGGACATCCTGTATCAATATAAGTCTAATATCTCCCCCAGTACTAGAAACTGGGTCCAAAATCTTCACCAACAGATGAAGAAAACCTGATGGAGGGAGAGGTTTATACCACATTGCCTCCCAGTCCTCAGAAATAAACTGCTCCCATATGCTAAACAATGTGATTTACTATCTTCCATTAAACATAAACTAGACGACCGGATTGGGATCCACAGATTAACTCCAGAATTGACCAGTATAGCCCTACTAGAGGAAGGAGGTGCTGCCTGTTGGAAGGTACTGGCAAAGTGAGAATGGCCAAGGGACTCAGTGTTCTTGGAATATCTGTCAATATTATATCATTCATCATGGCCTAAAGCATTGCAATTTAAATGGATGCACAGATAATCATCATTTTGTACTTCAATAACTTTCTGAAAAAAAATCTCTTCGCCCCACATAATGTGTGTGGTTCCTCTGTATGCAACTAAGGCTAAAGTTGAGGAAACTTCTGGAAATCCACCAATATATGCCAATATCAGTTTATATGGTAGTGCAACATAATAATACATTTTAAAATACATTTGTGTTTAACAGCTTGAAGATTATTAATTCTTAATGAGTTACATGTTATAAGCATAGTAATGCACCGTTAATAACACTATCAATACAATAAAATGTCAGTTTGAATAGCAATGTATAACAAACACAGCAAATGAGCAAATATGTCACATGTAAATGTGTTATGGCAACAATAGCTACTATATTGCAACGCCAATGAACCATTTCAGTTTTGCTGCATTGTCTGACCTATGAGAAACTGCACACATGCAGAGATACCCACACATACACATGTATGTATATATGTATGTATGTACGCACACACACACACACACACACACACACACACACACACACATATATATATATATATATATATATATATATATATATACAAAATTAAATATAGTAGGCTATATGTCTCTGTATATCAGTGTAATATATAAGAAATATAGTACTTACTACAGAACTCCAGCTTTCAGTCATCTACCTCTGAAACCCACTTGGCCAGCTGATCCCTCTTCAGCCACTGCAGGTCATTGTACCTCTGCCAACATTGCTCCCCGGAATAGGGCATGCTTTCCATTGAGGCCAGGTGATCGCTATACTCTTCCCAGATGTGCATACTCTTCCTTTTGCCCACAAGAGAGAACTGGTCTAACTTCTGCATGCATGAATCCTGCAGTAGGTAGAAGAAAATATCAATCTCATTTTCAGACCAGTTTGGAGCACACTGCCCTGGGCTTAATCAGATTGCATAGCCATAAAGTACCAAGCTCAGAATGAAAAGGCTGAAGAAAGGAGTAGTAAGGTGTGAATCACACCAACTAGGGCATGACATGACTCTGCTCAGCCCACACACCCATAGAGTGTTGCTGCTTATTGAACTAACACATGTGAAAAAGTTTTGTATAATAAGAGGACATTTATCAGGACAGGCAATACCCGCATCCACTACAAAGAACTGAACAGCTTTTTTCTTAACAAAAAAATTAACAAAAATGAATGGTAACCTTTGTGGAATGTGATATGCTTATTGTGTCCCACGTGTTTTTTTAAGGGTTTTCACATATAGATAAATTGTTCTCTGTTGCAGTAAAAGGGAGGTTACAGAACAGTTTCTGCATGAAAATATCTGGGAATTTGACATGTTTCTACGTACGTTAAATGATGAAGCTCTCTTTGTTAGGGCCATACCTCTCAACCTCTTAGAGCAAGAAATCTGGACAAAGACTTAATGTGGGGTCAAAGGCCCAAAAATAGGCACAATTTTAAATATTGCTCTTACAACCTCAGAAAGTTCATAGATTAACAGGTTTTGCATTAGCATGACTTTTCTGAAAGGTATGAAGTCTGAAACTCAAATGTCTTTCATTATTTTCTGACTTCAATCCTTAATAATTTGCCAGTGATTAGCTAGAAAACCACAATTTTATGAGAAACTGACCAAATATATGAGGGAAAAATCTGGGCATTATGTGAAAATCTGGACAGTTGAGAAGTATGGTTAGAGTTGTGCAGTGTAACTAAGGACAAGTGGTTACTCTGCAACCCGAGAGGGTGAGGGCTGGTAATAGTCAGGCATAGGAATGTGTACACTGCATAGACAAGGCTTTAGCATGCTGTTGATCAACTGAAAGCCTAAATTGCACATGTGCACATGCATGTGCAAAGCTCAGCTCATCCACAGCAAAACTAATGCAGCTACACTGACATGAGTGGTTACGTATGTGCTCTGTAGTGTGATTCATAAAGTCAGCAAGCTGAGCCCCACTTGCATGAACATTTCTTACATCAGTCCTAAGTTATGCCATCCTGCAGCAGTCCGATGTTTTAAGCATTGATGTGCTCTGAATTTCTTTGAATGTTGATGGAAATCAAGATCAAACTTAAAAGGTCTATTAAAAGCAGGAATAAGCAGGAATTATTAGGAAAAATAGTCAACAATGTAATTTACTGTGACCTGCTAAACATCAACCTGTAATTTACTGGTAAAACATAAAATATTATGCCAGTCTGATTGTACCTGACAGACAGGGATGTGTAAAATGTAATTTTCAGTGTCATTTACACCTGTGAAGAGGATTACTGCAGATACTGGTCCCTGGCAATGAGTAATGCTCAGGACCATACAACAGGCCATCTTCATTAAACTTAAGAGTGACATACATCATGTAGCTCAACACCTGTTTTTTGTGCATAGTCTGAAACCCCTAATGAATAGACTAACCTTTTTGACTGTCAAAACCCACTGTCACACCTGTACACAGAGATGTTAGTGGAAGACTTATTTCACAGCTAGGTCCAGAGAGAGAGAGAGAGATAGTTTAGGCACAGGGCACTGCCACTGAGATTCAGGTAGAGATGAGTATTGTGGGATATACATGGGGAATTTCACCAGTTCATGGGATTTATAGAGGCTGGGGACAATGCTACAATAATTTTCATGCACAGTTGAAACACAGTTAGACATGGACTGGCAGATGAGTTGGGCAGACTCTCTGTGTTTCTCAAGAAAGTACTGCAGACACTCATGTGGATTCACCCAAAAAGAAGGCAGGCAGGATGTGTCAGACTCCCACATCTCATGGTAGAACCCATCAGTCAAGGTCTAGTTCCCACAGCATTGTTAGGGCAGTGTCAAGAAGTTCCCCTACATTTAATAGATCCCAGCATTGGAGTAATTCAGCATCAAGCTCACATGTCAACACTTGTTCACAATATCTGGAACCATCACCCATGCTGTCATTAGGTGACATTATGTATGACATCTTCCAAATCTAAGAAAAATTTTAAACACCAATAACACAATCAGGATTTACCCTGAATCACTTTCCATATAGGATGGATTGTCTGCACACCACAGCAATGCATGAGCATGGGATGCAAAATATAAGGAGGGAGAAAATATCCTGTATGCAGTTGTAATGTCATACTGGATGCCCCTCAAAAGTCATCTAGGCAACTGAAATGTTCATTGCGCAATCCAAATAGTGGCTCAATGACTCTGGGACAGGGCAGTATAGAAGTACTTTTTAACAGCTCCTTAGGGATTATGAACTGGTGTCATAAGCCATGATTCTAGTGGCCACATCACCAGGAAAACAAACCATGGAAGGGGCACATTACAAAAAAATACAGGTGATTACTCAACGCTACTCTATAGCTACAGAAATGACTATGGTTAGATACAGTATTAATAGTTTGCACTTACAAGCTATGTGACCATAAAGAATCCTACTATAGAAGTAGTTGTACCGAGTGTGCCAAATATGAGAATCATGAGCACTGCCAGGAAGATGAGTTAACATACTGGTGATGTATCCACATGCGTCACATACTACCTGGTAGTTGATGGATAACACTTCTTGATCAAGTACTACTCCCCTTATCCAGATGAGGCCTTATAGCAACATGCATGCAATCTGTCACAGAAAGCACCTCAAAAAAGCATGCCATTTTACAGATGGCAAAAATTATACAGATCTACATGTGCTAAGAGTAAATCATAGAACTGATGAGCTATCCTCAAGGCAGAGGACTGAGAGATACCTAATGTATCCTAAATTTGTGTCTGGAATATCCCCATGGCAGGCATAGTGAGGGTTATACATATCTTGGTATCCCCAAGAATAAAAGGACACTCATTCCCCAAGTACCCATCTGTGGGTTATACAAACTCACCAAAGCTGAAACTATATCCCCGTCTACTTTAAACCTATCCAAGATTTCCTGATAACAAACTTCATATGGTTTAGCTTTTGTCTATATCTTCATCTTCTCAGAAGACGAACACTGCTGATTGCACCTGGATTGCACAGGAAAGAAATAAGGACCTCAGAATAGAAGACAACCAAGCTGCCAGAGAATGCAAGCAATGCATCTTTGTGAATGCCAGGTAGAAAGAAAAGTTGTGACATCTCTGTTTATAAGACATATGTACCTTATGCACTTTCACATCAAGATATGACTATGGATTATATAAAAGATGGGAAGAGCTTCCCATTTGCATAATATCATCATAGTGTTTTCACACATTCCTCTACCTCATTTGCATAATATCTTCTCAGACTGATTCATACAAGTGTGCTTAAAAGGACCTACTGTCTCTGAATCATGCCTTACCTGTAGCCTGCACACATACCTGCTGAGACTGTGTAGTGACTATGAACATCAACATCTTTTTTTCCTGTAGGTGTTGTAAAAGACATGTTAATAACATATGATACTTTTTCAAATTGGCTTTGCTGATTCTGCTTCATTTTCATTTTGTGTACAAATTTGCACAGATATAAATATATTTAAAAATATTGAAATGATCTGTTTAGAATCGAGATGCATTTCCTGAAGACAAATGGAATCAGGTCATTAATCTTTAATGGACTTTATAAGCTTTATCGTTTCACTGTGCCCAAAAGTATACTAAAGTGAAATTATTTTCATAACAGAAAACTGTAAGAAAAGTAACACCTAGAGACATAAAATCATTTAAATCATTCATTCCCTTTAAATAGATAGACTCCTTCCTAATAAAATCAGCAGTAGGAGTCATAAGTATGCATCTGTCCCTCTCTGTCTCTATAATCACACATATATATATATATATATATAAATATATACATATATATATAAAGTAAAAATGTCTACAGTTTTTAAACAACTCATACTGTTGATTGTACTGGGAAGAAGGCAATCTATTTAGGGTAAATGAATGATATAAATGAATTGACATGTTTCCAAGTTTTATTTTTCTTACAGTTTATTGTTATGAAACATAATTTCAATAAGTGTTAATATATTTTGCAATACAGCGAAATAAGCTTGTGATCCATTACCAATTAACAAACTGGTTTCATAAGTCTTCCAGAAACAGTCTGGTTCTAAAAAAAGATAACTTATTTTTTTCTGAAATATATGCATCCTTGTTTAGCTTTGCATACAAAATCTGAATGAAGATGAAATTACAAAGTCATTTCAAAAAGGTAGCAGCAAGTTATTAAAATCTCTTTTAAAACACCTAGAGAAAGAAGTGAAGTCATCAAGGCATAGCATTAGTTGTTCAAACTAAGATCATAGTTGCATCTCTACATTTCAAATTACATTTTATGTTTAATTTTTAATTTCAGAATTTAAACAAAATCTACAATGATTTGGTAAGAGAGAATGTTATAAATAGTATTTTCTCTTTTTCTTACATCCCTAATTACTAATATGCATGCATATATCTCTCTCTCTATATATATATGTACTTACACCATGAGTAGAAGAACACTATCATGGTATACAAATGTCTAAATAACCTGACATGCACCTCCATGGACTATATGAAGAGAGAGATATGATAAGAGGTCATGGAATATTTTTCTAAAGCTGATATTAACCTAGCCTTGAGCAGCATTTTCCATCACCAGGAATGATGCCACAATACAAACAAAAGATTACTGATTTAAGCAATTGGCTTAGCTTCTGGTGTCATTTAAAGGGGTGCATCTTAAATTGGTCTTGGAAGAGATGGCAGACAGTCGTAGTTTAGAGTGTCATAGTTTCTTCCAAAGCTATTGACCCAGGGGGATCTTTAGAAGCTTAGCCAGGCATTTTCATTATTTTTTAGTCCTTGTAACTTAAATATGATTACCGCTGAGTAAGAAAACATTTACTTTGTATCCCTCTCCATAAAGTAAAATGATGCTCATCCACTCATCCAGATAATGTCTGAATTGAGTAAGAAAAGTACTTTGTTTTATGATGATTCCAGAGATGTAGAAATATCTGTGATATATATATTTTCCTCTAGTATGTTCTATTTATGTTGCAGAAGGGATTAAGATCTACTGAATGGTGTTTATGCCACCACTGGGCTTACAGATGTGCAGTATTTCTGAAAGGATAGGATCTGTTGAGAGATCTGTATACAAGCCATACATTTTGTATACTAAGATGCACAGAGATGCATATATTTCAGAAAAAAATATATAAACAGAATTGAGACATTAAGATAATGCTACTGAATGATAGGAGCCTTAACAGAGAACTTTCAAAACTTTCAAACGCGAGTAAACAGAATCTGGATAGTTTAAAGGTATTGCTGCTTAGTGATAGGAACATTAACAAAATCTCCACCATCTGCAAAAACTCCTTACCATGGAAAACATTAGTACATGCATCATCACAGATATCTGGCTCAAGACAATTGAAAGCACTCCATCAATGTATGGTTTCAATGACAATTACATGTTCAAGCCCACCACATTTAATGCTGATACTAAATGTGATGGTGCCAGCATATTCTTCATAAAAGCACCTCATCTACAGACTAGTTTGACAAAATAATAACCTGGAACTTCCCTACATTCAACTTGCTATTAACAAAACTGTCATAATATCATAGCTAAACATTGGACCCCCTCTATACCAACCAGCTCATACATCTGAAATAACTTGTATGGATTCCCTAATTATTAAGCCACATACCATTATTCTAGGAAACTTCAGTTACCAGTTCATAAACTTGGATGCTTATATGTTCTCAAACATGTATGCCCAAAAATGTTTGGACTTCATCAATACAAACTCTATGGACCAGTTAGTCTTTGCCCTAATCAGCGACATTAAAATGCTGGATTTGGTCCATATCAATATGAGACAGCTCTACTCCCCACCAAATATAGCTTCCTCCATGGTCAAATCAAACCACAAGTCAATCGCATTCACCATAAGACTGAAGCCTGAAACATCTTCCAATTCCTTCATATTCAGAGGTTACTCAAAGGCTAATGTACTAAAACTGACTGATGACATGGCTAAATTCAAAAGCCCTTCCATTTTGATGACTCCACTGCTTATGCAGACTCCTTCACTGACAAATTTTATGCGCATTTAAAAAGCTGCATGCATGCACATTGGCTTTTCATAAATAAATACAATACCAAATCAAAAAAATAGAGATAGGCTCCTCATAAATAAATATAATGCCAAATCAAAACAAAGCATGGTGTAGTACAAATATAAATGGATAAAAGAAAATCACTTATTACACACAAAGATAAATCACACTCTCAAGATGACAAAAACACTCTTGCTAATCGAAACAAGGAACTCTGGACTGTAATCAGCTCAACCAAAGCCAGATATGATGATGCAGAGACACTGATGTGAAGGATAACTACGTATTTATATTATATATGCTTGAAACAATGTGAACCACTATGCAACTCTAACAGCAAACTACATTGGATTCTCAGAACCAGAGGACATAGCCCGTCTATTAACAGACAAATTTATCTGAAACTTCACCCCATCTCCTCTCCAATATTCTCAGACCATATACCCATGCATACTCTCCCACTCAAATCTCCCATTAACAACTTCTCATGGTACTGTCTAAGGCAAAGTACACTATTGCTCTGGGGACAGATAACACACTCAACTTCATACTGGTCAATTTGAAACATGACTTGTCTGATCCCCTACAGAAGTCACTTACTATCAGACTCAAAATAGCCTTTGTGCTATATGAATCTAGCATAGCAACAATTATTCCTTACACAAAAGGTGGAGCTTCTAACAATGTGGGTAATTAATGACCCATAAGCCTGACCAGTCTCATCTGTAATGTTATGGAAAGGGACATTAGGGAATTAATAAACTTATAGGTAACCTACAGACTCTTGACCAAAACCCAGATTAGATTCATCAAGGGCCGATCCTGTCTACTTAAAATGGTCAACATCTTTGAAAAAGTTGTTGAAGCAATGAATGAAGGTAAAACAATAGACAGTGCATATCTAGACCTTGCATACTTATTTGACACCATACCACACTTGGGTATCATAAATAGCTCTCCCCTCTAAATGCCAATTCCACAAAACAAACAGCACCAGACTTGCCCATTCTAAAGACTTAAACCTTGCCTGTGATATAAATAGGACCTGTTAGATAGACAGGTATGTATGGCAGAGATTATCCCTTCTCTGGAACAAGTTTCCCATCCATGTCAAGCAGGTACAGACAATTCAAGTTTGTCTTGGACAACTGGATGGGGAACAGGAAAATCATCCCTGATTTGACACCTATGTCTCTAATAGACACAGAAAGCATGTAAATGGTTCATCTTCCAGGCCCCTGCTTGTAAATGTTTAATTTCCCAAGCACCTGCTTACACTTATCATGGTTACCACAATTTGTTAGAGATTTGAGATGCATGGCTAGGTTTAACAAGACTCATATCATCATTAACTTACCAAGCACCTATGACCCTATGAAGAGGGGTTGTCCCAATCAAATAGCTAGTGTCAAAATCATGGATTAAAACTAAGTACAAAAAAGTGAATAATCATATCCTTCGGCAAGCATGACTCCCCTTGTAACTATCATATTGATAACACACCCCTGATAATTAATCATGTTACTAGTGATCTGTGAACGTATGTCAAACATGAACTGTCCTTTGATCCCCACATATCAGCTGTTGTAAGGATTTCCATTTTCATTGCATAGCTTTTATCTAAAGGTATTACACCCAGTTCCTGGTAAGTAATTGTTCCACAGTACTCAACACATAGAAGGCTGAACTTTCAGTATAATGCCCCCTTTTGGTAGGCACCTGTCCAAACACTTGTCACAACTGGAATGACCACAATGCTTTTTTAATAAAAAAAAATTAAGAGCCTTATTTGCAGAAACTATGTAGACCATGTCAATGTCTTGTCCGTCTTCTCAGTATCATATAGATTACTGGAAGGCGACCTCTGTCTTGTTCATAAACTTTCAGCAGACCTTATTTTATCAGACCTATCATACACTCTAAAGTACAACTGTGTCATAAACACTCAATCAAGGGATTTTATTCACTTTTACAAAGTGAATACAACATGGTGAAAGGGTACATTTGTAGCACAGAGAATACTACTTCTGAGGAACCATCTTCCACGCCACATAAAGCAAAGTACTTATCTTCCTCTATCCAAATGTAAGTTTCATGAATAGATGGGTAACTGCAAAATTCATCCCTGGTTTAGTACCCTATCTCTCATGGGTAGTGGAAACATCTAAATATCCCAACATATCCATGTTCAGCCTATATCTAGGTTATTTTTGCATCAAAATATAAGGGCTCAAAATTACCATTGGAATATGGGAATGTAAAGTTAGGCATCTCAGGATCCCCACAGATCAGTAGTTTGGTAGTATGAACCTATGAAACACACACACACACACACACACACACACACACACACACACACATACATATAGATATATATATATATATATATATATATATATATATATATATATATATATGGTTCTATTCTGTATGATGTAATGTTCTTGATGTCAAAGCTACAAAATATGGAGAAGCAAAACTATTTCCTCTCCCGATATTAGCAGTGCCCCACCCCCCCAGTAATACTAGCTTCAGAAATATCTGAATAGTGTCAGTGTTACAGGAAAGTTTTTATTAAAGTAAGGTGTATGGTTAGGGTTAGGGGAAGGAGCAGCTTTAGCGTTACGGTTAGCACCCAGTACTTAGGTGGGCATCTCAGACATGTCCCAGTGATTCCTGTAATAAAAAAAAATCTATGAAGCATGACTGAAAGGGTAATTATAAACCATTCCACTAAAAGCCAGTGTCACACACTGTCCTTTAAATTCCCCACGGTAACATTTACCATTATGTCTCTATCTCTTTCTCCTGCTAGCATTCCATATACTAGAAGGTGAGAGAGAGAGCGAGAGATAAATATATATTTAGATAGATAGGTAAATAGAAGGATAGATAGATAGAAAGACAGATAGGTAGGTAGGTAGGTAGATATAAGATTTTTACATGCAGACAATGATCATTCAAATAAATTGATAGACTCATTGCCATGTGGCCAGATGATGAGGAAAGGAAGAGTGTTTTCTAAGTTTATGATTTTAAAGATGAACTTATTTATATTATTACTATATAATGCAGAGAGGTATGCAATGGTACAACTGTTACAAGCAGTTGATAAAATATGAAATATACATAAATATATTGAAAACCCAAAATATAAGGATGGCAACTATTAAAATTAAAAAAAATGGTTCAGATTCTTTCATAAAATAGATTTTTACACTCAGTTTTGTAAATATTAAAATAGTGAAAGTAATCAGAAAACACTATGGTGAAAATTTGATTTATTATGCTACCAGCATACTTCAGATTTGCATTTAAAAGAGGCAAACTGTTTCAAATTACATACATAATAGTTTGTACTCTACAGTGGAAGCCATCTTCATATTACAGATGCAATAACCGTGAAGCACATATGTAAATGAAACAAGATGAAGTATGTGTTATAAATGGTCAGAATCATAGCATACAACAATACCTCACATGCACCAAAGAAGGGGCAGTTTGTGCTATTTATTGCAGTTTCCCAGAGTATATACAGAAGAAACAAAACAAGCAGTAAAGAAAAGGATTTTGGAACATGTTGGATATTAGGAATCAATGGTTATTGCATTTAGTCATTAAACATTTTGTGGAAAGCAAGCAGAAATTAAAACAAATAGAATTAATGGCATTGTTAAAGAATCCACTTCATTTGAAAGCAGAACTAAAACAATGGCCATTATGTAAGGAATATTATTTCATATTTAAATATCAGATTAATCAGTCTGGGTGTCTGAATATTGAAAATAACTGCCAAAGTTATAATTGTACCTCAGGATATATACCCACAGTGATGATTGCAAGATTTCACCTAAGGTGGTTACTATGGAGGTGCAAATAGCAGGAGGAAAGGTTGTTTTTGGAGACAAAAAGTTTTTTACTTTATTGATAAGTATATTTCAGAGATTCTGCAAATGCCACTCTTTGAAATGAGAAGTTCTATGCCACTTTCTGCTAGGATCCCACAATAAGCCCATGGTGACTAAATTTCTGAAGGGCCCGAGAGAAATGGTGCCATAATAATGGCTGATCCTCATTTGGAAAGAACATCCTGTAAAAAGCTACAGTCAGTCAGAGGTAGAGTGAAGGTAACCAAGGAGATCTTTTGACAAACTGATCAAGGTTGAAAGAGTGCTATTTGATGCTCCCAGTTTTCTTTTTACAATGCCTATTTGGGGTGCATTAGTAAAATAACAAAAAAAGAAGGAGGAATTTATGACAAGAGGCATATGGCAGGCAGATTTGTGCAACTTGCATCAATAAGTTAGAAGACATTAACAACATATACTTTCCTTTCTTTATTTCAAGTTGGAAGAGGGTAAATGAGACAGGCAACTATTTTATTTATTAGACAGAAAGGGATAATGATCCATCCTGATGGCACGTAGTTCTGCTTATATCTCATGATCTGGAAGTTGCACTGTATAGATCAGAGAGGCATAATGTGACGTCAGTTTAATCAGTCTTGAAAATAATATAGAAAGAATATGATCAACTGCAAGTTGTACTTTACACTTTGGAAGGAATGATTTAGATTTTAGTCTCAAGAAAGATTTACTCTCAACTATAGTAAAGGGCTTAATAGTGATAAAGGTAATCAAAGCTGATTGCAGTTTCATCAGTAATTGTAGGAATATTAGTGCTGTGGTAGATGGACTGCAAAGAGGACAAGGAAAAATATAAATCATGAAATGGTAAATTAGCACATGGCTTAGGTATTCTTGTCTTTTAGCACAAGGACTTTGATGACAGAGACTCCTGCTAATAAAAGGGGGTGCATTAACAGAGACTCCTGCTAATAAAAGGGGGTGCACATCTAAATGAAATAGAGCTGTGTCTATTTAATGTACTAATGAACATCTTTATGAAGGACCTGGAGGGTACCATCTTACAAGGATGATCAGAAATTAATACGGCAGTAGACGCAAAAAAGCAGGATAGTGACAGCTAGTTAAAAATAATCAGGGAGAGACAGAGGCAGGCAGGCAATTTGATCACCACTACCTGGTCCCTGAAAAATGACTGCTATTAGGTGACAGGTGGGGCATTTGGACTGAAAAACTGGGCAGGCAGTCAGCAAGGCATTCCATGGGATTAAATGATAAGTGTTCATTGAAACAGTATGAGGCATACAACAGACAATTTCCTGGGAAGTGGATATCAGTTATAGCAGAGCCTTTTAGGTTCTAGCCATGGAAGGTACTTCATGTTATGGGCTAAGACATAATGATGGCTAACATGAATGTGCCAAGTGGATGGGTAAAAAGTTCTGAAATAATTGTAAATTTTAAAGGTAAGTTGCAAAGATGATGTGGAAAATGCAGAACTAGCTAACAAAGGTGATATAAATGAGTATCTATATAGACAACATATGTAACAAAAACAAAAAAAGTGTTGCAGGCAGCTATACTACCTGACATATGATCAGATCAAATACATTATTACAAGTGTCAGATTTTAATTTCAAAACATTTCTGTTTAGTTTCTTGCTTTTTCACACTGACTAGACTACCAACATTATAACAACATTTCTTCTCTTAGACTACAGGGGCTGTACGTTGTATGAGACTGAGAAAAGTTCTTTACATATATTGAGTAAGTTTTATATTTCCAGTTAAGCTGATGTCAGGTCAGTGATTTCAGACATGTTCCTTTTAACTTATGAAATGGACCTGTGTCCATCCAGGATAATTGTTGCCCTTGCTGATATCCTGAGCAAATTTATTTTCCAGATTTGTAATATTCTTGGAGGTCTGGAATTTTTATGTTGTATAAAGAAGGTCTTCGTTTTCCCAGTCCTCAAGAAGCCGTCTGTGGTTTGTAATTGTCTTGATAATCTTTTGCCCAGTTTTAAGTTGCAATTCTTGGGCATAGTTATTAATAAGGTTGTACATATACAGATTAAATCTCGTACACTTATCCAGAAGCTTATACATTATTATCACACTGGTGTTGTATACGAATCCGTTGACACTTAAACAGCAAAACGCAGAAATGTCGAACGCACTAAATAGCGAAATCGGAAATGTCGAATTGTCATAGTTGGCCCGTCTGCGGTATAGCTCCTTAAGGTAAGTGTGCGATAGTTACGGACTTTAGGGTTAGGGTGCGGGTTAAGGTAAGTGCATAGATAGGTAATGTATGGAAGGTTTAGTGTAGGGTTTTGTTAAGTGTATGTGTGTGGAATATTTAGTTTGTGTGGGTATAGTTCGGTAGAGTAAGTGTGCGGTAGTTACGGACCTTAGAGTTAAGGAGGGGTTAAGGGTAGTGCATAGACAGTTGTGTATGTGGGGTTTAGTGTAGGGTTACAAGTGGGGTTTTGGTGCTTTAATTTAGGGTTAGTAGTAGGGTTTTGGTTATGTATGTATGTGTTTTTTGTTGTTGTGTTTGCGTAGGTAGTATGTTGCGGGCGGTGGGGTTGGCCGACTATTGTGGTTTCGATGTTTAAATTTTGCGGTTTTGCGTGTTCAACATTATCGCATTTAGCTGTTTATGTGTCAATGGATTCGTATTCAACGGATTCCGCTTTCATTTAATTAAAGTAGACCCAAGCAAAATATGTCACCTTTATAAAGGAAAGAACATTGGGAACAATGACCACACTTAAAAGTGCCCACCTTCCCTTATTTACTTAAAACTTTACTCATATTATTTTCTAAAATGTTCTTAATGTTCCATTCTTTCCTATAAATTAATTTAAAAGGCTCATTAAAAATCCATTCTAAATCAGAAATATTCTTGAACCAGTTCCATTATTTCACAAAGATGCCCCTTATCACTCACGAGTCACCACTAAAATCCACCACAAAGGCTTTATCCAAGCCATTTGTCTGTAAATCTTCTCCTGATTACCTACTGGTAGATGGAGGTGTCACAGCCCCTAAAAGGGATGCAAATCTACCTTTCCTTCCCCCCAAGTACTTCATGCTCAACATTTTTTATTAAGCTCTCAGGGTAACCCCTATTCAAAAACATGGAAGTCAATAACTTACATTCTTCAAAAAAATCATGCTCCTTGCTAGTCATTCTGCAACCATATACAAATTGTCCCTTTACTACACCCCTTTTCTTATAAGATGGGTATGGGCTAGTGTAAAAAAAGATATGAACTGGAAAAAGTTTCCTTCCTACATACCTTAGAAGCAAAATTGCCTTCAACTTTCATAATAGCAATATTCAAATAATTCATTTGTTCATACTCAACCTTATAAGTGAACTTTAGGAAAGAAATGGTTCTAGAAATATAATTTAAAAAAAAATCAAGGAATCTTTCCTCTGTTTCTAATCCAATCCAAGAAACGTCGGTAAAAATTCCAACGTTCAGCAAATTCTGAACCTAAAACATATTTTCCCAAAAAGACAAAATTATATTAGCATATGTGGGGGGCACACCTGGCCCCCATTGCTACACCCTGTAGTTGCTGAAAAACTCCCCTTCATAAAAAATAAAATTGTTCTTCAGAACGAACTCCATAAGGGTCAAAATTGTATGAAACTCATTACCATCATATTTACCATATTCTACTAAGGCCTCCTCAAACCAACACATCCCCTCTGTGTATGGTATTGAGGAGAACAAATCCACTACATCAATGGTAATGAAAATTATCTTGTCACTATACAACTCAAGTTTAATGTTTTTCGGCATGTCCCACAAGCTTTTAGGACACTAGCCCCTATCAGAGACATGTCCTTCAACTTGTTATCAAAACATTTTGCAAGGGGGGCAGTGAAAGAACCTTCTGATGCAACTATAGGATGCAAAGGGGGATTCTGAATATTTTTATGAACCTTGGGAATTCCAGAAATGGAAGGCACTCTAGTCTTTTCTAAATACAAAAATGTATATGTGTCCAAATCAATTGTTCCTTCCATTAATAAATCATTTAAAATTACAGAAATCTTTTGATTGGCAATATTGACTTTGTTTAAGGACACTCTTGCATACCTAGCTCCATCATCAAATAGTTCCATCATTTTCACTTCATAAACTATACTATCCATAAAAAGCAGTACCTCCCCTTTGTCAGGTTTCATAATTCTTAAAAGTTTATTTTTAATTTCTTTTAAAAGTAAACCTTCCTGTCTTGAACGGTTTGATATAACTCTAGTCTTTTCAACCTCAGTTAATTCTCTAAACAAAACTTCAAAATTCCTTAACTGGGGGTGAAGGGGGGATTAAAAGTTATTTTCCTTCCTGGCACTGTACTATTTCTTGTATTACTATCCTGTCCTTGAAATCATAACTTTAAATTCTTCTTTCTTAAAAATTTTTAAGTCAATCAAAAGTTTACTAATATCAGCATTCTTGCGGGGAACAAATTTGAAACCTTTAAAAAAAAAACTTAAAATATGTTTCATTTAAAATCACGTTACTATAATTAAAAATATGATAGCCATCAAAACTGTATTTACAGCCTTCATTTAAAATCACATTTGATGCATACACATTTTCATTTATCTGTTCCACTGCTTGTTCCAATTGTTGGGCGTTTATGTGTGTACTGTTGCTGTGGATTGTTTTATTTTTAGTGCTTATTAAACATATTTTTGTCTGCCTACTGGGTGCTCCTTCCTGAAGTGGTCGTATTTCTTATTTGTCTGGTTATTTCATTTTGAGCACTTTTTCCTTCCATTTGATGAATTTTCTGTACCCATCTAATTGTCCAAGTTACACTTGAACTGGATTAGGGAGGAACTCTGCCTCACATGGATGGAGAGCCGGTTCCGGAAAAGATGTAGTCTCTGGGATACATACCTGTCCCTCCAGCAGGTCCTCTTTATATCACAAGAAATGTTTAAGTCTTTAGACTGGGCAATTCTAGTGCTGTTTGTTTTGTGGATATGGAGGAGGTCCATCATGGTGGGGTCCAACAGTGCCTTGTATGCCAGGCAAAATCTCCCCTCGACAGCCTATTGAAGACAGAATACAAGGATAGGGCTTTGAGGTGGTCGGCATAGAACATATTACTTATGTCCAGTATTCTTTTAGAAAGGAACTCATGTGGACATTCCAACAGTTGAATGTGCCTGGTTAAGTACTTACAAAAGGGGGCATTGCACTCAATGATAGGTCTGATGAATGCTGAATAGTGGAACAATGACTTCCTTGGACCTAGATGCCATACCTAGGTGCACAGTATAGAACGAGTTCCTTGCTACTGTAGGAATGTAATGTTCAAAGCTAGATTACTTTTTATGTGCATCCCCAAGTCCCTTACCACTGGGACAACTCTTAGGGGTGTGCTTTCAATATGATAATTACCAGGGGGTGATAACTTCCCTGAAGGATACTGTTATCCATCTCTTGGCATTTAATTTTACTCTATGGCTCTGATAAAATTTATCTGTGTCAACCCTTCCTGGAAGACATTATTGTCAGCTGAGGATTCTATAACTGCTCCTAATTTGCAATCATCTGCAAATCTGGTCAGCCAGAGGCCCTTGACATTGGCCTTGACTTCAGAGATGTAAATGCCAAAAATAAGTGGTCCTAGGACTGATTGCTGAGGGATTCCACTTGTGACTAGTCTCTTTGTAGAGGTGGACTCCCCAGTTCTTACTTCCTAGGTCCTGTCTGTGTGCCAACTGGCTATCTACTGGGTAAAATAAGAGTTTGTACCTAACCTCTTGAATTTATCAATAATGCCCAAGTGAGGTATTGCCTCAAATGCCTTGGCCAGGTCAATGTAGACAGTGAGAACCTTTTTGACTTTTCCTGTTGCTTTGGTGACCTTCTGAAAGAAATTTAGTAGGTTTAATAGACATGACCTGCCCTTTGTGTAACCAAACTGGGCTGGGTCCAGTAACCAAAGGTTTTCTGTTTCATTATTGATCATTTCTACTATAATTCCTTCCACAGCTTTACATATGAAACTAGTGAGTCTTATGGGTCTGTAGTTTTCAGGGTTTATAGATGGCCCATCTTTGTGTAGAGGGATGACTGTTGCTGTTCTCCATTCTTGAAGCATGAAGCCTGTTTGGAGGTTATGGTTAAATAATTCCAGATAGCATTATATGTCATGTTTCATGCTATTTAGAAGGCATCCTGGGATACTGGTGCAATGTTATTTGCCTTAGAAACTTCATTGAGGAATTGCTCACTAGTGATATTATGGGAAGTTATATTTGATGGTATTTCCTGAGGGGTTGGAAGGGGAGAGTAGAGTAAAGGTAGAGCTTTTTTTGCTGCCAGTAGGTTTTCTATATCTTCTTGCTCAGTATAGGTGGCTCCCTTATAGTTCTAGAATTCATTATCCTGGTAGTTTAGAGAATGTTCCATTATGGCCTACATCACGAGCATCATTAAGAGTTATTTTAGCTTATTTATTTATTAACATATTGAAACATATGATAGAATAAGGGAATGTTGATTAAATGGCATCATGATTAAAGTTTTGAAGTCAGTATATGAGAACAGAATTGTTACATTGATAATAAATGAATGGATAATAGAATGCATGTTTATTCAGAATGATGTTATGCAATGATGTCCTGTGAGTATTACTCTATTTCTGTAATGATGATTGCAGTAACTATTTTAAGAAAAACAATATGCATAAGGCTCAGAATGATTTTAAATCAAAAATGTTATTCCTTGTAATGATTTGTCATATGCTGATGATCTGATAACACTAGCTAAAAATAAACATCAAGCAATATACATACATAAAGAACTAGAAGCCTGTTGCAATATGTTAGATTAAGAATAAGTATTAAATAAAAGTAAGGGACTTTGTGAGAAGATGAAAATAAGTGAAATATACATCTGTACAATGAATTTATGAAATTAGGTGTTCGATTTAGGAAGGAATGTGTTGTGTATAAACAATGATCTGAGCTCTTGGAAGAACCATTTCCTATCATCTAATGTGCCCAGCATCCATATAGTTTGCTTTAGAAAAAACAAAAAACAGCCTGTCTTCTTCTTTTAAGTTGCCATCATAATCAGTAAGACAGTTCTCAATTTCCTTTTACAAAGCATATTGATGCTATAGCATGTTTGCAAAATGTTATTTGTTTATTGCAGTTTTCTTGTGTGGAGTTCATTCTGATATGACATTGGTTTATTTTAAGAAATGTTACAGTAAGGAAGCAATTACTTCTGAAAGGTCCATTTTAACAGACAATTCATGCTGAGAAGTTATGGAAAAATTCATTCAGTGATGTAACTTGGTATTTTGGAGTAAAGAGGCTGATGTCTCAGGTGAAAGATAAATTGGGGCATGTTTAGTAATTGTCAATGGGGTGAGAGTGCAGTTGATGTCCCATCTTTTTTAAATGAATGTATTCTAATACTGTGTTTGCAGCTGTAGTCAGGGTTCATCTGTAATAACTTTGAGAAGACTTTTTTGGTTCTCAGACTCAGGAGTTGTCTTTGGGTTTAGGAGGAGTACTGGTCTGTGGAACTGCCCATGGTGTCAGAAGAACAAGCTACACTTTTATATTAATCCAGATTGACTGAATATTGGAAAGTAAATAAAATACATTTTTTTATAGTCACAGATTTTCAGTTCTGATGCAAAATCTGTAAAAGAAGCATTTCAGACTGATATTGGATCTTACGTATCTTAGTGGTATCAACATATCCTGTCATATGTATTCTCTGTTTACAAGACATGTTAAAGGAGTTGCTACTCAGTGGCCATATTTGATGAACTTACTGCTGTAGGCAGTCTTGCTTCCAAACATGTACTTCTTGCTGTACCAAGTCTTTCTTACAGGTGCATTACTGAAACTGGCATACACTTGCTTGGGATACCTATTCCTTTGGGAAAGCACATTTCTGTGTTTTGTCAATGTACAATGTTGTCAGTAAGAGTCAGAAAGTGAGGTTTAGGGATACACCAATCCACACTATCATAAGCTAAATGTGGATTGCTGGAGCCTTGTTGTTTAACTTGGGCATGCGATTATTACACATTGTAATATGTTATCTCATGCCCATGTCCTTTTGGAATCACACAACATATGTTAGAACTCTTCTTACAAGCTCTGGGTTGTACCAAACACTGAGTATAAATTGTCTGGGAATCTGACTTTAAAACCACTAATAAATTATTTATCAGTGCCCCTCGTGCAAATCAGGTTGATGTAAAAATAGGCAGTCATTGCATACTCCCTCTCTACTTACCATTTTAATGTCTGCCAAAAGCTAATTTTGTTCTATATGTAATGCCACCATAATTTTTTTAATCAACTTTTTATTAAGATTAAAACAAAGACTGTACAAAGCTATTTAAAGATAAATGGAACAAAAACTTAGCTATTTACAGATATCCACAACAAAATCAAGCATAAAAAATAAACCATTAAAATTTATCATGTAAATCCCTTTGATCAAAATCTAAACTGGTGAGTAATATACAAAGTTCCCATTTTGGCAGTTGACAATTTTTTTTTTCAGACTTTTTTTTTTGATAAGTTAATGAATTCGGTGAACGAAAGAGTATTTTTACATTTCTCATTCTTTGTGACTATTTTTATTGCTATAGCTAAAATGGACTAAAGAAGAGGCATCTACACCCTAGGAATGGAATTCAGAACTATAGCATTAAATAAGATCAAGTAGTTAGAAATTATGCAATTATCTGTCCACAAAGCTTGGGCAAAATTTCTAAATTCTACCCAAAAAGAAGTAACTGTTTTACAATCCAGTATAATATGAAACCAATCTGCATTAGATACTTCATTACACCTCAAGCAATTAATTTTCCTATAGTTATACAATAAATCTCCATGTATATATGTTCAAATAAAGAGAAGAAATACATTTTCCTGCAGATTTAAGAATTAAACATTTATCTTCATCAAAAAAGGGCCTCTCATTAATTTTAGTTCAGTAATTCTAAAATAATGAATCTGTGGAACCAGACTCTTCTGTTATTATTTTGCAAATTATCAATATATATATATATATATATATATATATATATATATATATATATATGATTTTTTTCTTATCTGAGTTACTACTGATTATGAAAAAAGCCCTCCAGTATCTTTGGAATATGCTTTGCTTGAAAATCCATTATGATTTTGATTTTATCACTAACATGAAACTAATATGAAACCAATCTGCATTAGATACTTCATTACACCTCAAGCAATTAATTTTCCTATAGTTATACAATAAATCCCCATGTATATATGTTCAAATAAAGAGAAGAAATACATTTTCCTGCAGATTTAAGAATTAAACATTTATCTTCATCAGAAAAGGGCCTCTCATTAATTTTAGTTTAGTAATTCTAAAATAATGAATCTGTGGAACCAGACTCTTCTGTTATTATTTTGCAAATTATCAATATATATATATATATATATATATATATATATATATATATATATATATATCTATGATTTTTTTCTTATCTGAGTTACTACTGATTATGAAAAAAGTTATCTTTGGAATATGCTTTGCTTGAAAATCCATGATGATTTTGATTTTATCACTAACATATTTTTTACAAGATTTATAGTCAACCAATTATTATTTTCTAAACAATCCCCGGGATTCATGAACCTTGCGCCAGGCGCCAGCATAGCGTCGGCGTTATAACGCCAAATATGGCTGCTTAGCGATTCAGGTATGAATGAATTCCACGCACTAAGCGGACCGTCCCCGCCCCGGCGTAGGTATGCAAAACACACTGTGTGCGGTATTGCACCATGCAAATGAGGGCAAATAGCGATCCACGGTGGCGCGAAGCGTAGCGTGAGGGCACGGCAATGTAAACCAAAAAAAACGGTTTACATTCACCCAAACATACCGGAGGAGTAACGGAAGGCTGTCAAAGTCAGGTATCATATAGGTGCAATATGCCAATGTGGAAAGGCACTGAGAATGTCCAAAGAAAATATGCACAAAATGTAAAAAATGACATAAATGGCACGTATGTAGAAAGAACAGCAGACCCCGGATATGTGCACAGAAGTTGCAAAGCAATGAAATAATATGACAATG
This sequence comes from Protopterus annectens, assembly GCF_019279795.1. Lineage (NCBI taxonomy): Eukaryota > Metazoa > Chordata > Ceratodontiformes > Protopteridae > Protopterus > Protopterus annectens. Next base: position 1,994,536,847 of record NC_056728.1, on the reverse strand, counting down.
TCCTAAAAGAGCAGTAGAACACAAATCAGCTGCACAGCCACCACACACCATAGTATGTATGTAAAGCTGCAACCCCAGCGCAATGGTTGTCAAGGAGTGGTGGCGGTGTCCGCGCCGTAACCATGTATTAGTAGTCAATTCCATGCAAATGAGGCAGATAATAGTGAATCGCAAAAGCGGCACCGGTGTAAGGATGGAGCAAGCGGCGGAGCGGTACTACACCCAGGAGTGGCCTACACGAGATACATGTCAACCACAGAGGGGTGTGCCACTGTAGGAGGAAGGATATTGGAGGTCAGCAAATCTGGGCTGTACAATGCACATCACAGCATCAGGACTGGCGTGTTAGGAAATAGATGCACTGAGAGTACAGAATGCGCATACAAATGCATGTGCACGAGGATGACTACGTTCCCTAAACCAGTCATGTGACGGCCCCT